>NW_012098099.1:343128-373838 GCF_000951045.1 Mandrillus leucophaeus
ATTCCATGAGTTGTCTTTATGCTTTCTTCATGGTATCTCTTGAAGTACAAAAGTTTTTAATTTTGTTTTTGTCTCTGTTTATGAGACAGAGTCTTGCTCTGTCGCCCAGGCTGGAGTGCAGTGGTACGATCTCCACTCACTGCAACCTCTGCCTCTTGGTTCAAGCAATTCTGCTGCAGCCTCCCGAGTAGCTGAGATTACAGGCACCTGCCACCATGCCCGGCTAATTTTTGAATTTTTAGTAGAGACAGGATTTCACCATGTTGGCCAGGTTGGTCTCAAACTCCTGACCTCAAGTGGTCCACCCACCTTGGCCTCCCAAAGTGCTGGGATTACAGTTGTAAGCCACCACGCCTGTCTAATTTTTATATTTTCAGTAGAGATTGGATTTCATCATGTTGGCCAGACTGGTCTTGAATTCCTGATATCAAGTGATCTGCCCACTTCAGCCTCCCAAAGTGATGGGATTACAGGCATGAGCCATTACACCTGGCCCAAAAGAGTCTGTTTTGTCAGGTGTTTTTTTTTTGGGTTTGTTTTTTTTTTTTTTTTTTTGAGATGGAGTTTCACTCTTGTTGCCCAGGCTGGAGTGCAATGGCACGATCTTGACTCACTGCAACCTCCACCTCCCAGGTTCAAGGGATTCTCCTGCCTCAGCCTCCTCAGTAGCTAGGATTACAGGAATGTGCCACCAGGACCTCCACCTCCCAGCGTGCACCACCATGCCTAGCTAGGTTTTTCTTTTTTTTTTTGTATTTTTAGTAGAGACAGGGTTTCTCCATCTTGGTCAGGCTGGTTTCGAACTCCCAACCTTAGGCAATCCACCTGCCTCGGCCTCCCAAAATGCTGGGATTACAGGTTTGAGCCACCACACCCACCCTTGTCAGTCTTAAGTTCTGTTTTAATGTTAATGTTGGTCAGTTGTTCTGAATTCCAAAGGGAGGGAGGTACAATGAGGCATCTTGGACCCCTCCTTCCCATCGTGGCCTTAACTAGATGTTCAAGTTTACATTGGAATGCCCTTGGTTGAGAGGGAGTCCATCAGTTGATTGCGGGGCTTAGAATTTTATTTTTGGTTTATAATTTTCACATATAGTTTGAGGAAGAAGTTCAATTTTATTTGCATGTGGATATTCAGTTGTCCCAGTGCCATTTTGTTAAAAAGACTTTCTTCCCCTTTTGAATTATTTTGGCAGCCTTGTCAAAAATCAATTAACCATAAATGTAAGGGTTTGTTTCTAGACTTTCAAGTCTATTTCACTGATCTATTTGTCTATTCTTATGTCAGTACCACACAGTCGTGATTACTCTAGCTTTGTAATAAGTTTTGAAATCATGAGGTGTGACTGCTCCAACTTTGTTATTTTCTAAGATTGTTTTGACTGTTCTGGATCCCCTGAATTTCCATATGAATTTTAGAATCAGCTTGTCAATTTTCATGAAAAAATCAGCAGAGTTTTGATAAGAATTCCACAAAATATGTAGATCATTTAAGGGAGTATTGCTGTCTTAGCAATACTATATTAAGTCTTCCAAACCAGTATGTTTTCTATTTATGTAAGTCTTCTGTAATTTCTTTCTGCAAATTTTTGTAGTTTTCAGGCTATAGGTTTTCCAAATCTTTTTTTTTTTTTTGAGACAGAGTCTTGCTCTGTCACCCAGGCTGGAGTGCAGTGGCACAGTCTGGGCCCACTGCAACCTCCGCCTCCTGGGTTCAAGCCATTCTCCTGCCTCAGCCTCCTGAGTAGCTGGGATTACAGGCATGCCTAACCACCCCCAGCTAGTTTTTGTATTTTTAGTAGAGACAGGGTTTCCCCATGTTGGCCAGGCTGGTCTTGAACTCCTGACATCGTGATCCAACCTCCTTGGCCTCCCAAAGTGCTGGGATTACAGGTGTGAGCCACTGCACCTGGCCAAGTTTTCCAATTCTTTTGTTAAATTTATACCTAAGTATTTTATTCTTTTGAAACAATTATAAGAGGAATTGATAATACGACTTAAGAAGAAATCACTTAGGCAGATAGTAAGACTATGCAGTCCTCGACAAGGCTTTTCTCTTTAATGAAAAGCAGCCCAAATCATTTTGTAACAATGAGCAGCCTGTAAAGTTGAGCTGCAGACATAGACAAGCAAGCTGGGAGCTTTGCAGCCGAGAATGCTGACAGGAAGTAGGGACTAGACATGTTCAAGATGGCGGCTCCATCTTCCCTTCTCAGCCAGACACGCATACAGTAAGGAGCAGCCAAGATGGCACTGTCCAAGGAGAATTCATTTACCTAATAAGATTAGAGTGGGGCAACCAGCCTTTCCCCACTCTCTGCCGCCCCCACTCCCACCCCCACCCCCGCCCCATGCTATGTAAATATCACACCTGATCAAACCAATTTGTGAGTCCTATGTAAATCAGACACCGCCTTCTCAAGCCGGACTATAAAATATGGTGCATTTGCATCCAGCCAGTCTTTTCTGCTCAGAAGACCCTACTCTATATACAGAAAGAGTTGTTTTTCTTTATTTTCTCTTCTGCCTATTAAACGTCCGTTCCTAAACTCCTGGTATGTGTCTGTGTCCTAAATTTCCCTGGCACGAGACGACAAACCCCAGGGTATATTCCCCAGACAACGTAGCCACTTCAGAATTATTATGTTTTAAAAACCACTTTTGTTGGGTTGTTCATAGCTAGTGTATAGAAATGCAATTGACTTTTGTATATTGATCTTCTACTCCGCAATCATACTGAACTCATTTATGAGTTCAATTAATTTTTAATGGATTCTTTAGGATTTTCTGTACACAGCATCATGTCATCTGCAAACAGAATTTTATTTCTCTCTTCCTGTGGTGTTATTTTATATATATATATAGGTTTTTGTCCGTGGTTCCTGGCCCATAGTCTTTTATAGTCTCTTGTTATAATGTTGGGTGTATTAGGCCTCAGGAAACAGAATCTCTTGCCTGCCCTCCTTTCACCTGCCCCAAAGCAGGACTCTATTCTTCCCACCTTTCTGATTGTAAGTCTTACAACTCTCCCCTGAGAGGATCCTGCCTCATACCCTGGGGGAAGGAATGCTGACTTCCTGAAGCTTCCATAGAAATCCAAGAGAATTGGGTTCAGGAGTTTTCAAATAGCTGAAAATGTGGAGGTTCCTGGAGGGCAGTGCCCCAGAGAGGGCATGGAATCCCTGAGCCCGTTCCCTTACAACTTGCCCCATGTATCGCTTCATCTGTATCCTTTGTAATATCCTTTGTAATAAACTGGTAAATGTGTTTCCTGAGTTCTGTGAGCTGCTCCAGCAAATTATTTAAACCCAAAGAGGAGGTGGTGGGAACCCCGATCCAAACCCAGTGGTCAGCAGTTCTGGAGGCCCAAGTTTGTGGTTGATGTCTGTGGAGCAGGGCTAGTCTTGGGGACAGAGTATTCAACCAGTGGAATCTGATGCTATCTCCAGATAAATAGTGTCAGACTTGAACTGGAGGACAACCAGCTGGTGTCCCCTGCTTGATAGTAGGGAGAAACTCCTAAAATTTTGTCACAGAATTCTTCTTCTATATAGATATTATTGTTGTGGTGTAAGAGTAGAGGAAAAACGTGGTTTGAGAGAGTTTTTCTTGACATAATTTGTGTCAGTGAATTGGGATTTGCTGGAAAGGCCCTGACAACAGAAACACGTGGTTTGGGAAAAGAAAGAAAAAAAGGGTGGGCAGGGGGTGGGGCAGTGGTGAGAAACCTTTGATTCCTGGGTGGCCACGTGGTCGCCCATGATATGAGGCTGCAGCTGTGTTGAGATTGTAAACCGAACATAAAACCGACTGAATGGGCCTACTTCCTCTTGGCTAAGGAGATCACGCCTAAAACCTGAAAAACTAGTTCAGGCCATGACAGGAATGAGGGAGCAGATGTTAGAGTAGGTAGCTAGGCAGACATGAGCAGGGCAGGAGAGGAGGTTTCCCCTGCCCAATCGCCAGCAATGTCAGGCAACCATCAGGTGAAGGTGGTTGTTATACTGTCTGTCTAAAATAATAATCGATAGTCTCCCAATAGAAAACACCTGAAGCTGGTGATCAGTAGCTTCCTAAAAAGATCTGAGGAGTTGGGCAGGCAGGCTCAATCATGCGCACTAAGGGGCAAAATGGCGAAGTTTCACTGGTATATGACCTTTTTCTAGAAACACTTGACTGGTGTAGGAAAAAAATGCCTCATGAGCACATGCACAACTTCAGTAAACACACTGCTCATGTGGCCCCTCCTAAGTGCTGACAGGCCACCCCAAAGAAAGAATCAAGGGGGAGGAAACACAAACCCTGGAACCATGCCAGTGTATAAAACTCCTATTTGGCCAGGTGTGGTGGCTTAAACCTGTAATCCCAGCACTTTGGGAGGCCGAAGTGGGTGGATCACAAGGTCAAGAAATCGAGACCATCCTGGCCAACATGGTGAAACCCTGTCTGTACTAAAAATACATAGGTTAGCTGGGCCTGATGGCATGTGCCTGTAGTCCTAGCTACTCGGGAGGCTGAGGCAGGAGAATTGCTTGAACCTGGGAGGCAGAGATTGCAGTAAGCCAACATGGCACCACTGCGCTCCAGCTTGGTGACAGAGCCAGACTTCTTCTCAAAAAAAAAAGAAAAAAAAAAAAAAATTCAAGGATTGGATGGGGCACTTAGATCTCTCAAGTCACCTGCTTGGTGCTTGGCCTTCTTCCAAGTGTACTTTGCTTCCTTTTGTTCTTGCTCTAAAGCTTTTTAATAAACTCTCACTCCTGCCCTAAAACTTGCCTTATTCTCTCACTCTGCCTTATGCCCCTTGGCTGAATTTTTTCCTCTGAGGAGGCAAGAATCAAGTTTGCTGCAGACTCATTGGATTCACACTGCCAGTACAGATGTGTCTCATTATATTCTCCTCTCTTTAGAATTCAGGCACAATTGACCAACATTAACATTAAAACAGAGATCTTAAGACTGACAAAACAGACTGACTAGTAATAATATACCAAATTTCAAACCAATGCTAATATAGCATCACATGACAGATAGCAGGACCTGAAGAAAAAAAAAAAAAAAAAAGAAAGGCTTTTCTCTTTTCTCTGGGAGAAAAGTTGCATATGTAAAGAGTCTCTATTAACATAATTGATCTTTCCCTTTCCAGGTGCTCCCAATCCTGAAGAGATTAACCGAAAGTCTGGCACCTTTTAAAGGTCTAAATAGGAAACATTTGCCATCTGTTATCTCTAAGGTTGCTACCTATGATACTTCATCTACATAATAGTAACCTTGCTCTCCACAACCCCTTATCTTAACCTAGACACTTCTTTCTATTGACTTCAGGTCTTTAGGTAATAACTCTTTCAACTAATTACCAATCAGAAAATCTTTCAATCCATCTGTAACCTGAAAGCCCGCTTCCCCACTTCCCCAGCTTCAAGTTGTCCTGCCTTTCAAGACAGAATTAATGCATATATATGAGGTATCAATTGATGTCTTAAGTCCCCCTAAATTGTATAAAATCAAGCCATAACTCAATCACCTTGAGCACATGTTCTCAGGACCTCTTGAGACTGTGCCTCAGGCCATGGCCGCTCATATTTGGCTCAGAATATTAAAAATTTTAGAATTTGTCTTTTTTCATCAATAAGGTGAACATTTCCAGTGAAATTTAAAGATGGATCCAACTCCCAGGGAGTTGGGTCACTGGAGGCATAAGGAAATGCAAACTAATAAGAAAAAATTAAAATATTCAATCTCTCGGCTACTGTTATCTATAATAGCTAAAATGAAAGTAAAAGAGGCTGGGTGCGGTGGCTCATGCCTGTAATCTCAGCACTTTGGGAGGCCGAGGCGGGCAGATCATGAGGTCAGGAGATTGAGACTATCCTGGCTAACAGGGTGAAACCCTGTCTCCACTAAAAAATACAAAAAAAAAAAAAAGATAGCCGGATGTGGTGGTGGGCGCCTGTGGTCCCACCTACTCGGGAGGCTGAGGCAGGAGGATGGCATGAACCTGGGAGGCAGAGCTTGCAGTGAGCCGAGATTGCGCCAGCCTGGGTGACAGAGTGAGACTCCATCTCAAAAAAAAAAAAAAAAAGAAAGTAAAAGAGAGTGTGAAGTTGGGTCTTGAGGCTGTTGAGGCTGGACCAAGCTCAGATGTAGGTCAAAGCTCAGGCCACCAGCCTCAATGCTACCCACAAGTGGGAACATTATGCCAGGACAACAGAAAGTACCTCTAAGAACTGTGGTTACAAAGAAGGTATTCAACGTGGGAGAAGGACAAAACCAAGTAACGACTGAAGCCAGAGGGAATAGTGTGAAGGAATTGTTTCATTTTGTATAGTGGTATCATCAGCTTCCCAAGGCATCTTTACAAAAATGGATCATGGGAATAACTAATTTAGGAGCAGTATCTTTGGTTTTAAATGCTGAGAGTGGAAGAGCATGTTTGGGTTGATGCAGGACCCATAGCTCGCTATTGAACAGTCGCACATGGGTATATATGATCTGGACACACAGGAGGTTATGCCCGAGGGAACAGCCAGCCTGGTGCACTGGATAAAAACCTCTGTGAGGTCTGTTAACCCTGGGAAGGGAAACTGTTTAACTTCACCTATAAAGGCCAATGGACACCCCAGATGAGGCAGCTGATTCACTTCATACGCAAGCCATGTGCAATTGACTCTATGACCTCAGGGATATTCACCCACTGAATATGTCTGCTACCCAGGTCATAGATAATTAATTTTATAATGTTTTTGTAGAGATGGTGTCTCACCATCTTGCCCAGGCTGGAATCAAACTCCTGGGCTCAAGCCATCCTCCCTGGCTCAAGACATCCTCCCACCATGGCCTCCCAAAGCACTGGGATTACAGGTATGACCCACAGTGCCCAGCCCTATTTTTAATTTTAATTTTGTTTCTTTCTTTTTTTTTTTTTTGAGATGGAGTCTCGCTTTGATGCCCAGGCTGAAGTGCAGTGGTGCGAGCTTGGCTCACTGCAACCTCCCCGTCCTGGATTCAAGTGATTCTCCTGCCTCAGTCTCCCGAGTAGCTGGGACTACAGGCGCATGCTGCCATGCCCAACTAATTTTTTGTATTTAGTAGAGACAGTTTCACTGTTGTTGCCCAGGCTGAGCTTAGGCAATCTACCTGCCTTGGCCTCCCAAAGTGCAGGACTACAGGTGTGAGCCACTGCACCTGGCCAATTTTGTTTCTTTTAAAGACAGGGTTCTCACTATGTTACCTAGGCTGGTCTCAAACTTCTGGCCTAAAGTGATCTTCCCCCATCAGCTTCCCAAAGCATTGGGATTACAGGCATGAACCACCAAGCCTAGCCTGTTCTCTCTACTCTTATGAATGGATCCAAGATTTTCCATAATAAAAAGTTAAATTTTTAACACTGCTCAATGAAAGTTAATGGCTTAGTGACTCTGCATTTCTTTCTTCTTTCTGTCATCTTCAATGACACTTTTTATGTTGTTTTACACTGCTCATAGAGTCTGCCTCTCTTTCTTCTGAAGTGTCCTGGTGGGCAGGAACTGTGTCCTGTTCACAGTTTTATCTCTGCAACAACCCCACTCACTCCAACAAATACATGATGATGTAAAATACATGTCCTGGGGACATGATGTTGTGTAAAAGCAGACATGGTTGCCAAATCATAGAACTCAGAATTCAGAGGAACTCTCAATCATTAATTAAATAGTTGTGTCCATGAATGTACAATTGCTCCTAAGTGTTGCATTCGGAGAATACATAGAATTAACAGGTAGGGACTCTATTAGTCAGGGAGCTCAGGGAGGCCTCCCATAGAAAGTAACAATCAGCCTGAGGGATAAGAAGCTTCAGTCTGAAGGATGAGAAGGAATTAACTTTGTTTATCAGGTAGGATGCTTTTGGCTTCAAGTATTGAAAACCCTAACTTAGTTGACTCAACAATAAAGAAAATGGATCATCCAATATAAGATGCCCAGAAATAAAAGAAACTTCCACATTGGACAACTCAGTAGTTCAACAATGTCATCAAGAACCCGGGTCCCTTGGGAAGCTGAGGTTGGAGGATTGCTTAAGGCAAGGAGCTTGAGACCAGCCTGGACAATGTAGAAAGACCTCATCTCTACAAATATTTTAAAAATTAGCCAGGCATGGTGGCATGTGCCTATAGTCCCAGCTAATTGGGAGGCTGAGGTGAGAGTATAACTTTACCCAGGAGTCTGAGGTGGCACTGAGCTATGATTGCATTACTGCACTCCAGCCTGGTTGACAGAGCAAGACCTTGTCAATAATTAAACAAATAAACAAAAAAAAAAAAAAAAAAAAAAAAAAAAAAAAAAAAAAGGCCCCTTCATCTTCCTCTTGCTATTGTCAGTGTCAGCTCATTTCCCCTCACATTGCAAAAATGGATTTCACAGTTCCAGATGTTATGTGCAAAGGCAAACGTGACCAACAGAAGAGGAGCCACTACTCCCTGTGCATCTACTTTTAGCAGAAATTCTTCTCATGAAGTCTTGAGGCAGCATCCCAAGTCTCAGTGGCTAGAATCACATGATGCCTAGTCCAGTCAGTGGCAAGGGGACTGGAACCATCCTATTTGCTTAGACCAATCAAACATGATTTATTCCCTGAGCTAGAATTGAGCTTTTGGCCTCTTTTCATACAGAAAAGAATGGATTCCTGAACAAAACTGGGCTGTACCAGAAAGGAAAAGGGGTGGTGGAAGAATAAATTTGGGGTAGGAACCAATGTTGTTTGCTATGCTTGACAAAGAGGAATGTGAAAGAGGTTTTCCAGCAGTGGGACTAGCATGTGCAAAGACTCTGAATTGGGAAGGGCTATAAGAAACGAGTGTGACTGAAACATGGAGTGCCAGGGGAAGGGAGCACAGCATAAGATGGGGAGAGCTTGCAGGGCCCAGTGAGGCTTGTGCATTAGTTTCCTGTTGCTGCCATGACAAATTATCTCAAATTTAATGACTTGAAACAGCACAGACTTATCTTGCAGTCCTGAAGATCAGAAACCCAAAATGGGTTTTATGGAGCTAAAATCAAGGTGTCAGCAGAGCCGCATGTGTTCCTTCTGGAGGCTCTAGTGGGTAATCTGCTTTTTGGCATTTCCCACTTCTAGAGGCTGCCTGCATTCCTGGGGTTCTGGCATCACAACCCTCATTCTCTGCTTGCATCTTCCCATCTTCTTCTCAGACCCTGCTTCCATCTTAGAAGGACCCTTAAGATTACACTGGACCCACCGAGATAATCCAGGATAGTACTCTCCTCTCAAAATCCTTAACTTAATCACACCTGCAAAGTCCCTTTTGCCAAATAAGATAATAACATATCCACAAGTTCTGGGAATTAGGACATGGACGTCTTTGGGGGGCCATTTTGCAGCTCACCACACTATTTTTGGAGTCCTGTATTTATCTTAAAAAGACTGCTCTCACAGATTGTTGAGTGCCTGTGGCATTTCCAAGTGCAGGATGCAAGTTGCTGGTCTATCTACCATTCTCTGATCTGGAGGGTGGTGCGTACTTCTCACAGCTCCTCTGGAAGGTGTCCCAGTTGGGACTCTATGTGGGGGCTCCAACCCCACATTTTCCCTTGGTACTACCCTAAATAGAAGTCCTTTTTGAGGGCTCCACCCTTGTAGCAGGCTGCTGCCTAGACACCCAGGCTTCTCCATACTGAAATCTAAGCAGAGGCTCCCAAGCCAACTTCACTTTTGCATTCTGTGTGCCTGCAGGCTTAACACAAAGTAGAAGTTGTCAAGGCTTAAGGTTTACATTCTCCCAAGTGGTAGCTCAAGCTGAACCTGGGCCTCTTTGTGCCCTGGCTGGAGCTGGAATGGCCAGGATGCAGGGAACAATGTCCCAAGCTGTACAGGACAGCAGGGCCATGGGTCTGGTCCATGAAATCATTCTTTCCTCCTTGGCCTCTGGGCCTTTTATGGGAGGGGCTGCCACAATGTTCTCTGAAATGCCTTTGAGGCCTTTTCCCCATTATCTTGGTTATCAGCACTTGCCTCCCTTTCAGTTATGCAAATTTCTCTAGCAAATGGTTGCTCCACAATCTGCTTGAATTCCTATCCTAAAAAAGCTTTTCCTTCCTCTGCCACATGGCCAGGCTGCAAATTTTCCAAATTTTTATGCTCTTCTTCCCTTTTAAATATAAATTCCAGCTGCTCATGCCTGTAATTCCAACACTTTAGAGGGCCAAGGCAGATGGATCTCTTGAGTCTAGGAGTTTGAGACCAGCATGGGCAGCATGGCAAAACCTTGTATCTACTAAAAGCAAAAACAAAAGACGTTAGGGGGGTGTGGTGGTGCATGCCTGTAGTCCCAACTAGTCAGCAGGTGAAGGCAGGAAAATTTCTTGAACTCAGGAGGTGGAGGTTGCAGTGAGCCAAGATCATGGCATTGCACTTCAGCCTGGGTGACAGAGTGAGACCTTGTCTCAAAAAATTTAATAAGGTTTATTAAAAAATAAATATAAATTCCCCCTTTATATCATTTCTTTGCTCCTGCATTTGAGCATAGGCTGTTAGAAGCAGCCAGGTCATGTATTGAATGCTTTTCTGCTTAGAAATGTCTTCTACCAGATACCCTAAATCAATCATCACACTTTAGTTCAAACTTCCAAAGATCCTTAGAGCATGGTCACAATGTAGCCAAGCTCTTTGCTAAGGTATAACATGCATGACCTTTCCACCACTTCCCAATAAGTTTGCCATTTCTATCTAAGACCTCAGAAGCCTGGACTTCATTTTCCATTATCAGTATCACCATTTTGGTCACAACCATTTAACCCATCTCTAAGGAGTTCCAAACTTTCCCTCATCTTCCTGTTTTCTGAGCCCTCCAAACTCTTCCAACCTTGGCCTGATACCCAATTCTAAAGTTGCTTCCACATTTTCAGGTCTCCTTATAGTAATATCCCCTCCTGGTACCAATTTTCTGTATTAGTTTGTTCTTGCATTGCTATGAAGAACTACCTGAAACTAAGTAATCTATAAAGAAAAGAGGTTTAATTGGCTCATGGTTTTGCAGGCTATACAGGAAGCATGATGCCAACATCAGCTCAGTTTCTTGGGAGGCCTCAGGAAGCTTACAATCATGGCAGAAAACAGGGATGGACATGTCACATGGTGAAAGCAGGAGCAAGTGAGATGGAGGGGGAGGTACCACACACTTTTTAAATACCAGATTTCATGAGAAGTCACCATCATGAAGACAGCACCAAGCCATGAGTGATCCACCTCCTGCCATGACCCAAACACCTCCCACAAGGGCCCACCTCCAGCATTGGGGATTTCAATTCAACATGAGATTTGAGAGGGGACAAATATCCAAAATATATCACCTGCTGAGCCCTGCATACCCTGACAATCGCTAGCTGTCCTTTTAAGGCTCATTTGTCATGATAACTTGTCAGAAGGTTTGTGACTTCTCTCTTGGAAATGGATATTGACCTTTGACATAAGGACAGTGCTTCATTTGAAGCCTCCTCCCAGCAGTGGAGCAAACTCACAAAGCAGTTGCTGATTTCCTGGAATTGAATGCTTCCTTCTCTCTTTGGCAGATATGCAGTGGGACAGGGGGATTACTTAGATATGCTACTGGCCAGCCTTTTCACCAGAGGCTACAGCTGCTGCTCAGCATTTTCCTGTTTTCCTTTTTCTATTGTTTAAAAATCCTGTGTTAATACAAGCTCTTGATGTTAATGTGTCTCAGAATAAATACAACCGTGACATAGGCTTCACAATGTGTTTTGCTGATTTCATCATGTATTATCATTCTCATTTACTATCACTTTCCTGAGAAATACTGTATTTTCTTTCTGGGACTGTGGGAGTGTGGTGTGCTGGGGGCAGGATAAGAGAGACACAAGATGTGATGTATATGCAGGTGTCTGTGCCCCTTCACCTCCATGCTCCACTTATGCTATTGGCCCTTTCAAGAAGATTTGCCTTTGGTGATGCCAGCTGACCCCCAAAATAGAGAATCAAGGTGAAGGCAGGCCGCTTTAGTTTAGTGGTTTGAATCAGTGAACCACTTCGTAATTCCCAAAATGCAGCCTCGCTCACATCCAATGTAATGGGGCCTGAAAGTCAAACCCCACAAACTCTTGGAGCTGGTATCTCGGGTTGCTCTAAAAAATTCTTTGAGAATGAAATTCTTCATCAGTGCTTAACCATGTGCTCTCTATAAATCAAGGGTCAAAATGTTGAATGATTCAATCTCTCCAGTCTCTCAGTCAATGAGTAAAAGTGTACTGAAGGCCTCCTCTAAGTCAGAACTTTCGTATCAGCGGCCAAAGAGAATATTCATCTCCACATTAATGGTCTCTCGAGTTTGCCTCTACCCCAGTGCTCCAGGCCTTCAGTGAGGCTGAGAGAGGAGCCTTCTCTGTAACTAGTCAGGTATCTCTGACCTGTCCTTCCTTCTAGTGTCCTTATGCGCCATACCCCCATCTCCTTGGCAGGAACTCCAGATATTGATGAAAGATACTAGACTGGGGTAGAAAGAACACGAAAAACTCGGCCAGCAGTGCAGGATTAAGTCTTTCTAGCTATGACCTTGCACAGGCCTCCTGGTCTCCGCAGACTTCACTTCCTTGTTTCCATGACTTGCCATCTGAGGGTATTTTCAGTGCTAAGACTCAGTGAATACAAAGGTGTGGCAACCTGAATCTCTGGTTCCTTAAACTGGAGTCTCCCAGTTTCTTCTTTCCAACATAAAGCATGGACTTGAGGGGTATTGTCAATGGTTTAATTGGTGCCAAGCAGAATGTCACACAGAAACTGCTTTTTACAGAGAACAGGGGCCAGCCACAGGGAGAACTTTTCTCTGCATTTAAAATATGTATACCCTGTACTAAAAATATCTTACTCTTTGTAAAATCCTCACAATAACCCCAGGATTTAGGCACTGACTAGGAGTTTTACAGCGAAGAACCCAGGGTTCAAGGAAGTTCCTCAAGGCAAATGAGAAGGGATGGAGGCCAAATTTGAATTTCAGTTCATCATGCTCTGGGAACCCTCAGACTATTGTGCTGTCTCCATATAAGCACCCTCAGCCCCCACCCAGAACTTGGAAAGGTAAGTGGGAAGAGCATGGAATTAGAAGACTGATGACTCGGATGGATGTGGTGGCTTACGCCTCTAGTCTTAGCTACTCAGGAGGCTGAAGTAGGAGGATCACTAGAGTTCAGGAGGTCGAGGCTGCAGTGAGCTATGATCATGCTACTGCACTCCAGCCTGGGCAACAGAGTGAGACCCTGTCTCTAAAAAAAAAAAAAAAAAAAAGACAAAGATGACAGATGCTTTTTTTTCGATGGGGTCTCACTTTGTTGCCCAGGCTAGTCTGGAACTCCTGGGCTCGAGCGATCCTCATATCTCACCCTCCATAGGCATAAGCCACCACGCCTTTCTTTTTCTTTTTCCTTTTTTAATTGAAGCTCTGCATTCTAATTTTGGTTCTTATGTTACTCCTGTGATCTTGTGCAAAGTATCTTTCTTCTGATCTGTAAACTGAGGGAACGGCTTTTAAGGCGCCTTTTAGGCCAACTTCTAGGATTCTAGGAAAACCATCTAAATAGCTACCCATTGAATCCGTTGAATTTGACATTCTTTTTTGTAGTTGTTGTTTTTGAAATGGAGTCTCGCTCTATCACCCAGGCTGGAGTGAAGTGGCGCAATCTCTGCCCACAGCCAACCTCCACCTCCCAGGTTCAAGCAATTCTCTTGCCTCAGGCTCCCAAGTAGCTGGGATTACAGGTGTGCACCACCGCGCCCGACTGATTTTTGTAATTTTAGTAAAGACAGGGTTTCACCATGTTGGCTAGGCTGGTCTCAAACTCCTGACTTTCGGTGATCCACCTGCTTTGGCCTCCCAAAGTGCTGGGATTACAGGTGGGAGCCACCATGCCCAGCCCAATCTGGCATTCTTTACAAAGACCAGTCCATAAACAAATAAAATAGCTGGCATGTGATGATGCAGCTCTCAGGGCTGTAACCTGAAATCCACTTCACATCCTTCAGAGACGAGTTACCTGTCAGCAGAGGCTCAGAAGTTAGCTCTCATACCTGCTTCCAATTCAACAAGCACAAAAACTGTCTTTAGGAATATTTTCTAGGTACTATCTGCTTGCAAGCACCTAAATGCTTTTCTGCTTATTTTCCTTGGGGCTTTTGATGCGAGCAACCTTTTATCAGATATCTGACAGTTTTTCTATCAGATTAGCCTTGCAAAATTTCACGTGTCTCATATTCTCTCTTAAACAGATGTTAACTGTTCCTCCACCCTCTCCCCATCCCCATCAATGGTGTCTGGGTCCTGATCGAGAATAGATGACCAAATCTCACTTCCTCCCCATTTGCCATGCATCCACAGGCATTGTCTACAGTAGCTACATGCAGAACTGCTAGAGTAGAGGACTAAAACAATTTTGCAGTTAAAAAAATATGGGAGGAAAGCTCTGGGCTGCCAAAGGAATGCTGCCTTTTTACTGATATTATGGAAAAAGCAGAGTCAGGCCTGGCTCCACAGCTGAGCTCTGCACAAGGTTTTGCCTCTTGGCTCTTGATCCTCTTAGCAACCAGGCTGCAAGCACAAGAAGCCTCTTTCCCATTCACACAGCAACATCTGCAAGCTTTCAGTCATTCAACAGGCTGCAGCCCTGGGGAAATCTCGGGTGTTTCCTACTTTCGTATAGGCAATAACTAACTGTAATCTGAGCTCCATTCTGTTGCTTCTCCACTGTGCAGTGACTAATAAGAGCATGGACTCAGAGCCAGACTACTTTGCTTCCAATCTCAGTTAATAATGACCAGTTCTGTGGCCTTGGGCGAGTTATTCAAATTCTCTATGCCTCAGTTCCAACATCTGCAAAATAAGGGTTAATGGCACTATCTACCTCTTTGGGTTAAGTATTAAATTTAGATATACAAAAATACAGTATCTTGCATGTCAGGTGTACTGTTTGCTAATATTATATGGATTGACGATCATTAAGAAATAGGGGGCCTAGTTCAGCATAAGGAGAATGAGACAAACTCTAATCTTTTTGAAACTTCACTTCCTCTCCTTATACATGGGGTACTTTCTTCAGTATGAATCTCTGCAATTGTCCCTTATGCCTGTTTGTCCTTCACCTGCATATTCCCAGCCGAACCCAGAGCAGGCAGTTCATCAAAATCTATTGAATACTAAAGGCACAAAGACCTCTACTGACCTGCCATTCTTGACTTCCGACACCAAAGGAGGTTTTTTTTTTTTTGGTTTTTGTTTTTTAAATACAGTTGTGGTCTCACTTTGTTCCCGATGGCTGGATTGAAGTGACTTGATCATAGCTCACTGTTGCCTCAAAATCCTGGGCTCAATCGATCCTCCCGCCTCAGCCTCCCTCATAGCTGGGATTACAGGCGCATGTTAGTATGCCTGGCTAATTTTTTGATTTTTTTGTAGAGATGAGGTCTCACCATGTTGCCCAGGCTAGTCTTCAACTCTTGGGCTCAAGCAATCTGCCCACTACAGCCTCCCAAAGTGCTGAGATTACAGACTTCGCCTAAAGGAGACTTCTAACACTGGATTACTCTGAAACCTCTACAGAAATTTTAGTAAATGCTTTGATAGCTTAAGGTAGTAATACAAAGTTGCCAAATTTTTACGTTCTCACAAAATTTTGAGACATGACTTTCTAACTCATTCAGGTGAGCAAGACCATGTCTGGCTAATTTTTAAATTTTTTTTGTAAACGGGGCTATGTTGTCCAGGCTGGTCTCAAACTCCTGGGCTCAAGCAATCCTCCTGCCTTGGCCTCTCAAAGCGCTGGAATTACAGGTGTGAGCCACGTTGCCCAACCAGAGCACAGTATTTAACATCATACTCCATATTGGAGTTAAGAATGTGTACACACAATGAGATTTAAAATTATGCCAATTATAACTTAAACGTGCTCATTCTAGCACTGCTTATGAAAGTTATGCAATTAAAATGAACTGGATTTTGAAAGGTTGTGCTCAATATTGGGCCAGATTGTTTCTAACTTGCAGGCTATTCGATAGTTAATAAGCCACGCTTCCCTCCAGACATCAAACGTTGGCCCAAAGCTTGGTGAAATGGTACAGGGTGTCATTCCTCCCACAATTTGTGAATTGTCTCTGGGGGTCATTCTGATCAGAAAATGAATATAAAACTGTCACCTATTCATTCTAGAGTTTGGAGCATTCTAAAAGTAATGTACACATTTGTCATTTCATGGCCGCATAGAACATCTTCCATGCAGTTGTACACGAGTCCCTCCATTTCTGAGCCTTGATTAAATCTTAGCAATGCTGACACTATTATTTAGGAAATCTGGCATTACACAAAAGAAGTCTCCGAACTGAGAGCTCAAAAGATGTAGTTGTTTGGTAAAAACACCCGCGTTGATACATTTGAATATTACATGTTATATTGTAAACATCAAGTACCACCACAAACATTTTAAAAAAGGAAGTTTATTGGTCTTTAAATGGCTCAAATTGCAAATAAACAAATCGGGTAGTGGCATCAGCCTAAGACACGTGATGCATCTTTGTCAGTTGGCTTCATAGCACCTCAGTACCCAGGAGAGGAAAGGTCTCAAAGAAAAGTCACAATGTTAGTGGTTAGGACCCCTGGTTAAATAAGACTGCAATGAGTACACATGGAGATTGCTGGGCCCGCTGGCCAGTGTTACATTGGTAACTTGAATTCCGCACATGGCACAGCCTATGAGAAATACGAAATGAAAGATGTACATCTCAAACCCTTTATAAGGACAAATATTTAACATGAGAAGCTGGATGTAATATCTAAAGAGTGAGTTCCTAACTTTACGTACACACCTGTTACCTGGAATGCCTGAACACATCTTTGACCTGTTGAAATTAGGACTGAGAAAAAAGAAAAAAATACTTTGTTGAATCAACTGTCCTAGCCCCACTGCAAAGAGGGGGGAAAAAAATCTGACAGTGGCGTATTTCCGACTGAAATTATGTCCCCAAGTAGTGTGCCAGAATTCTTCCAGCAGGAGCACCACACAATGGTGACACAGCCTAATGTGTGGTCAGTGTGTGCCACACGTTTTCTGCACTATACCCAGGTTTGACGGCTTGATGTTAACTTCTGAAAATGTAGCTAGTGTTCTTCATTACACACGAACAGACAAGAATTACTACTAATAATTCCTGTATCAAATTGTAACTTCATGAGTATAAATTTAGAAATGAACAGATGGCAAGCATGAATATTTTCCCGAAGTGTTCTAGTGCAAAATGCATTAGCACTACTGACATTTTCTTCCAGCCACTGCTCCCAGATTAAAAACTTAACACTTACATGCTCACCACTGGCAGAAAGTGATTTCCAGGGACCAGCATCTTCAAGAAGAGGAGGGTTCATTCAAACATAACGTGCTGAATCCTCGCAGTTGAAAATTATCTTACAAGTATAGGCTGGCCCTTCACTTAAAATGACCTTGCAGTTTATTAAAAGCGATCAAAGAGCTCTGGAATCTTATTTTCAAGAACCAGAGTATGGCACACATTTTAAATTTGGACAGACTCCTAGCAGACAGTTACTTCTCAAGAATTTTCTATACAAAAGCTGTACTCCATGCTAGGCATATATTTTCTCACCAGTACACACGGGGCAGTGGACCCCTGGTGTCAGTAACACACCCAGAATGATATAACCGGGTATTTTTCAGTTTCTAAATTAAGGCATATTCAAAAAATTCCATGTACAAGTTTACACCACTTTTCTAAGTTACTCACCAGGTAACTAAAGCAGATTCACAGATGAATTACTCTCAGTTTAACTATATGCAACAACCATGCCAATAACTTTTCTTCTAAATTTTGCATAATAATGGTTAAAAAAAAGTGGTACAGTTTAACTATCATGTTCACAATTGTCATTTTTCAAGGCAGAAGACCAAGACATTTTAAAATGATATAAAATTTAAGCTTTATAATAAACACCAGAGGAAGTCGCCTTTCCTCCCACTCCCCACCCCCATCTCACCTCTTTATTTAATATTTCAAGAAAGACTGCCGAGAAACACAAGCTCACACGCTACATTCAGGACCATGATAAATGTAGGCAATTATGAAATAAGTTGAACTTTGCTTCTTGGTGAAGCCACATTAATTTCTTTTTTAAGTAAATTTGACTTTCATTGCAGTTCCAATTCATGCTTTTAGTGATATACAACAATTTCCAAAATGTTAAAGTAATTTCAGTCAATTAAGCCTTCAATGGCAATGCTTATAAATTATATTTATTAGTATGGTCAAGATAAGAAAGGAGTTTGGGCTTTGATTATAAAATGCAGCATCTTTCTCTGATTCTCTTGGCTAAACTTTTCCTCTTCTTTTTTCCATTCTTTTCTTTGCTGTCTTCCATCTTTCTCGCTCGAATTTCTCTCATTAAATCAAAAAATACCTAGAAAGAAAAAAAATAGGATCAATAAAGCAAACAGATATATGAACTTAGTACTTCTCCAAATCACAGCAGTAAACTTTGGGGATAACAGAAGTATAAATATTTAAGAGCTCTTGTTTGGAGTAGAGAGCGGAAAGCACACAACTAAAGCCTGATTCTCCCAGTATCTTGAAAAAAGGAGGAAACTAGGAAGTTTTCTGAATTACACTTTATGGTAAAAATGTTCATATGTAATAAAACCTGATCTTTCTGTTCCAGTTTTTGAGACGAAAATCTATCAAGTGCTACAAGGTGACGATAGCCCCAAAGATAAAACTCAATGGATTATACTGAAGTAGTTTAATAATCAATAAATGTATTTTATTAATTTATATTTAACAATATATGCTTAACTTTATATTTAATAATTTGGTATTTCATAACTTAGTTTCCTCAGCTTCATTTCTAAAAATGGAGAAAAAGCTCCATTTTTAGAAATGAAGCTGAAGAGATGGGTGTATGCTTTATCATCTTGATACCAGGCACTATGAAACAACTTTGTCTGTTACTCTTTATGTGCGAATTTATCAGTTTTTGTCTGATGTCTAGGAACTGGTAAATAATGAGATATTAGCATAGTAACTAAAAAAATTATGAGTATAACAATTCAAAGTTAAATTTCAATAAGAAATTCCTCTGTTCTGTAACACAGAAGGGTCTGGAAGGCTGCACACTCACACTCCACATAAACAGCTGAGAGTATATGATAAAAGGAGGAATAACTTTTATGATCACTTTTGAATTCTGGATTTAAAAAATAAGTTTTTACTTATAGAATTACAAAACCCAGTAAGACTAAAGATAAGCAAGAAATATGAAAGCGATAACGAGTGCTGTGAGTAAAGTGTGCGTATGTCATGACTGATGTGGCCTTTCCTAACACATCTCTGAAAAAAGCAACATACAGAATAGCAGATAGAGCACTACCTGTGTGCATGTGTGTAGGGTAGGAGTACACCTGTATTTGTTTGCCCTTGGACAAAGAACAATGAAATAATAAACCAAACCCTAATAATCAATTTTATTTTCAAGAAGAAGGGAGGAGGGTACAAGGAAGAGTGAGGCATCTCTGAGTATATCTTGTTATAGAATTTCTACTTTAGAGACACAGGTGGTTTACATACTCAAAAATAAAATTAGGCTGGGGCAGTGACTCACGCCTGTAATCTCAGCACTCTAGGAGGCCGAGGTGGGCAGATCACCTGAGGTCAGGAGTTCTAGAATACCCTGGCCAACATGGCAAAACACTATCTCTACTAAAAATACAAAAATTAGCTGGGTGTGGTGGAGGGCACCTGTAATCCCAGCTACTCGGGAGGCTGAGGCACAAGAATTGCTTGAACCCGGGAGGTGGAGGTTGCACTGAGCCAAGATCGTGCCACTGCATTCCTGCCTGGGTGACAGAGCAAGACTTAGTCTCAAAAAAACAAATAAAAAAATAAAATAGCAAATCCTAAAAATTGAAAATCAAATTTAAACAAGTAAGACTAGCCGGGCATGGTGGCTCACGCCTAAAATCCGGCACTCTGGGAGGCTGAGGTGGGTAGATCACCTGAGGTCAGGAGTTCAACACCAGCCTGGCCAACATACAGAAACCTCATCTCTTCTAAAAATACAAAAAATTAGCCAGGTATGGTAGCATATGCCTGTAATCCCAGCTACTAGAGAGGCTGAGGCAGATCACTTGAATTCAGGAGGTGAAGGTTGCAGTGAGCTGAGATCATGCCACTAAACTCCAGCCTGGGCAACAGAGTGAGATTCCGTTTCAAAAAACAAACAAACAAACAAACAAACAAACAAAAAACACAAACAAGTAAGACTGACTATATTCCAAGATGGTGACAGAGGAATTATTTCAAAGGTCTACAAGACATAGCATAGAAAGTACCTATTTTAGAATAGATGCTAGGGATAAAAATAGAAACAAAATTCCAACAAAACAATACAAAGACAAATCTTAAACTTTTTTTTTTTGAGAGACTCTCTGTTGCCCAGGTTGGAGTGCGATGACGCAATCTCAGCTCACTGCAATCTCCGCCCCCTGGGTTCAAGAGATTCTTCTGCCTCAGCCTCCCGAGTAGTTGGGATTACAGATGTGTGCCACCATGCCCGGCTAATTTTCGTATTTTTGGTAGAGACAGGGTTTTGCCATGTTGGCCAGGCTGGTCTCAAACTCCTGACCTCAGGTGACCTGCCTGCCTCAGCCTCTGAATGTGCTGGGATTACAGACGTGAGCCACCACACCCAGCCAAACTTCATTTTGTAGTTTGTTTGTGACAGCAATGTTGCTCTTTTGGAACTATTTTATATACACTGAAGACTAATGCAAGGGAGGAACTATGTTAATATAATTTAGGAACCAAGATTTTCAGTGTAAGAGAAAAGATATAAATACAAAATCAAAGATGTAAACATTTATAATGTTAAATTTGAATTGGAAATAACAACATGATCACATTTTTTTTCTTTTAATAATACCTATTTCCTAGCACTATTCACTAAAAAATGACAACACAATACCAGCAAGCAAATTAAGTAACTATGCTGTGGCTGCTAGAAACCATTCCTCCTAAACAGAACCTGAGTTCCTCAGATGAATGGCTGATTTCTGATCTGCAGCAAGAAGCATAAAATTTAAGTCAGAAAGCAAGGAAACTACCAGAGATGAATGGACTGAGTCAAATGGACATACGACCAACATGAAGGAGCATAAATGGTTAAAGGGAAAAACTGAGCATAAAACACACACACACACAGAGTACGCAACAGAATGAAACACAATGATGACATAAAACCCATGAATTCCTGCCCCGACTGGTTGTGACTCTATTTCCCCAGAGACTAGGAATTTCAGAAGACCTCTTTTTCAAGTCTCTGGTTAACTAGCTAGGACAGGAGGTCTCAATTCTAACTAAATGTAATCATTGGAATACTCCCAGTATTGCTTTCTAATGCAGATAAATCACTATGAAAAGGAAACTGGATGAAGGTTTAATTTCTGATTTTATTTTCAATTGAATTTTGTCTGTTTAACTGACACATATTCACAGAGTATACCGTGATGTTTTGATACATATAATGTACAGTGATAAGACCAGGGTAATTAGCACAGCCATCATCTCAATCATTTATTATTTGTGTTGGGAACATTCATTATCCTCCTTTCAGGTTATTTGAAACTATATATTATTGTTAAGTATAGTCATCTACAGTAGTGTAGTACACCAGAGCTCATTCCTCATATCTAGCTGTAATTCTGTATAATTTAACAAATCTCTACCTATCCCTCCCATTCCCGCCTCTAGTATTCTGTTCTATTTTTTACTTCTGTGAGATCAACTTTTCTAAGCTTTTACATATGAATGAGAACATGCAGTGTTTAACTGCCTGTTCCTGGCTTATTTCACTTAATTTTCTCCAGTTCTATCCATATTGCCTTGAATGACAGGATTTCATCCTTTTCAATGGTTGAATAGTATTCTATAGTGTGTATATATCATATTTTCTTTATCCATTCATCTGTTGTTGGCACTTGGGTTAGTTCCGTATCTTGGCTATTGTGAACAGTGCTGTAACAAACAAATGTCATTAATAGAAAAACAGCTGTATTATGGAAAAGTCTAACCATGGAATACTTTGTGGTTTTGAAAGGAATGTGGATACATCTATATGCGGTGACATGGAAGAGTTATAAGATTTGTCATAAAATTTTAAAAGCACACCACAGAAATATGCACTATATATACAGATATAAAATATGTGTGTGTATAAATATGCACAAATCCTATTAATACAGGGGAAAAACAAGCAAATGCAAACTTTCCCTTAGAGATGTGTATGCCTGCTTTTAACGTCTGGAAAGACACACCCGTGTTAGCACTGGCTACTGAAAGGCAGGGGAAGGGAATGAAATATGGGAGAAAAGTGACTCATTTTTCCTCCTTATGTTTCTGTATTATGAATTTTTCTTTATATAATAAGCATGTATCCATGTATTACTTGTACAATGAAAAAACCCAAATATCTTTTCCAAAAAATACAGTGTATTTCTACCAACATTCTTCCCTCAACATAAAACTGATTCTCTTGACATAATAAATCACACTCCCCCTTTGGACATCTGTTAATATTTGCTCAACTTCTTTCTGTTCTGCCAGAATGTTCCTTAAAATCAAGAGCAACCCTGGAGTCATGAATTAAGAACCAGAGCATTTAGCTAGGATACTAACAAGGTCATTGAATGAATCCAATGAGTACACAAGCAGGTTTGCCCAGATGTTCCTCGAGCCTTGGGGTGATTCCTCTGTGACAAGCATGGCCTCCTGAGATATGCCATGCCCCATCTCTGGTGGCTATGATACTTTTTCATAAGTAGATTTTAAATCTGCATCTTTGAAACTTCCACCTAATGGTCTATTTGGCATCCAGATGAGGATAAGGCATGAGCCAATGATCTTACGGAGAGCTAGCATTTGTTCTGCGACAAAGCACGACACGTCACAATTTAATAAAAGGGAGTAACACTTCCTATTCCTGAAAATTTGTGATCAGGCTTCTAGTAGTGGATGACATAAGAAATGGGAGATACACTAGCTATTCCAATCACTGTTTTGTTTTGTTTTTGAGATAGGGTCTAGCTCCATTACCCAGGCTGGAGGGTAGTGGTGTGATCTCAGCTCACTGTAGCCTCCGCCTCCCAGGGTCAAGCAATCCTCCTGTCTCAGTCTCCCAAGTAACTGGGACTACAGAGACATTCGCCACCACACCTGGCTAATTTTTGTATTTTTTGTAGAGATAGGGTTTTGCCATGTTGCCCAGGCTGGTCTCGAACTCCTGGGCTCAAGGATTCTGCCTGCCTCAGCCTACCAGAGTGCAGGGATTATAGGTGTGAGCCACCGCACCTGGCCCCAACCATTTTTCTGAGTAAAACAGTGAGGAAAGAATGTGAGCATGATATAACTAGAGTTGGCCAGACCCAGAGGCTGCAGATGCCACCACAAACCCCGTGACCTTGAGCCAGTTATGTAATCTTCCCATACCTCAGCTTCCTCATCTAAAAAGTGAGCATCGGAAGAGTATTTATGCCTCACATAATTAAGGATTAAATGGTTGGTACTTATCACAGTGCCTGGCTCTTATAAGTACAAACAAATATTAGCTTTTCTGATTATTAGATTATTTTCTCAGGAGAACCACCACGAAGACAAGTATAACCTAATCCCGGAAATTGAATAGTTGCTGCAAATGACTTTTACGTAGCCACTGAGGTACTTTATCTGGTAGCCACTCCGCAGGATGTAGCAGTACACGAAATTACATTCTTCAGTATGGATTTCCACCTCGCTTTACAAGCAGCCTCGTTTAATGTAATTCTGTTTTGGACAGGTGACCACTGACTGCAGACTGTAGTATCTGAAACTGGCCACAGCAATGCTTCCTATGTGCTTTTTCAGAATCCTGCCACTCTTCATCAAGAGGTGAAGTCTACTGCCCTTCCTTCTCAACCTAGGTGAGACTTTGTGACTACCTCCAACCTGTAGAATGAGGTAGAAATAATGCTGCGTAACTTCAGAGACCATGTCATAAAAGGCTGTATGGTTTTTGCCTGGTTCTTCTTCTCTTGTGACACTTGCCCTTGGAGACTCTGCCCACTGTGCTGTGAGGAAGCCTAAACTAGCACATGTGGAAAAGGCCACATGGAGAAGCCCACCTGGAGAGGAACTGAGGCATCCTTGGATAACAGCCAGCATTATCTGGCTGAGCCAGACATGTGCGAACAAGCCTTCAGAACCTAACTTTAGGTATTTCCAGTGCCTAGACTTGAAGCTTTCAGCTGAGGCAGCAGACACTGTAGAGCAGAGCCAAGCCATTTCCACTGTGCCCTGTTCAAATTCTTGGCCACAGAATGTATAAGCAGAATAAAAGACTGTTTTACCCAGAAAGGTTTTGGGGTGTACTTTGTTATACAGCCATAGTAACTAAAACAGTCTTATACTTTTATTTTTTTGAAAAAGTGATACAGTCGTACCTCAGTATCTGTGGGGGATTGGTTCCAGGATGCCTGCGGATACCAAAATCTGTACCTACTCAAGTCCCGCAGCTGGCCCTGCGGAACCCATGGATACAAAAAGCCAACCCTCCGCATATGCAGGTTTCACATCCTGCTGTATTCTGTCTGTATCTAGTTGTAGACGCAGAGCCCAATGACATGGAGGGCAGCCTGCATGTGTGAAAAAAAATCTGCGCAGCTGAAATCGGTGTTGAGGGCCAAGTGTCCATGAATATGGCAAAAAGTTCACAAGGGTATTTACAGTGAAAAGTGCATAAACTGTGACTTAATTCTCTGGAGACAACCACAGGTACCAGAGTCTTACATATCCTTATGATGTGTACATAGATAATGTGTATGTATGTGTGTTTAAAACACATGGCAGCAAGCTACAGACCCCACTCTGTACTTTGTTTCACTTACTTTACAATTGAAGATCATTTGATATCAGCACATTTAGTTCTATCTTCATTTCTTTTCAATGGTTGGGCAATACTCCATTATTTAAACCAGTCCATTATTGAACACTTGGATATTTCCAGTCTTTTGCTTCTAAAACTAATGCTTCACTGACTACTACTGAACATACATGTATACGTGAGTGCATAATTTGTTCTGTATAATACATTTTTAGCACTTAAATTGTTGGGTCATAATTCTGATGGATATCACAAAACTGTCCTTCCATCAAAATGAGAGGTTCCTATTTTTCTATACTCTTGCCGACAGTATATTCTAGTCTCAACCTCTTCGCTTTTTTTCTCCCAAAGTGACGGGTAAAAAAAGGACATTCCACTATATTTTTAAGTTGTACTTCCCTTTTTATAAGAGACCGAACCTCTCTTCCAGTTCAAAGGCCATTTGTGTTTCCTTTCTACGACATGCCTGTTGCTGTTTTTGGGCCATTTTTCCTAGGTTTTTGGTCTTTCTCTCACTGTCCGTAAGAGCTGTGCTAATGCAGACACCATACTTCCCAGGCCTCTGATGCCAACAGATGATCACAAGGACTGTTACAATACAGCTTTCTATCTTGAACTGCCAGTGTCTGCATGTCTTCCCCACTCCCCTTAGGTTTAAGTAGTTTTTATAGTGTGTTCTACAACCTACTCGAGACATCAATTAGGAAAGTATATATATGCTATGAGAATGTTCAATGTTGCCTTTTAAAACCTCAAACACCCTCAATTTTAAAATATATTTTCATTAGCACTTTAAAAACATTTGCCCTACATATTGTCTCTTCAAATCTATAATTTTCTAATGACTTACTATAGGTCAGGCACAGGTTGGGGCATTTTACATATGTGATTTCATTTCATCTTTACAATAATCCTATGAAGCAGGTATTCTTGTTCCCATTTCCAAACGGAAGCTAACTGAAATACCCAAGCCCTACTTACTGTGTTCAGAAACCGTGGTTTCCAGGAAACTATGAAAGGGCATGCTATGGACTGAATGCTTGTGTCACCCCAAAATTCATATACTGAAACCCTAATTCCTTATGTGATGACAATAAGAGATGGGGCCTTTGGGTGGTAATTCTGTCACTAGGGTAGGGTTTTCATGATGGAATTAGTATCCTTCTAAGAATGAGGAGAGCTATCTCTCTCTCTCTGTCATGTGAGGATACAGCAGGAAGGTATAAGGAAATCTTGCAAATCAGGAAGAAAGCCCTCTCCAGAATCATATTGTCTAAGACCTTGATCTTAGACTTACCAGCCTCCAGAACTGTGGGAAATAACTTTGTTATTTAAGCAAAACACACACACACACACACACACACACACACACACACTTGCTCTAGCCCCAACCTTAGAAAAAACTAGTATCCTGAATAAAAATCTGTAGTACTCACTTTGTACAGATATGTTAGACCTAAAGGAATCTGACAATGTGCTAAAAAGTTAGTAAGTTTAAGACAGCAATGACACTGTCTTAAGACCTACAGCAAAATGACAGAGCAAATCTTGAACTTTTTTTTTAACCTAGTACTTTCTGGATCAGGGTTATAAATCTACAGGCACACGCAGCACTTGCTACAAGTGTAAATTCTCAGGCCCCATTCCAGACCAAATGAATCCAAATCTCTGGGGATAAGACACAAGAATGTGTGTTTATCAAGATTTACTGGCAGTTCTTTTGCCTATTAGAGCTTGAGTGGCACTACTGTAGAGCCTAGATACTTGCAGGATAAAGAGAGACCACACTTGGAGGCCTTTAAGATCCTGTGCTACCTCAGCCCAGTGGACAGTCTTTCTAGATACTGGACCTGGTCTAGGGTAGTGGGATGAAATGTACTTGCGGGTGTTCCACATCTGGTCTTCAGGAAGGGCCACTCTGAACAAAGTGAGAAGACAAGAAAGGAGGGCAGAGGGTTTCCTTTTCTTTCTTTCTCTTTCAGGAGAAAACAAAAGTTGAGGGTGGGGAGTGGAGAGTGGCAGGAGAGATTTTAAAACGATCTTATCTGGGGGCTTCTTCATCTTGGGTGGTATCCTTATTTTTAAGAACTTAAGTGGGGTTGGGTAGGCGTCAGGTCAGAGGTAAGAACGCTCAGTGCTGGAATCTTGGGACTCACACAATTCCTTCTAAATTATTCAAAGACTCAATAGGATAAGGGGGGAAAAAGGTCAAGAATGCCATCAGTGCTAAAAAAAAAAAAAAAAAAAGGTACATTTAGCTGCAGTGTCTTGTGTTTTAACGTCTCTTGGGAAGCTAAGGAGAAGGTGAACTAAAATTCCTAACATGTATCTGAGCATTCAGGGATGATAAAAATCAACATACTTTACATCTCTATTTGAAAGTTTCATAGACTCTCCAGACAAAAGAGAGCCAAGTTAAAGCAAACCAACCTATTTTAACATGATGCAGTAGTAAAGAGAGTCACGTGTTACCTTGTCAACATTAGCTCGTGTTTTAGCAGATGTTTCCACGTAGTTAACATTCCACTGCTCAGCTCTGTTTTTTGCCTCTTCTACAGAAACCTGCCTTTTATCTTCTAAATCTGATTTGTTACCAACCAGTAGAAAGGGAACATTCTCATCTTCTTTTACTCTTAAAATCTGCTCCCTGGATAAGAGAAAATGAAAAAGAAATAATAACATTATAAGGATAGTACAGAAAGTTCTTGTTTACCCCGTATCTAGTTTTCCCTATTGTTAACATCTTCTACTACTATGGTACACGAATCACAATTAATGAACCAATATTGATACAGTATTAGCAACTAAGGTCCAAACTTTATTCAAATGTGCTTGCTTTTTGCCTGATATCCTTTTTCTGTTCCAGGATCCCATCCAGGTTGCCACATGACATTGAGTTTCGTCATGTCTCTTTAGCCTCGAGTTGGCCATGGTAGTTCTCAGACTTTCCTTGTTTTTGATGACCTTGATAGTTTTGAGGACTGCTGGCAGGCAGTTTGTTGAATGTCTCTCAACTGGGATTTGTCAGATGTTTTTCTCATGATTAAACCAGGGTTATTGGTTCTTGGGAGGAAGATAACAAGAGAGTGCTATTCTTATTGCATCATATCAAGGGTCCTGCCAACTGTTTTTTAAAACCCAAATGTGCCAGAAATTACCGGAAGTCAGACCTCGAGCATAAATTTTGCATTGAGAGGTAAGTTATCCATTGTGAAAGTGTCATCAACTTTAAAGTACCATGGTTCTGCTCTTCCTAGTCATGTAAGTCTGAGCAAAGTACTTCTTACCTCAGTTTCCTCATCTATAAAATGGAGTTAACAATGATACATTCCTTATAAAGTTGCTATGAGGGTTAAATGTGAAGTACTTATAACTGCATGGAACAGTGTAAATATTAAAAAAATGTTATCTCATTAATCTACTGGAAGAAATGTTTTCTTATAAAATCAACAAACAAAAGGAAATCTGTAAGATTTAGGTTCACTAATTTGCTACCTTAAAAATGTCTCTCCTTTGAAATTATTAAGAGCTGTTGAAGCTATAGGAACATAAGTACAGTCAGCCCTCTGTATCCACAGACTCAACTAACTGCAAATAAAAAATATCTTTCAAAACCCCCAAAACAGCCAGGTGCAGTGGCTCATACCTGTAAACCCAGCACTTTGGGAAGCTGAGGCAGGAGGATTGCTTGAGGCTAGGAGTTCAATACCAGCCCAGGCAACATAGTGAGACCCCATATCTATAAAGAATAGAAAAAAAAAATTGGCCGGGTGTAGTAGTGTGCACCTGTAGTCCTAGCCACTCAGGAAGATCACTTGAGCCCAGGAATTCAAGGCTGCAGTGAGCCACGATTACATCACTGTACTCTAGCCTGGATGACAGAGTAAGACCCTGTCTCAAAAAAAAAAAAAAATCAAAAACCAAAAAAATGCCACAACAAAAAGTAAAACAAAATTTAAAATGCAGAATAACAACTATTTACCTACCAATTACACTGTATTAGCTATTAAAAATAATCTAGAGATGACTTAACGTACATGGGAGGATGTGCATAGGCTATCTGCAAATACCACACCATTTTATAGAAGAGACTTGAACATCCATGGATGCTGGTATCCACAAGGGGTCCTGGAACCAATCCCCCCCACCCCATACTGAGGGATGACTATATTTTACAATAAGAGAAAATGAGAAAATTAAAGGGATATTAGAATGGCAAATCAGCAAAGTACACTTGGTTTTGCAGGTCTTTTTTTTTTGTTTTTCCCTGACACCCAGGCTGGAGTGCAGTGGCATGATCATGGCTCGCTGCAGCCTCAACCTCCCGGAATCAAGCAATTCTCCCACCTCAACTTCCCAAGTAGCACAACTATACCACAGGCATGCACCACCATACCCAGCTAATTTTTTTTTTCTTTTTTCCATAGAGACGGGGTTTCACCGTGTTGTCCAGACTGGTCTTGAACGCCTGAGCTCAAGTGATCTGTCTGCCTCGCCCTCCCAAAGTGCTGAGATTACTGCAGTGAGCCACTGCACCTGGCTGCAGGCATTCTATAGTGATGCTTGAGAAATTGGGAAAAACCTTCTTCCCTTATTTTCAGATTATTCTATTCTGTGCTTCTTAGACAATGTTTCCTAAATACCACCACCACACTACTACCACTAACATTTTACTCAGTGTTCACAATGTGCCAAATACCGCTTTCAGGACTTTACATATTTTCTCATTTAATCCTTACCTAAACCTATGAAGTTAGTATCATTATTATTCTTGTCCTACAGATGAGGAATCTGATACACAAAGAAATTACGTTAACTTGCTCAGAGTCACACTTAAGTAGAACCAGGTCTGAGAAATCCAACTCCAAAGCACACAATGAACTTGTACATTAGATACCACGAGAATACAAAGGCAGACCTCCTGGATTTTAACTCTATGCTATTCCTGACTGCACGACCTGGGGCAAGCCACTTAACCTCCCTGCATTTCAGCTTCTTCATTTATAAATTTGGATGTCGCTTTTTAAAATAAAGTCAAATTTAAGACATCACTGTTTTCAATCTTATTTTATAGACTCCAAGAAAAAATGCTGGCAATTATAACTGTACGGTGCCATATCATAAGACATAGCCCTGAGAGCTGTTAAAATGTACATCTTATAATCTATGAAATCCAGTAGTATCTACCTCACAGTGTTGTTTGAGAAACTAGTTTATATATGTGAATGCTTAGAACAGTCTGGCTCCTGGTAAGTGTTGCATGAGTATGAGGTAGTGCTACTACTATTATTACTTCATTCACTTGATTACTCATGATGTAGCAAACATTCGAATACATTCAACACTCAAAGGAAGTTCTTTGGAACTGAACTCTCAGTTCTTCTAACGTGAATAGACTATAGGCTGCACAGACTATGGGTCACAGAGAAAGTAAACTCCATTCTTCACTGATTTGTATTTGTCTTAAACATCCTTTTAGAAAACAAAATGCCAAATAAGCATGGTATCTGGGTGATGCAGGCTAAGATGTACAGCACTACATAGTGCTATGATGCTTCCTACCACTCACATGATTTCTTGCAAAAACTATGTCAACTTTCACCATGATTACTATTAAATATATGCAGTACTTGTGAAGAGGATTTTGGCCAATCACAATCTTTTTCTAGGGCGTGCTGTGACTTTCTTAACCAGTTTCCTTTGTGAATGAGGACCTGAATGCTGTTCTTCTTCTTCTTCTTCTTTTTTTTTT
>NW_012098099.1:374198-459187 GCF_000951045.1 Mandrillus leucophaeus
GGTGTATATGTGCCACATTTTCTTAATCCAGTCTATCATTGATGGACATTTGGTTGGTTCCAAGTCTTTGCTATTGTGAGTAGTGCCGCAATAAACATACATGTGCATGTGTCTTCACAGTAGCATGATTTATAATCCTTTGGGTATATATCCAGCAATGGGATCACTGGGTTAAATGGTATTTCTAGTTCTAGATCCTTGAGGAATCATCACACTGTCTTCCACAATGGTTAAACTAATTTACACTCCCACCAACAGTGTAAAAGCATCCCTATTTCTCCACATCCTCTCCAGCATCTGTTGTTTCCTGACTTAATGATCGCCACTGAATGAAGTTGTTAACAACAACTAACCTGCCACTCAGTCTCACCACTTGGAAGGTGAGACTGATTCAGGTGTTTTTAACTCTAGCACCTCTGGTTATATGTGTGTATATATAGTCATTAATTTATTTCTTAATAAATACCTACTAAGCTACTCTGAGTCAGGCGCTGCAGGGAAACCAATGCTGAAAAACTATAGTGTGATTGATGCTGGCAGAAACAAGGCTGTAGAAAACCTGGACCTACTGGGTTCTGAGGCGAGAAGATGTTATTTTTTTTCAGAGTTAATAGATTGGTTTTATTAGCAACTTTCCTGGATGTCAGAGAAAGGTAATCCTATGGTATAAACTTCATATACATTTTGCTTAATACAATACTCCCTTTAAATACAGTTTTAGAGGCTATTACAGAATTTCAGAATAGGGAAGTACAATCTGGTCCAACTTCATTTTGACATAGGAAAGTAAAAACCAAAAGGTAACGGTTTTTGAGTCAAAACAAATGTTTACTAAACATGTACTTACTATAGATTATATGCTAGCAACTATGTCATATATAGGTACTGGGGATACTGAGACAGGCAAGGAATGGGTGTTAAGTGTGATACTGGAGTTGTATCAAGGACATCGCATATATAGACAAGGAAGTAATGGATTTTGTGGATCATAGAGATGACCAGGAAGGCTAAAGGGAGGAGCTGATATTTATGCTACTCTTGTAGTTTAGACCACATGGAGTGCCTACTATAACCATTCAGACCTTTTCAAAAAAGTCTTTCATATTGTTGGTGAGTCAGTAGGGTCATTTTTATTTATGGCAGGGGCACTGGAGGTATGCCATAAGAGTAATGAATCATCCTTATTTTCTGTAATAATAATCGCCCAAGATTCTTGGCATGAAAATACCTTATTCTCCTGAGATACCACTTTGACTTTGGTGACTATGGTGATTAACATTTATTCCATTACTTAGAACACGACTTGCTACATTATAAGCACTCAAATATCTGCTGAATGAATAAGCATTGGCATTTACATAACTTTCAACATGTCTCCCAATTACAAGTTACCAGGGTCTGCCACCCTTTGCATGTCATCATATATGAAATTCCTTCCTCATAGAAACCAACACACTTTATTTTATAAATAAATCTATACTTCAGAGTTTCTCAATTACCTACTTTTTGTACTTTTAGTAAGTGGATTTTCCTATTTAGTAAAAAGAGCCATGAAATGGACATTGCAACTGATTCTTTAAAATGCTTTGCACACAGGCACAGACACAATCTCTCAGTCTCCTGTGGATTAGCAAACTGGTGAGTCACTTCTCTGTGTCTTTAACTTGGACATGTTTACAAAGTATTTACCTATTATTCTCTATTAGAATAAGTTCTTGAGATTTTCAAGTGTGCATAAAAAGGAATGCTTTGTATAAGCCTTGGTTTAGTTTTTTGCTCAACCACCTGAAATGCCCTCTTTCCTTATATGTGAAAATCCTTCTTTTCTTCAAGCTCATCTATTTCATGAAGGTTTCCCAGTTTCTTTCCCCTCCCAGATCCTCTGTACTAACCACTGCCCATGTTTCCTACTTTGTCACTAACTTGCTCTTGGTTAAATGCCTTATATATTCATTTAGGCTGTGTGAATCTTGAAAATAGTGGATACATTACATGCTTCTTTTCTGTCCTCCATAATCAAGTAGACACTTAACACAGAAATAAAAATACGTATCACTCTAATTAAAGAACACTTCATTTCTGCATGTAGTATTTGCAAGACCACACAAGAACTCTATGCCAAATTTCTCTTATAGAGGAGTACCTCTTTCCCCTTCACCAAAACCACCTCCTCTAAAACCAAATGGGTTCCAGATTTTGATTAAACAATAAATATTAAAAATATTATATAACAATCTAGTGTGCCCATCTACAGAGATATTATTTCTATTCAAAAATTCATTCATTCTGAAGGTTCCCATGTAATAAGAAAAACAAACAAAATTAGCCTGTGCTATTAGGGCATCTATATTTTGAGGAGGATGGCAAAGTGTCTGCTGAACATTACATAGGTGCTGAGAAACCGTGACTAACAGAGAAAGCTGTAACACCTGGGTAAGCTCCACTATGTGCTCCAAGTATGAACTATTATGGCAGCAGTAGTTTACACTAAAGAGAAATACTTCAGTAACTCATAGAGATTCTGGGTAAGTGAAGCTGTCACAAGATCAAACTCTAATACAGGTGACACTGGAATAGCTGTAAGACTATGCAAAGTATCCTAACCGTGTGTACATAACACAGTAGAGAGAGTCATATACTAATATCAAAAAGGGAATAAACACAATTAGAGTAAAAGACTAACAAGTTAGAACCTCTAGTTGTCTACTTGTGTGTGGGGAAGAAATTGTTGTATGGTATGTCACAAGCAACATTACTCTAGGACATACCTGAAGTCAGCTGTGGCTGCAAAGGATTCCATTTCTGTAATAGAGAAAACACAGAGGAACCCCTCCCCGCTTCGGAAGTAGTTGTCTCTAATTGCAGCGTAGTCCTCCTGCCCAGCTGTATCTAAGATATCGATCTGTACTTCCTCCCCATCTAGCACTACCTTCTTCCGATAGCTGTCCGCTTTGGTAGGCTCATAGTCCTCCACAAACTAGAAAAGATAAAAACACACCAATTTTTTAATTGTTATTTTTACGTTTCAAAACTGCTTATTTTGAAATAATTATAAATTCATGTGAAGCTGCCAAAATAGTACAAGAAGAGTTCTGTATACCCTTTGCCCAGATTCCTCCATTGGTAAAAACTACATTAATTTTAATTTTAGACAATCTGTAGGTTTCCTCATTTGCAATAAGAGAGGGCTGAATTATTACCTCTAGGCTTTTTACAGCTTGAAAACAGCTTTTCTTCCTTAAAACACAATACCTGCAAAAACTATTACATGTATACTTTACCAAATTTATAAGAATCTTTTTTCTATGTGACTCTGAATATAAATTTTCATGCTAGAATTGTGGAAATAACTTAAAAGTCAATATTTTGGTAAGCACTGAAAGTATCATTAAATCATTTCTTTTTCTAAAATGAGCCAAGTAAATAAAGTGATTTATACTACTCAATAAAAGTCAAACCTTAAACTTTATGAGACTTCTTCCCAAACTTTTGATTTTTTAAATAGTACAATTAAACAACTTTACATTCCCACTCCTATCGGCAGCCCCATAAATCTCACTTTAATATACCCTGATAAACCAGTATGTAGGTAGGCAGGCAGATAGATGATAAGTACATGTGTATGTACGTAGACAAGGCCTTACTATGTTGCCCAGGCTGGTCTTGAACTCCTGGGCTTAAACAGTCCTACTGCCTTGGTCTCCTAAAGTGTTGGGATCACAGGTGTAAGTCACCATGCCTGGCCTATCTTTTGATATCATTTTTAGCACGTGTTCATTTATACACAGATATTTGTGGGTTTTTTATTAGTTCCTGTAAATATTTTCATTATCTGATATGTTCTTATTTATTTGCTATGACTATATCCTGTCATTAGAATTTAACCCCTCAGAGCAGGGACCTTGCATATGCTACTCATCATTATATCTCTAAAGCCTACAACAGTGCCTGGTATATGGTAGATACTCAATAAATAATTATTTTAAAAATGGACACAGTGTATTTGTAACTGTAAAAGTTAAATAACATTCCACCACATTTACATGCTATTAATGGGCTTAGTCATTCATTAAAAGTTAGGCATGTGGGCTGGGTGTGGTGGCGCATGCCTGTAATGCCAGCAGTTAGGGAGGCTGAGGTGAGTGGATCACTTGAGCCCAGGAGTTCAAGACCAGACTGGGAAACATGGCAAAAGCCTGTGATATGGTTTGGCTCTGTGTCCCCACCCAAATCTCATGTTGAACTGTAATTCCCCATGTTGGGGGAGGGACTAGGTGGGAGGTGACTGGATCATGGGGGCAGACTTCCCTCATGCTGTTCTCATGATAGTGAATTCTCATGAGATCTGATGGTTTTTGAAGTGTGCACATCTCTCTCTCTCGCTCTCTCTCTCCACTCCCACCCCCACTCCAACATGTGAGGATGTACTTGCTTTCCCTTCACCCTCTGCCACAATTGTAGGTTTCCTGAAGCCTCCTAGTCATGCTTCCTGTCAAGCCTGCGGAACTGTGAGTCAATTAAACCTCTTTTCTTCATAAATTACCCCAGTGTCAGGTAATTCTTTATAGTACTGTGAGAACAGATGGATACACCCCGTCTCTACAAAAATATACAACAATTAGCTGGGCATAGTGGCATATGCCTGTAGTCTCAACTACTTGGAAGGCTGAAATGGGAGGACTGCTTGAGCCTGGGAGGCAGAGGTTGCAGTGAGCTGAGACTGCACCACCGCAAGGGCGACAGACATTACCTTAAAAAAAAAAAAAAAAAAAAAAGGTTAAGCATGTGAATATTCTTACTTTTGGCTTCCTTATTGTCAAGAGGAGACCGATTTAAGGGTTAGTCTGAGAGAAGATTAGCTCTTAAATAAACAGTATGAAAAACAGAATTGAATGAATACATCAGTAATTTCATTTAAAGTACAACTTCAATCCTCTCTCCATAAACTTTTTTTTAAAAGAGACAGAGGTTTTGCTCTGTTGTCTAGGCTGGAGTGCAGTGCCACAGTCATTGCTCACTGTGACCTCCAATGCAAATGATCCTCCTGCCTTAGTCTCCTAAGTAGCTAGGAAAACAGGTGTGCAGCACCATGCCCAATTAATTTTTAAATTTTTTTATAGAGACAGAGTCTCACTTTGTTGCCAGCTGGTTCAAGCTCCTAGGCTCAAGTGATTCTCCTGCCTACGCCTTCCCTAAACTTTTTAATTCGCTCACTAACAAGCGTGGCAACTGATAGATTTAAGGGTTTTATGTATGTATGTAAAAAGAATGGTGGGACACAGGCAATAGAAAAAGACATGGGGGGTTGGGTGCACTGGCTCACACCTGTAATCCCAGCTCTGGGAGCCCAAGGTGGGAGGATCACGCTGGGCAACAGAGCGAGACCCTGGTCTCTATTTAAAAAAAAATAAAAGGTAAAAAAAGAGATAAAGACATGGGGTGGGAAAAAGTCTGTAGAGGTATTTTTAGTCAAAAGACCAGGTTTAACACTTTGTTGCTCATCACAGGTCACTTTTCTTGGGCAAGTTGGGTAACTCTCTGAGGTTCTGTTTTCACATCTGTAAAATGGGGATACCACCATCTCCCACACAAGATTGTTACGAGGACTAAGTTTTCTGCAACCATAAAACCTGGCTTTTATTGGGAGAAAACAGAAGTGAGGATAAATGCTCACATTGGATTACCAACTCTTAAATTATCATTAAGACTTGATAACAGTCCTCCAGGGAAAGACTACATTGCTGTATAGAGGCTACACCTTAACTCAGGGATGATGCAGTCTGATAATGAATACAGGCATACAAATCTGTAACCTGTGTAGTAATTATAAATTTTAGAGACACAGCCTGTTTAATGATGAGGGTAGTGCCATGCCAAACATGCAATAATGACTTTTTCATCAAGTTTATTAAAATATATATATATATTTTTTGAGACAGAGTCTCGCTCTGTTGCCCAGGCTGGAGTGCAGTGGTGTGATCTCAGCTCACTGCAAGCTCCGCCTCCCGGGTTCATGCCATTCTCCTGCCTCAGCCTCCTGAGCAGCTAAGACTACAGGTGCCTGCCACGGCGCCCGGCTACTTTTTTGTATTTTTAGTAGAGACAGGGTTTCACCGTGTTAGCCTGGACAGTCTCAATCTCCTGACCTCGTGATCCACCCGTCTTGGCCTCCCAAAGTGCTGGGATTACAGGCATGGTCCACCACGCCTGGCCTAAAAGATACTTTATATATGTTAACCTATAAAGTACTATACCCACCACTTCCATTAATTAAAGGTAGGAATCTCCAATAAAACCTAAAAACAAAAAAGCTAAAGTTAGATTACTAAAAAAAGAGGCACTGCTTTTAGTTTAGTTTTGTGTTTAAAGCATGAGGATTTTAAGGACCGTAAGTTCCTGATTTGTAAAATCAAGTCATGTACAGATGGCTCTAAACACAAAAATGAAAAAAAATTATTAATAGTTTCGAGGATTCAAAGAATCCATACAAAATAGCACCAAAACTAAACTAGGGAAATATTCTCTGAAAGCCTAAACTTTGATCCATTATAAAATTAACACTTACCTCATCGTACATGAACTGTAGAGTCAGAGCTGACTTGCCCACACCACCACTGCCCACCATGATGACTTTGTGTAAGGCCAAAGAATTCTGACCCTTGGGCTTATTTGCGGCCATCTTGTGTCTCAGTTTTCACCAAAGGATTAAGAAGAATCTAAGAAGAAAGAAAGAGTAAGTAATGCTCAGTACATTCTTCTTCAGAATTCCAGTGTAAGAAAGAGATTACGTCCTTAGAGTTCAATATACTACTTTTCAATCTGTAGTGATTTTAAACAGATGGCAAATGAAGTATGCTCACTTAGGGGAAGAACCATTAACCATTTATCAGAGAATACCATGGCAATAAATCAAGCCTATGACTCAAGGGCATTTCTTTTAAAATAGTTGGGTTTCAGTAATGAGCTATGATCACATGTGAAAATTTCCTAGTACAACTGCATGCTGACAATAATGAGGTATCAGCTGCACTGCAGTATGTCCACACAGACATGAAAGCAGGCTACAGGATCTCTGTTTTCACACTAATTTACACTGGCAATAATTAAAGAGATGTTTCTTTCTTTTTTTTTTTTTTTTTTCGAGACGGAGTCTTGCTTTGTCACTCAGGCTAGAGTGCAGTGGCGTGATCTTGGCTTACTGCAGCCTCCACCTCCCAGGTTCAAGCGATTCTCGTGCCTCAGCCTCCTGAGTAGCTGGGGCTACAAGCGCGCACCACCACGCTTGGCTAGCTTTTGCATTTTTAGTAGAGACAGGGTTTCGCCATGTTGGCCAGGCTGGTCTCAAACTCCTGGCCTCAAATGATCCGCCTGCCTTGGCCTTGCAAAGTGTTGGGATTACAGGCGTCAGCCACCACGCCCTCAACCAAGATGTTTCTCTTGAGTAAGAAACAAGTGACCAAAAAAAAGACTGCTAATGTGTTTACTACATCATGCCTCACATTAAGGACCTCATTGAAATGCTTACTTAATGCTATTTTATAGAAGAAGACACCCCATCCCAAAAACTTGGTGGTAGAATTATAAACAGAATACAACACTGTATACCCCAACTAACAGATTACTGGAACATTTGTTTCTCGGGGTGGATGGCCAATCTAACTTAAATGCTTGGATCTAGCATGCCTTCACTTTTCTCAGAGCATGCACTGTTTAATACATTTTGACATTCAGTGTGGAGAGGCCAGGTTTTTACAGAAGTTGCAGTGGTGATGTGCACTAATGGCATCCAGTTACCTCTGGCCATGCTTACTTAGCCTTAGAAAAAATCCTGTGAGGCCACAACAAACACTCTGAATGTGTGTGGAGATCCAAGCAAGGAGACTTTTTGTTATTAGGGGGTTGCACCCCTTGTCCTCAGCAACTCTTTGACTTGTTTTGGACACAAACAGCTTTCTAAGTTGCAGCTCCCAGAACCATGCCCCCTCCTGTTTACCTTTCTATCTTGGGCCAATACTTCCTAGCTCAGCTGCATCAGACCCACAATGGTCTCCTTCTGTTCTTCACTCTTCTATGCCTCTTGGCCTTTGCCATGCAGCTTCCTCTGTCTGGTATATTCTTATTCTATCTGGCTAACTCCTCTTGGTTTTTGGGTCTTAGCCTTACCTGAAACTCTCAACCTAAATTAGGTTCTTCTCTGCTCTGTGCTCTCAGATAGCATCTGCTACTTTTCCTTCATAACCCTTATCACAAGTTGAAATTGCCTGAATATGTATTAGGTTGGCGTGAATGTAATTGCAGTTTTGACCATTACTTTCAATGGCAAAATCACAATTACTTTAGCACCAACTTAATAGTATAAGTATTTCTCTAGTATACCAGAAACAGTGAGTTCAGGGCCATGTCCATTTTGGTTAATAGTCTGCTTAATGTAACTAATATGGCTGGCAAAATCAGCCACTTAGTGCAAAAGTGTTGAATGAATGAATGAATGAATGAATACACAAATGTTTGCAGTCTGACTTAACCCTGAGGAATACTTTAGGCCAAGCTTGTCCAACCTGTGGCCCACGGGCCACATGCAGCCCTTTGAATGCCCAACACAAATTTGAAAACTTTCTTAAAACATTATGCAACTTTTTTTTTTTTTGCTCATCAGCTATCATTAGTGTATGTGATGTCTGGCCCAAGACAATTCTTCTTCCAATGTGGCCCAGGGAAGCCAAAAGATTGGACCTCTGCTTTTAGGCTGTACTGGTGTAAAGTAGCTCTTCCTACTAGAGGTTCAATCACAAGCAGGGGCCAGGACAATCTGCCATGGGTCTGTGCCTCACATACGGGATGTACAGGGCACCCAAGAGCTGGGCACAGCTTCAGACCCCAACCATAAATCATTCCCATATGCCTGTTTGCCCAATACAGAAAAGTATTAAGAAAAATCCGCCATAATCCTCTTGTCCATTTAACAATATGAACAGGCTAACATACCTCCTTGGAGACTGCTTTCAATCTACGCTTAACATAACTGAGATCATGTATACATAAATGCATTTTTTTCATCCTGTTCTTACCATTGTATCAAAAGCATTTTAGCAGAAGCAGTTTGAACTGTTAAGTGTATGGCAAAAAATTTACACTTACAGGCTAAGAGTTCAATTTAATTCAACAAACACAAATTCAGCCGCTCTTTGACTTGGGTATGGAGAACGTGACCACTCAATTGTGAGTGCTTATCACTGCTCAAAAACAATGAAAATTACAGTACACTGCAGGTAACTAAAAGTCTGAAAGATACCAAATCTAAGCCAGTTTATGAAGCATGCTGTTGCTGGTGTTCCTAAACACGTCAGGAAGTCACTTCTTTATTATGATCCTTACTTGCTGGCAGTTATAATCATGTAGCAGCTAATATATCTACTGTTTTATTTTTAAAACAGTTCATATCACATGAGCTCAGGGCATTACCATATCAATTAATACTCTAAGAGTTGTGTGTGTGTATGTGCTCAAAAGAAAACACTTATCAGTCACTACAACTGGGTTAAAACACTTCCTTCTAGAACAATTTAAAATACAATCTGTGACTCAGAAAAGGCAGAGATTTCCAAGGACATTTTTCCAAAGTGCAAACATTTCCTAATAACTATGAGCTGCGCACTCCAGACTATTAAGAGGCTATCCAGGAAAAGAAGCTCCTGCCAAGGAAAAACTACTCGACCCCCGTATTAAAAGACTTGGAACTCCACCACTTAATTCCCAAGCCCTAGTCGAGATGTTGTTTCGAATGATAAACAAGCCAAAGACTCTGCCTATGTGGAATTTAAGACAAACACATACACAAATAAGCAAATACCATTAGTGCAAAGTGCAATGAAAAAAAAAAATAAGGCAGCAATGGGGGGAGGAGCTACTTTAACCAGATGTTCAAGGATGACTCCTCTGAAGAGGTGGCATTTGAGCTGAGACCTGAATGTTTTGAAGAAACCAGTCAGCTCTGAGGGGAGAGTGTTCCAGACACAGGGAATAACAAGTACAAAGAACTTAGAAGGGGGTGGGAGTGGGGAGCCTGTTCTAGGGACCAGGAGAAGGCCAAAGTAGATGAAGCCTAGTGTCAGTCTGTTTCTGGTTGCTATAACAGAATATCTGAGACTGGGTAATTTATTTTTTAAAAAGAAATTTATTTCTTACAGTTCTGAAGGCTGGGAATCCCAAGAGCATGGTGGCAGCATCTACATGGCTTCTGGTGGAAGACATCATATGGCAAATGGGCAAGTTTGCTGCCTCTTATAAAGCCACCAGTCCCATCATGGGGGCCCTACCCTGATAACCTTATTTAACCCTAATTACCTCCCAAAGCCTCACTGCCAATCAACATATGAATTTGGGAATTAAATTTCCAACACATGGCCAGGTGCAGTGGCTCATGCCTATAATCCCAGCACTGTAGGAGGCTAAGGCGGGTGCATCAGTTGAGGTCAGGAGACCAGCCGGCAACACGGTGAAACCCCATCTCTACTAAAAATACAAAAAAAGTAGTGGGGCATGGTGGCAGGCGCCTGTAATCCTAGCTACACGGGAGGCTGAGGCAGGAGAATCGCTTGAACCCAGGAGATGGAGGTTGCAGTGAGCCAAGACCGTGCCACTGCACTCCAGCCTGGGCAACAGAGTGAGACTGTCTTAGAACTGTCTCTTATACACATCTAGATGTGTATAAGAGACAGCTAATATGGCTGGCAAAATCAGCCACTTAGTGCAAAAGTGTTGAATGAATGAATGAATGAATGAATACACAAATGTTTGCAGTCTGACTTAACCCTGAGGAATACTTTAGGCCAAGCTTGTCCAACCTGTGGCCCACGGGCCACATGCAGCCCTTTGAATGCCCAACACAAATTTGAAAACTTTCTTAAAACATTATGCAACTTTTTTTTTTTTTTCATCAGCTATCATTAGTGTATGTGATGTCTGGCCCAAGACAATTCTTCTTCCAATGTGGCCCAGGGAAGCCAAAAGATTGGACCTCTGCTTTTAGGCCGTACTGGTGTAAAGTAGCTCTTCCTACTAGAGGTTCAATCACAAGCAGGGGCCAGGACAATCTGCCATGGGTCTGTGCCTCACATACGGGATGTACAGGGCACCCAAGAGCTGGGCACAGCTTCAGACCCCAACCATAAATCATTCCCATATGCCTGTTTGCCCAATACAGAAAAGTATTAAGAAAAATCCGCCATAATCCTCTTGTCCATTTAACAATATGAACAGGCTAACATACCTCCTTGGAGACTGCTTTCAATCTACGCTTAACATAACTGAGATCATGTATACATAAATGCATTTTTTTCATCCTGTTCTTACCATTGTATCAAAAGCATTTTAGCAGAAGCAGTTTGAACTGTTAAGTGTATGGCAAAAAATTTACACTTACAGGCTAAGAGTTCAATTTAATTCAACAAACACAAATTCAGCCGCTCTTTGACTTGGGTATGGAGAACGTGACCACTCAATTGTGAGTGCTTATCACTGCTCAAAAACAATGAAAATTACAGTACACTGCAGGTAACTAAAAGTCTGAAAGATACCAAATCTAAGCCAGTTTATGAAGCATGCTGTTGCTGGTGTTCCTAAACACGTCAGGAAGTCACTTCTTTATTATGATCCTTACTTGCTGGCAGTTATAATCATGTAGCAGCTAATATATCTACTGTTTTATTTTTAAAACAGTTCATATCACATGAGCTCAGGGCATTACCATATCAATTAATACTCTAAGAGTTGTGTGTGTGTATGTGCTCAAAAGAAAACACTTATCAGTCACTACAACTGGGTTAAAACACTTCCTTCTAGAACAATTTAAAATACAATCTGTGACTCAGAAAAGGCAGAGATTTCCAAGGACATTTTTCCAAAGTGCAAACATTTCCTAATAACTATGAGCTGCGCACTCCAGACTATTAAGAGGCTATCCAGGAAAAGAAGCTCCTGCCAAGGAAAAACTACTCGACCCCCGTATTAAAAGACTTGGAACTCCACCACTTAATTCCCAAGCCCTAGTCGAGATGTTGTTTCGAATGATAAACAAGCCAAAGACTCTGCCTATGTGGAATTTAAGACAAACACATACACAAATAAGCAAATACCATTAGTGCAAAGTGCAATGAAAAAAAAAAATAAGGCAGCAATGGGGGGAGGAGCTACTTTAACCAGATGTTCAAGGATGACTCCTCTGAAGAGGTGGCATTTGAGCTGAGACCTGAATGTTTTGAAGAAACCAGTCAGCTCTGAGGGGAGAGTGTTCCAGACACAGGGAATAACAAGTACAAAGAACTTAGAAGGGGGTGGGAGTGGGGAGCCTGTTCTAGGGACCAGGAGAAGGCCAAAGTAGATGAAGCCTAGTGTCAGTCTGTTTCTGGTTGCTATAACAGAATATCTGAGACTGGGTAATTTATTTTTTAAAAAGAAATTTATTTCTTACAGTTCTGAAGGCTGGGAATCCCAAGAGCATGGTGGCAGCATCTACATGGCTTCTGGTGGAAGACATCATATGGCAAATGGGCAAGTTTGCTGCCTCTTATAAAGCCACCAGTCCCATCATGGGGGCCCTACCCTGATAACCTTATTTAACCCTAATTACCTCCCAAAGCCTCACTGCCAATCAACATATGAATTTGGGAATTAAATTTCCAACACATGGCCAGGTGCAGTGGCTCATGCCTATAATCCCAGCACTGTAGGAGGCTAAGGCGGGTGCATCAGTTGAGGTCAGGAGACCAGCCGGCAACACGGTGAAACCCCATCTCTACTAAAAATACAAAAAAAGTAGTGGGGCATGGTGGCAGGCGCCTGTAATCCTAGCTACACGGGAGGCTGAGGCAGGAGAATCGCTTGAACCCAGGAGATGGAGGTTGCAGTGAGCCAAGACCGTGCCACTGCACTCCAGCCTGGGCAACAGAGTGAGACTGTCTTAGAAAGAAAAAAAAAATTTCCAACACATGAAATTTGCAGGACACATTTAAACCACAGCATTTAGTGAATGACTGAAGAGTAAGAGGAGCTAAAATTGACAGGTAGGCAGAGGGCGAATCACAAAAAACCTTGAAGGCCCTGGAAGTATTTGGATTTTACTAGAACTGCAACGGGAAGCCTCTGGAGTTTTTAAGAAGGATAGTGGCAAAATTTGGGTTTTTAAAAAGATTACCCTAGTTGGTGTGTACAGAATGGACAGTGAAGTGGCAAGAGTTGAAAGTATAGGAGGCTATACCGTTAATCTACGCAAGAGAGGATAGAGGCTTGGGGTACAGCAGCAGCAGCAGCAGTAACCGTATTACTAGTTCCCGTATAACTACTAATACCAACTACACTGGGGACAACGAACATTTACTGACCACTCACTAAGTGTGAGGCACTGTTCTGAGCACTCTGCACATACTAATTCAGCTGAGTACTACATTTCAGATATTTACAATCCTAGGTGGTATGTACTATTTTAACTTCATTTAACAGATGAGGAATCTGGGTCACAGATGTCGACTTGCTCAAGACTAAGCCAGAATTCAGACTGAGGCAACCTGGCTCTCCTAACCACTATGTTATTTGGGATACACTTTGAAGAAACAGTTGATAGGACTTCCTGATAGATTGGATGGTAGAAAACAAGACTAACCTTTAGGTTTTTGTCCCAAATATCTGAATGTTAGGCACCTCTATCTAAGATGGAGAAGGACCAAGAAGGAATAGGTCTGGGAAAGAAATCCCAAGCTCTGCTTGCACATTAGACATTTCAACTAGAGTTGAACAAGAAAAACTGAATGTTTTAGTCTGGAGTTCAGGGATGAGGGTAGAGATGGAAAAAAAAATCGCACGTCAGTTTACAGATGATATTTAAAGTCACAAGACTGGAATGAGCTTTCTTAGGGACAAGAGGAAGATAGATACGAGAAAGCGGCAAAGGAAAGAGCCCTGAAACAACTCAACAGGCTAGGCCAGCAGGAGATCTAGTGATCGCACAGTCACTGAGGCTGGCTGACTTAAATCCTGCTGACAGACTGAGGTGAGATATGAGGAGAGACAAAAAGAGAGCTAATTCTGTGCAAGATGGAGGTTGCTGGTAATTTTGGGAAGAGTCATTTCACCAATTGAGGTAAGAATGGGGTGGACAGTGCATGCCTGTAATCCCAGCTACTTGGGAGACTGAGGCATGAGAATCGCTTGAACCCGGGAGTTGGAGGCTGCAGTGAGCCAAGATCCAAGATTGCACTACTGCACGCCAGCCTGAGCTAGACAGACTCCGTCTGAAAAAAAAAAAAAAAAAAAGGAATAGAGAAATGCAATCATAAGGGGAAGGTGTTGTTAGGAAAAGGGCTTTGTGTTTGGCTGCTTTTTAAATATTATTAAGGGATGTGTGCATGACAATCATCCAAGACAGGCATAAATTAACGATCTAGAAGGCAGGGTGAACTCTAGGAGCAAAGTTCTGGAGTGAACCAGAAGAATTAGGACCTGGAACATAACAGGAGCAGGGACATCTCTTCCTTCGTAATGGGAGGTGAGGCAATGCAAAGAATAGGGGCATAGGTGCCGGCTGTAGGTAGATATATTTGACTGTATCTGCATTTCTTCAATGAAATACAACCACAGATAATTTTGTGAGAGAGTCAGAATTCAAAAGCAAGCCTGTCTAGATAGATCAATAGAACAGAATATACACACTAGATTCAAATACATACTGTAGTGTAATGTGTAATAAACGGTGGCACTTCAAATGGGGGTGGGGGAAGATGGAGAACAATTCAACAGGTAGTGTTTGGACAACTGTTGAGCCAGCTGGAAAAAAATAAAAGTTGGATCTATTCTCCTGATACCAATATAAAGCCTAAGAGGATCAAAGATTTAAGTGACAAAATGAAATCACAAAGGCACAAGAAAAAAAACATGAAAGAATTGAATTGTTTGATAATCTTTTTTTTTTAATCTTTTTTTTTGAGACAGAGTTTCACTCTTGTTTCCCAGGCTGGAGTGCAACCCCTGGTTCAAGCAATTCTCCTGCCTCAGCCTCCCGAGTAGCTGGGACTACAGGTGCACGCCACCACATCCAGCTAATTTTGTATTTTTAGTAGAGATGGGGTTTCTCCATGTTTGTCAGGCTGGTCTTAAACTCCCGACCTCAGGTGATCCGCCCGCCTTGGCCTCCCAGTGTTGGGACTACAGGCATGAGTCACAGTGCCCGGCCTGTTTCATAACCTTAAGTGGGGAAGGTCTAAAGTATTACATAAAACCCAAGTCATAAGTTTGAAAAATTTTACTACTGAAAAAGTTTCTGGCCAGGTGCGGTGGCTCACGCCTGTAATCCCAGCACTTTGGGAGGCCGAGGTGGGTGATCATGAGGTCAAGAGTTCGAGACCAGCCTTGCCAACACAGTGAAACCCTATCTCTACTAAAAATATAAAAATTAGCCAGGCATGGTGGTGCACGGCTGTAGTCCCAGATACTCAGGAGGCTGAGGCAGAAAACTCGCTTAAAACTGGGAGGCAGAGGTTGCAGTGAGCCGAGACTGTACCACTGCACTCCAGCCTGGGCAACAGAGGGAGAGTCCATCTAAAAAAAAAATTCTGCATGGCAAAATCTTCTGAAAGCGAAGTAAAAAGATAAAACTGTGGAAAACATCTGCAATTCATTTTACAGATAAGAGATGATTTCTCTCTATAAAAAGCTATACCCCACTTCTCACTACTGCACTTGACTAGTCTTTAAAGAAGTTACCATAAATAAAATAAAAAACTGTAGGAAATTGGGCAAAAAATATGAGTAGTCACAGAAAAGGATATACAAATGACTCTAAGTATACTTGACCTCACTGATAAATAATACAAATAAAACTATATTGGGATAATGTTTTATCCATCAAATTAATAACTATATGTTTGCAAGGGCTAGCAAACCACAGCCCCCCTTGAATTGTTTTCATATGGCCTGTAAGTTAAGAATGGTTTTTATGTTTTTGAAGGGTTGTAATTAAAATCAAACCAAACCAAGAAGAATATGCAACAGAGAATGTGGCTTGCAAGCCTAAAATATTTTCTGTCGGCCCTTTACAGAAAATTTTTATCTATCCCTGGTGTAGAGAAACAGGCATATTCAATGATTGCTGGTGGAACTGTAAATCTGATACACGGAATAATATGCAACCACAAAAAATGAGGAAGCTCTTTATGCACTGAAATAGAAGGAACTCCAACGCAGAGTTAAAATGAAAAAAAAAAAAAAAAAAAAAAAAGATGCAGAACAACACATCCCGTATGCTATACATTGCCTAAAAACATTAAAACAAAAAAGGAACATTCAGGATTTGACTGTTCATATATTTGGAAGGATTTTTTTTTTAAACGGTAACACAAGTTTGTCTGTGAAAATGGAAACTAAGTCACTACAGAGGTGAGAGAGTACACCATTTTGTACATTTGATTTTTATATCATGTAAATGTATAACTTATTTAAAAAATATAATTAAAACTAGTCATAAATCAACGAAGTCCAGTTATTTATTGTACTCGGCAAAACTGCAATTAACTATGTTCTTGGTACCTTATATAAACTAGAAATTAGAGATGTGAGCTTGAATTTTAATTAAAATATAACTTACCCACATGTACACAGCTTTGTATTTTTCCCCTTCAAATGAGCAGGGATTCTTGAATTTCAAATTGTGTGACTTTTTTGGCTCCTCAATTATTTTCTGACTCTCACTGTTCAACTTTTTAAAGTGATGTCCTAGAATAATACTATAGAACCTATTTGGGGTGATGGGTGGGCTTCAAGTTTTCAAGTTCACTGTTTTTCTCTGCTTCATCCAGAAAGTAGACACCTACACCATGCTCATATGAGCTACTTAAGTTACTTCCTTTCTTCTTTCCTCCATTTTTCCTTCTCTCCAAAAATACACCCAGGGCCTACCGGATTACATAAGGCACTGTGCTAAGTGCTGGAGCTATGGAATCCTGCCCTTGTATGTTTAGTTAACAGGTCCCACAATGTATTAGTTTCCTGTTGCTGCTGCAGCAAATTACCACAAAATTAGTGGCCTAAAACAACACACATTTATTCTGTTACAGTACTGGATGCCAGAAGCCCAAAAAGAATCTTAAAGGGCTAAAAAGATGTCGTCGAGTTGGTTCCTTGAGGGGGCTTCAGGGGAGAATGTGCTCCTTGCCTCTTTCGCTTCTATAGCCTGGGGCATTCCTTGGCCCCTGGCCGCCATCACAGAAGCACTGCTCTGCTTCTGTGGTCAACACTGCCTTCTCCTCTACTTTAGTCAAACTCAAACCTCCCTTTAATTCCCTTTTATAAGACACTTGTGATTCATTTGGCCCACCCAGATGATCCAGAATAATCTCCTCACCTCAAAATCCTTAATTATGCTGGCAAAATTCCTTTTTGCCACATAGGGCAACATTCACGGGTTCTAGGAGTTAGGACATGGATATTTTGTGGGGCCATTACTCAGCCTACTGCTTACCATACACAGGAAAGTGGGTCAAGGAGCTTTGGACCACAAACCTTCAATACAGACTATAAACTCTCTATTTTAAACTTTAAAAATTTTTCTAAAAAACAATCAACTCGGGTTTTTCAATACTTACTAAGGAATACTCTACCAAGTAAGGTGTCAAATACCCTATGCCTGCCAAAACAAAAACCCCAGTGATCTTTGTATGCCCAGAATTCATTATTATCTTCTTTAGACTTTCGATAGAGAAGCTCATTACAGGATAAGCATAGCTAATCCAAAAATCCAAAATGTGAAATGCTCCCAAATTCGACACTTTTTTAGTGACGACATGACCCTCGAAGGAAATGCTCATAGGAGCATTTGGGATTTTTGGATTAGGGATGCTGAACTGGTTAAGTATAATGCAGATATTCTAAAAGCTGAAGAAAATCCAAAATCCCAAACACTTCTGATCCCAAGCGTTTCGGATCAAGGATACACAACCTGTTTTAGGCTTCAGTCTAATAATAATATTGGCTGGTAAAAGTTGTGAGAGTCCTTTTTAATAAAGAGATTCAAGGAAGCATTTCCCTTGCCTCTGATCTGAATGGTGCATTAAAGACTTATGATTGGCCGGGCGCAGTGGCTCACGCCTGTAATCCCAGTACTTTGGGAGGCCGAAACGGGTGGATCACAAGGTCAGGAGATCAAGACAATCCTGGCTAACACGGTGAAACCCCGTCTCTACTAAAAATACAAAAAATTAGCCGGGCGTAGTGGCGGGTGCCTGTAGTCCCAGCTACTAGGGAGGCTGAGGCAGGAGAATGGCGTGAACCCGGAAGGCAGAGCTTGCAATGAGCCGAGATCAGGCCACTGTACTTCAGCCTGGGCGACAGAGCGAGACTGTCTCAAAAACAAACAAAACAAAACAAAACAAAACAAACAAAGACTTATGATCATTAAAGTTCTGCCCCTATCAAATCATTACAAATCACAAGGAGGTACAGGCCATATTAGCGAATGGAAAGTATTTCATATAAACAACTCACACATGATACTCCCTATCTGCATTAAGAATGTTTGCTCAATTAAAAAAACACAGGTAATATAAAATGAACAATTTCAGAAGAGGTAGAATATACATGACCAAGAAAAGGAGATACACAGTTTTTTTTTTTGGTAATTTCCTGGACATGGTCTCAATCTGTTGCCCAGGCTAGGGTGCAATGGTACCATCACAGCTCACTGCAGCCTTGACCTGCAGGGCTTCAATGATCCTCCCATCTCAGCCACCTGAGTAACTAGAAATACAGGCACGCGCCACCGCCACCACTCTCAGCTAATTTTAAAAATATTTTGTAGAGACAGGGTCTGTGTTACCCAGGCTGGTCTTGAACGCCTGGGCTCAAGCGATCCTCCCGCCTAGGCCTCCGTGTTAGGATTACCGGCTGAGCCACTGCGCCAGGCCCACAAGTACATTTTCCTAACTGACAGAAGAACAAGTGTCATCAATACAGGTTGAGCATCTCTAACCTGAAGATCGGACATGCTCCAAAATCTGAAACTTTCTGAGCATTGACAAGATGCCACAAGTAGAATATTCCACACCTGACCTCATGTGACCTCATGTGGGTTGCAGTCAAAACACAAGTGCACAATACAGTTTATTCAGCATCCCCAAGACCCTCCTAGCCCTCTTCGGCCGCAATGTATCTTTTCTGCACGTGCCCAGATTCTCTCATGCAAGCATTCCCACAAAGGGTAGCAAAATGGTTCCATGTATACAAACTTTGTTTCACATACATAATTATTAAAAATTGGCTCATGCCTGTAATCACAGCACTTTGGGAGGCCAAGACAGCCAGAGCACCTGAGGTAAGGAGTTTGAGACCAGCCTGGCCAAAATGGTTAAACCCCGTTTCTACTGAAAATACAACAAAATCAGTGGGGCGTGGTAGTGTGCGCCTGTAATCCCGGCTATGCAAGTGACTGAGGCAGGAGAATCGCTTGAACCCAGGAGGTGGAGGTTGCAGTGAGCTGAGACCATACCACTGTACTCCAGCCTGGGCAACAGAGGGAGACTTTGACTCAAAAAAAAAAAATTGTATAAAATTACCTTCAGGCTGCTATATGTATAAAGTGTATATACATAAACGCATTTCATGTTTAGACTTGAGTCCCATCCCCAAGATATCTCAATATGCACTTGCAAATATTCCAAAATCCAAAAAAATCTTGCAACACTTCTGGTACCAAGCATTTAGGATAAAGGATACTCAATCTGTACTATTTAACGTCTCAGAGCACAGGGAAAGCTTCCAAATTCTTTTTAGCAAGCTAGCCTAACAGTGATGCAAAGTACTGACAAAAATAGAATAAAGACAAAATAGAATGATTGGACTATCACATGAATATGGGGCAAAAAATTCTAAGTAAAAAATGTTAACAGATAGAATCTAGCACATTAAAAGAATAAACCAAAGTGACCAGGTGTGATTCAAACCAGATACAAGAATGGCTTAGAATTTTAGGAAGTAATAATTTCTGATATTAAAAAGAGAAAAAAAAATCATGAGTATCTCTACAGGTTCTAGAATATTTGATAAAATTGCTCATAAAAAAAGTAGAAATAGATTAGTGTTCACTTAATCACACAGGAACTGATGGTCTTAAAACCCAAATCAGGCCCAGTGCAGCAGCTCTAACCTGTAATCCCAGTGCTTTAGGAGGCTACGGTAGGAGGATGGCTTGAGCCCATGAGTTTGAGGTTACAGTGAGATATGATTTTGTCACTGCATTACAGCCTGGGCTACATAGTGAGACACCCTCTTTTTTTTTTTTTTTTTGCAATGTATGCCTGTAGTTCCAGGTAATTACTTCCAGGCTAATTTTCTTTGTTGTTGAATTTTCAGTAGAGACGAGGTCTCACTATGTTGCCTGGGCTGGTCTTGAACTGCTGAGCTCAAGCAATCCACCTGCCTCGGCCTCCCAAAGTGCTGGGATTACAGGTTTGAGCCACTGGGTCTGGCCAACCCTCTTAAGGGAGACCTTGTCTCTTACAAATCATTTTTAATGACAAAATAAAAGCACTTCCACTAACATCAGGAGTAAGATAAGGGTGGCTGCTAGCATCACTCTTACTTGGCACTGTTCTGGAAGTGGTACCATATTAGAAAGGAAAGAAAGAGGCATATGATCATTATTAACTGATAATATGATTTCATACCTAGAAAGACCAAAGGAATCAACTGCAAAATTACTACAAATAAGAGATTTCAAAGGGTAAATGGTTATATAAGCAATATAACATATACAATTAAATTTCTTCTCAAATAACAGAATATATAATGAAAGACCCAATTTACAACCTCACTCACAAAGAGTATATAAGAATAAAACTACCACTATCTGTGTAAGATATACATGAAGACAGTTTAATAATAATACTTAAGTAACATAAAGGATGACTTGAATAAATAAAGACAACCTGTTCTTGGGACATAAAGAGTGTACTTTGGTAAAGGTACAAAACCCTGACAGTAAAAAAAAGACTATTAATTATGAAAATTAAAAATATCTTCATGATTAGAAAAAACGTAGTACATCAAAACACAAAATACCTGACTCAGAAGTCGTCTGACCTGTCTCCTAAAGTTTTCTTCACCATAAAATTTGTGAAGATAATTTCTCTCTCTCTCTCTGTCTCTCTCTCTCTTTTTTTTTTTTTTTGAGACAGAGTCTTGCTCTGTTGCCCAGGCTGGAGTGCAGTGGCGCGATCTCGGCTCACTGCAGCCTCTGTCTCTCAAGCTTAAGCAATCCTCCCACCTTGGCCTCCTGAGTAGCTGGCATGCACCACCACACTCAGCTAATTTTTGTATTTTTAGTAGAGAAAGGGTATTGCTGTATGTTGAAAACTGACTTGCACTTTTTCAGGGAAGGTTGATTTACATACAATAAAATTCACCCTGTTAAGCGTATAGTTCAATGAGTTCTGATAAATGTATACAGTCATGTAACTACCATCACAATCAAGGTACAAAACATTTCCATTACCCCAAAAAGTTTCCTCTTGCCCCTTTGCAGATAATCTTCTCCATCACCCTGGCAGCCACTGACAGGATTTCAAGCCTTATTGTTCTGCCTTTTGGATCACAACGTATATAGCTTTTTATGCCTGGCTTCTTTTAGACAAGGCTTTTGAGACACACAAATATTGTTGCACGTATCAGTGCATGCACCTTTTTTTTTTTTTTTTTTTTTTTTACGACTGAATAGTATTCCATTGTCTGGATGTATCATGATTCATTTATGTTGTTTCCATTTTTAAAAATTTTATAAGTAGAGCTGTCATGAACTTTTGTGTACAGGTCTATACATTTTCATTATTCTTGGGTAAACAACAGGTGCAGAACTGGTAGGTTGTATGGTCTGTGTTTAAATGTTTTCCAAAGTGTCTGTACCTTTTTGCATTTCCACTAACAACATATGAGATTTCCAGTTGCTTTCACATCCTAGTACTGTCCCAGGCTTTTAATTTTCGGCAGTCTAGTGAATGTGTAGTGATATTTCATTATAGTTTTAATTTGCATTTTTCCTAATAACTAATCATGTTGAGCTCTTTTCATGTAGTTACTTGCCATCCATATGACTCTGGTATTCAAACCTTTTGTCCATTAAAAATTAAAAATTGTCTTTTAAGTGAGTTTTAAGAGTTCTTTATATATTCTGAATTAAACCCTTTCCAGAGATGTATTTTGAAAATATTTTCTTCCAGTTTGTGGCTTATCTTTTCAATTATATTTTTTGATGAGTATTTTTCTTTATGCTTTTGGTGTCTCAAAAATGTTTGACAAATTTTAAGTTGCAAAGTAACTACGTTTTGAGTATTTATAAATAAAGCCTTATTATTTAGTTAATAATTTATTATAAAGAGATGGAAGGAAGTCTAGTCAAAAAAATGACATTAGTTATAACTGACACCCTAAACAGTTAAACCCTCCATTTAAAATATGCAATCAAGCTCCCTAGGAACAACATTCAAAGAAAATCCCTGAGGCATTTTTCCACTATTGAAACATAACGAACTCAATATTTTCACGTTACTCTAACTGTGCTGAATAAGGAGAACACAAAATAATAACAAAGACTGAACTAAGAAAAGTAATATTCTGTTTTAAGGGTACAGTAGTTGATGGCTTAAAGATGGTTTAACATTTTTGCCTTGTCTGCAAAATAAAATTTATTTATAAGACTTGCCAGACATGTTGTCAGACATCAAAGCATAGAATCTTAACATTAACATCATGAAGGGTCAAGTTTTATCTTCCTGGGTTTCAGCTTATTTGTAACACTAAGGTTGACATTAATAAAACAACATATGTAAGATAACTAATATGCATAAATACGTATTCAATAAAGGGTAACAAATATTCAGGCATCTTTTTAGAAGACCACAACTTTATATGCCACATATACTCAGTCCGCAGTCAGTGCAAAATCATTACCAGCAGCACAAAGGTAAAGCACTTACCACAGTTAAAACTTACAAAAAATTTCTAACACACATGAGAAAGTGATGGATGAGACTTGAGACAAAGCATTAGCAAATCAAGTGAACCTTGGGGTGACAGTAAGAAAGCAAGCTATAAAAAGTAAAAGGGCCAAAGAGGGACTTTATAAACCAAGTCTTTAGATTTTTATCCTCAGAGAAATGGAGAACCACCAGGAGTTTTAAAAAATGAGACACTGGGACTCAGAAGGCAGGAAGAACAGGTGGAAGGCTACAAGTCAATGATGACTTGAGTTAGGACTAAGGAGGTGGGATGGATGGATCTAAAAGATATTTAGAAAAAAAGAGTCAAATGAACTAGATTAGACGTGAGTGGTAAAGGAAAGTGAGAATTTAAGCCAAAATAACAAACTTCCTAGCTTCAGTGACTATGGTCAGGAAAACAAGGGGAACGAGCAGCTTCTGTGGGACCAGGTGGGAGTAGGAGGGGAGAGAAGAGTTAGTGCAAGGAAATGATGGAAATCAATATTGATCTATTAAAAGATCAAAATATTTAATAAGAAAAATCTGAGAGTAGCCTAAGAATAAGCAGTTTTCTTACCCCAGCCCCAGTGGTTTTGCTACGAGACTATGACCTGAATGTTTTCAGCAATACTGAGAAATAAGTAACAGAGTAGAACCTGAAAGGCGGAAAAGGAAATAAAAGACTCATAAACTGCTATTTATATTTTAATATTTGTTTTTAAACCCCTGTGTTTTCAAAATAAGATTATATAGTTTAGAAAACAATAATTAATTGCAAAGATATATGTGTGCGTCCATATTCCTATGCTAATTCTGGAAGAATACATCACCTTCTGAATTTTGATCCATGTGAATGTATTACATATTTGGAAATTAAATACATAGATGTTTTTATTTACTGAATTTAACAGCCTACAAAATTGAATAAAGAAATAATGTTCAGCTGAGCATGGTGGCACACACCTGTAATCCCAAAAACCTGTAATCCCAGCATTTTGGGAGGCTGAGGTGGGGGGATCGCTTGAGACCAGGAGTTTTGAGACCAGCCTAGGCAACACAGTGAGACTTTGTCTCTACAAAAAATAATAAAAATTAGCTGGATGTGGTGGCACATCAGGACTGCAGTCCTAGCTACTCAGGAGGCTGAGGTGGGAGGATCACTTAAGCTGAGGAATTCGAGGCTTCAGTGAGCTAAGATTGCACAACCGGGCAAGACAGCAAGACCCTGTCTCTACAAAATAATAATAATGCAGGCTTAGACACTTAATAGATCTAATTTTTAAAAGTATAATTTATGTAATTTATACCTGCTTTAGGTTCTATGTATGAGCTACCACAAATTAAGCATATATATAGCCTGGTAGTTTTGAGTTTCTCTTATTGATTTACTTATGAACTTGATATTGTCTATGAGACCTTTGTTAATTTTAAAAAATGCAGCCAGAAAAAATAACGGAATTAACCATGCCTGAATGATCCAGTTTAAAAATGAGTAGGGCACTTGCTTAACTGATTAAGACTTACATCAAACCATGTATTAGAATAGTGACAGAAAGTTTACTAGCAGGCTTTTTTTTTTTCTTTTTGTTAAGAGACAGAATCTCGGTCTGTCACCCAGGCTGGAGTGCAGTGGTGCTATCATACCTTACTACAGCCCTGAATTCCCGGGCTCAAGTAATCCTCCTGAGTAGTTAGTTGGGACTACGGGCATGTCTGGTTAATTTTTTCTATTTTCTTTGTACAGACAGGGCCTCACTATATTGCCCAGGCTGGTCCTGAACTCCTGGCCTCAAGTGAACTTCTCACTTTGGCTTCCCAAAGTGCTGATATTACAGGCATAAGCCACCGTGCCTGGGCCCACAAATGAAATATTTTAAAAGAAAAATCTAAGCATAGCCTCTGGTTTACATGAAGACATCTGTTAAATCCTACTCTTTAATACACGTTTCATCAGTAAGTTGGCTCTCTCTTTGTATTGCTGCTTCTCTGATTTTTGGTATTATTCTGGATTTCCTTTTCCTTTTTCCTATGCCTATATTCTGCACCAACATACATTTATTGAGTCAGGTACTATGCTAGGCATTGGGAGAGGGTGGGAGATAGGTTCATAGATGAGCAAGTCAAGATCCTTGACTTCAAAGATCTTAAAATCAAGTACAGAGATGGAGCAAGAGCGGGAGGGAAAGAATGTATTAAATTCTTATACATCATTTTGCCTTTTGCATTCCTTACCACTTACGTCACACTTGTATTTTTATTTTATTAATTAATTAATTATTTTTTTTTTAGACAGAGTCTTGCTCTGTCACTAGGCTGAAGTGCAATGGTGCGATCTTGGCTCACTGCAACCTCTGCCTCCCAGGTTCAAGAAATTCTCCTGCCTCAGCCTCCGAGTAGCTGGGATTATAGGCGAGCACCACCATGCCCAGATAATTTTTGTATTTTTAGTAGAGATGGGGTTTCACCGTGTCGGCCTGGATGGTCTCAATCTCTTGACCTCATGATCTGCCCGCCTTGGCCTCCCAAAGTGCTAGGATTACAGGCGTTAGCCACTGCACCCGGCCTTTCCTTTTTACTTTTTGAGATGGAATTTCGCTCTTGTTGCTCAGGCTGGAGTGCAATGGTGCGATCTCGGCTCACCGCAATCTCTGCCTCCTGGGTTCAAGCAATTCTCCTGCCTCAGCCTCCCGAGTAGCTGGGATTACAGGCATGCGCCACCATGCCCAGTTAATTTTTGTATTTTTAGTAGAGACAGGGTTTCTCCATGTTGGTCAAGCTGGTCTCAAACTCCTGACCTCAGGTGATCCGCCCACCTCAGCCTCCCAAAGCGCTGGGGTTATAGGCATGAGTCACCACACCCAGCCTTATGTTGTTTTACTGACTTCATAGCTGTAATTTTTAATGGCTATGTAACATATCATCCTGTGGACACAAAGCAATTTACTTACCATATACCATAATATAAGAGCTGTTTTGAATTCTTCAAAATTATAATGGATGACCATCTATTTCTACATTTAAAGTACTTTCCATGAGACAGAATCTAAGAAATGGAAAATTAACAAACTGTTTAAGGTTTATCATGCACATTGTCCAACTGCTTTCTTAAAGTGCTATATTCTAGCACATGTAACTATGCTAGTATTGTTAGTATCCCTACTGGCATTGAGTATTCTTTTACAAAACCTGCTACTTGTATACTGTGAAAAATATCTCATTGTTATTTCTAATTACATCTCTGATTTCTTAAAGAGGGTGAATATTTTTTCTATGTAACATTTATTTTGTGAATTGCTAGTTCTTATCCTTTACTCATCTGGTAATAATATCTCGTATCACATTTTGTGTAATTTCATGTCACCACTGGCTAGACTTTCTTCTATCTTGCTCTCCCAGTCCACTATAGTAAGTTTCCTCTGTTGTTGGGTAGACCTGTTTCTCACAACAGATCAGGAAGAGGCTTTAAATTCATGGAGTATTTTAAAGTTTCACTTTAGGTTCATGGGCAAGAAACAGGTTGACAAATTGGCTCCTTCTCCAAATATCAAAAAAAGAGAGTTTACCCTGGGTTGCTAACATGTTCGTTAGAACTCCTAGTCCTCCCAGGCTGTGAGTTCAAAAAGAAATGTTTTTCGAAGTAGATTTCCAAAATTAGCATGGAACAGATGTTGCTGCGATCTTTGTATGGGCTGGGTGTGTGGGCAGGATATCAAGCTAGCTTTTCATGTATATTCCTTTAATTAATAGCATGTCCTATCATCTCTTCTGCCCTCTGTTCCTACTGACTCATTGCTTAAAGTCTCTTCAGGACTCAGTGGGGAAGAATAGATTTCCCTTGCAGGCCTCCCTCATGGGGATGCTGGGTAGCCCTTCTTTCGCCCTGCTTCATCCATCAGCACCATCTGTTTTCTGTCTTCTACAACCTAGAAAGTCTCTGCTTTGCTGATGGTCACTCCATCTGTTCCCATTCTCAGTGCTATGACAGAATTACACATTTCTGTCTGTAAATTCTTTTTCCTGTCTTTTCACAGAGAGTTGGGGATAAGAGGAGGTAGACACATATATTTAGTCTACTGGCTTTCACTACTATGAACTTGAGTTAAAATCCTGAGGTGACATGATTTGGAACCCCAAAATATTTCAAATTTAGACACTATATAAAAAAATTCCAAGACATTCAATTAAAATTAGCCTAAATTTTAAAGAATACTATTTTTCAGTACCAACTTCAAGAGCAAATCAGTGTCCTCATATGGATGACCAAAGAATCATAAATAAACACAAAAGTTTAAGATGGGGCAATACTCGGCATCAAAGACTGGGAGTGAGGCACAAATGGGAGAGAAGAGAAAGGAAAGCTAATGGTCTCAACTGCTACAGAGGAGGGATGAAGTGATTGTTTTCCCCAAAAATGTTTCTTTCTTCACAACACTGGGACAAGTTGGCTAAAACTCAAAATTTTTAAGAAGATGTATTGATCGGTCAAAGCCTTGAAAATTAAACACTGACATTATTTTTACACACCAGGAATGTAAAGACTGTCTCTACAGCAACAAAGATTCCCTTTGTGCCAATTAACCTTTACTACAGCTCTTTTACAGACCACCTGCTGAATTCTTACTCTGTGGAACTGTGGGTGAATAGCCAATTCTTTTTACGGAGTAACAGGGACCAGTTAAAAAGAAAGAAAGAAAATATAAACTAGTAATCTTTTAAATTCTCACTTGCTATATGTGGCACCCCACATCCATCCAGTCAGGTTAACCTCTTAGTATGCACTGCAAGATCCTTCCTATAAAAGTAAGGCTTTGCGAATGTCACTTTTTAAATTTAAAGAACCCCTCTGGCACTGAATATAAAAATATATTACCTGAAATTATGTTTAATGACAGCTGAGTACTATCAGTTACATTCTCCAACACAAATCTGTTCAGCACAGGCTTACTTCCACGGGTGATCTTGAATGCTGCTGAATACGCCTAATCCTACCACTTGTGTTCATCACCTCCCAACACACACAGGCACGGGTGGGACCTGAGCTCCTCCTATCCTCAGTGTTTTTTCATGACTATAAAAGTAACATATATTCATTACATACAACTAGAGAGTAAAGTAACAAAATGTCACCTTTGTGGCCCTGACACCGAGTATACATTTTTTTGAATTTTTACTGTCTTCTAGGACTATCTTACACAAAGTAGTCAACCAGTCACAAAGTTCAGGAAGCTAAGAGGAAAATTCCAGGGAAAGCAGGAAAAAGAAAGGGAAAAAAGGGAGATTAAAAAATCCAAATACCTGGATAGGACAAAAATCTTGGGGAAATCTTGGGGAAAAGTAAATAATCTTCCTATTTATTGAGTGCTTATTCTGTATCAGACACTTTTTCAACTACGTACTTAATTATCTCATGAAACCCTCAAAACAACTTTAGACCTATCATTCACATCTTATAGGTGAGAAAATTGAGCCATATCAAGCTTTAAAAATATGCCCTAGGATACACTATTGATGTGAAGCCAGGATAAAAAAAAAAAAAAATTCACATCCTAAGCCATCTAAACTTTATTACCACTATGGAAGAAACTAGTAAGAATGACCTTATACAAAGGTTAGAGGCAATTTCTTTTAAACATAAAAAGATAATTCTCACGGGTGGCACAGAAAAGCTACCCAAATCATTTTATAAGGTCAGTGGTACAAAATAGCAATAATTACACCAAAAAAACTACATTGCAATCTCATTTATGAACAGAGAAATTCCACAAAATACCAACACCTGAAATTTACCTCTCAGCACACAAATAATCCATTACAGCACAGTGTGTTATACAGTCGACCCTTGGACAACACAGGGATTGGGGTACTGAACCAACTCCCCCAACCTCACTGTGTGCAGTCGAAAATCCAACTTTTGACTCCTCCAAAACTTAACTACAAATGCCTACTTGACTGGAAGCCTTGCCAATAACATAATAGTCGATTAACACATGTTATATGTATTATATACTGTATTCTTACAATAAAGTAAGCTAGAAAAAAGATAATGTTAAAAATTGTAAGGAAGGAAAAATACACTTACTAGTCATTAAGTGAAAGCGGATCATCATACAGGTCTTCATTCTCATCATTTTCATGTTGAGTAGGCTGAAGAGGAGGAGGAAGAGGAAGGATTGGTCCCGCTGTCTCAGGGGTAGCAGAGGAAAAAGAGGTGGAGGAGGTGGAAGGGAGGCAGAAAAAGCAGGCACACTCAATGTAGCTAAAGAAATGCACCATAATTAGACTTTTTTGCTCTTTCATTTTTCTAAAAATGTTTCTATATGGTACCAATCCTTCTTCCGCCATTTGCTTTAGTTTTAGTGCTTGTATCATGAAAGAGTCTATGTTGTAAATGAAGTCAAAAGCAGTCTTGAATAATAAGAATCCTTCTGCTAGATTATCTAACGTCATTTCCTTTTATGGGTTTGCTTCTTCCAGGACTCCTTTCTCATTACCTGGCACCAGTTCAGACGCACTGATCTCTATCAAGCAGATTTTTGTGCCCCCTCGACCCTTTTTTTTTTTTTTTGGTACATCCACAAACTCTTTCAAGATTTCCTTGATTGGCTATGTCATAAATCTTGTGAAGTCATACACAATATTTGGACACAGTTTTCTCCAGCAGGAATTTATTGTTTGGGGATTAATAGCTTTCACAGTTTTTTCTGTAACAATGATGGCATATTCAATAGTGTAAGCCTTCTAGGCTTTCATGATGTTCCTTCTATTGGGGTCCTCCATAGCACTGACATCCTTTCCACAGAGTGCTGTGTATAATGAGCCTTCCAGGTCCTTACAACCCCCAATCTAGAAGTTAAATTACAGATGTTGTGTTTGGTGGCAAGTAGACCACTTCAATGCCTTCAGTTTTGACCTCATAGGGTTTGGAGTGGCCAGGGGCATTATCCAATATCAAAAGAACTTTAAAAACCAATACTTTACTGGCAAGATACTTTCTGACTTCAGAAAGCACTGATGAAAGCAATCCAGAAAAAGGGTTCTTGTCCATGACTTCTTGTTGTACAACAACCTAAAGACTGGCAGCTGCTGTTTATCTCTTTAAGACTTGAGGATTAGCAGCTTTACAGATAAGGGCGGCCCTGATCATAAACCCGACTGCACTTGCACAAAATGGTAGTTAACCTATTCCTTCCTGCCTTAAATCCTGGTGCTTGCTTTTCTTCCTTACTAACAGAAGTACCTTGTGGCTTTTAAAATTTTTTCCAGAATAGGGCAATTTTGTCTGCATTAAAAATCTGTTCAAGCAGATATCCTTTCTCCTCAATGTTTTTTTAATGGCTTCTGGGAATTCATCTGCTGCCTCTTGGTTGGCAGATGCTGCTTCTCATGTTATCTTGACATTTAAAAAGCCAAACCTCTTTCTAAAATTATCAAACCATCCTTTGCTGGCATTAAATTCTCCAGCTTTAGATCCTTCACCTTCCTTTTGCTTTAAGTTGTCATATAATGACTTTGTTTTTTCTGGAATCACATTAGAGTCTACAGGTACAGCTTTTTTTCCTTAGATGCAGCGACAGATTGGTTGGAAAGGTATGCCTTTCTTATAGCAACCCTGCACCCTCATAAAAACTGAATTTTCAATATGATAAAAAGGTATTTTGCAACAAATGCAAAGTTTTTGTGCCTGCTCCTGTAACTACAGTGAAGGCTTCATATATTTTCTTTTCTTTTTTTTACAATGTCCCTTACTCTGGATTCATTCATCTTGAAATGATGGACAATCACAGCTCAATCTATGTTACATTATCAGGCAATTAAACTTTTTTCTTGTAATGTTGACTCTTCTCTGCTTCTTGGGAGCACTTCCAGCATCACTAGTAACATTTCCTATGGGTCCCATGGTGTTATTCAAAGTTTGCAGTGTTGTACAAACACTACATTTACTGGAGAGATGAACTGCTCACACAGAGATAATCAGTGTCACATGGCATTTGAAGCAGATATCTGCAACACTTGAGCTCACCAATAGCAACAGGAGGTAGTTATAAAATTATTACAGTAGTATCATATGTACTACAGTTAATTTCATGCAGTTATAATTTAATACTGAATCTTTACATTGGTTTACATTTCTCTTGACTGCAAATGGCGCCACATATAGTTGTGTTTGTATGGGATATGATTTGGATGTGTCCCCACCCAAATCTCATCTTGAACTGTAGCTCCTATGATTCCTACATGTTGTGAGAGGGACTCGGGGGAGACAACTGAATCATGGGGGTGGTTCCCCCACACTATTCTCATGGTAGTGAATAAGTCTCACTTAGCTTGGCTCTTTCTCTCTCTCATCTGCCACCATGTAAGATGTGCCTTTCGCCGTCTGCCATGATTGTGAGGCCTTTCCAGCCCCAGGAAACTGTGAGTCTGTTAAACCTCCTTTTCTTTATAAATTACCCAGTCTAGGGTGTGTCTTTATCAGCAGCACGAAAACAGACCAATACAGGAAACTGGTACTGGTAGAGCGAGGTGCTATTATAAAGATCCAAAAATGTGGAAGCAAACTTGGAACTGGGTAATGGACAGAGATTGGAACAGTCTGGAGGGCTCCAAAGAAGACAGGAAAATGTGGGAAAGTCTGGAATTTCCTAGAGACTTGAATGGCTTGGACTGAAATGCTGATAATGATATAGACAATGAAATCCAGGCTAAGGTGGTCTCAGATGTAGATGAGGAACTTGTTGGGAATTGGAGTAAAGGTGACTCTTGCTATGTTTTAGCAAAGAGACTGACAGAATTTTGCCCCTGAACTAGAGATCTGTGGAACTCTGAACTTGAGGGAGATGATTTAGGGCATCTGGTGGAAGAAGTTTCTAAGTAGCAAAGCACTGAAAAGGTGACTTCAGTGCTGTTAAAAGCATTCAGTTTTAAAAGGGAAACAGAGCATAGAAGTTTGACAAATTTGCAGCCTGACAATGCAATAGGAAAAACAAGCCAGCTTTCCGAGGAGAAATTCAAGCTGGCTATACAAATCTGCATAAGTAATGATGAGCCCAGCGGGAATGTCAATCACCAAGACAATGGGGAAAATGTCTCCAGGGCATGTCAGAGATCTTTGCGGCAGCCCCTCCCATCACAGGCCTGAGGCCTAGGAGGAAAAAATGGTTTCCTGAGCTGGGCTCAGGGCCTCCCTGCTGTGTGCAGCCTAGGGACTTGGTGCCCTACCTCCCAGTCACTCCAGCTAAGGCTAAAAGGGGCCAGGGCACAGGTCAGGTTGTGGTTTCAGAGGGTACAAACCCCAAGACTTGGCAGCTGCTTCCACGTGGTATTGAGCCTGCGAGTGCAAAGAAGTCAAGAACTGAGGTTTGGGAACCTCTGCATAGATTTCAGAGAATGTATGGAAATGCCTGGATGTCCAGGCAGGGGCAGGGCCCTCATGGAGAACTTCTGCTAAGGCTGTGCAGAAGGGAAATGTGGGGTTGAAGCACCCCCACAAAGTCCCCACTGGGGCACTGTCTACTGGAGCTGAGAGAAGAGGGCCACTGTCCTCCAGACCCTAGAATGGTAAATCCACTGACAGCTTGCACCGTGAGCCTGGAAAAGTCACACTCAACATCAGTTCACGAAAGCAGCCAGGAGGGAGGCTGTACCTGGCAAAGCCACAGAGGCAGAGCTGCCCAAGACCATGGGAACCCACTTCTTGCATCAGAGTGACCTGGATGTGAGACATGGAGTCAAAGGACATCATTTTGGAACTTGGATTTGACTGCCCTGCTGGATTTTGGACTTGCATAGGGCCTCTGGCCCTTTTGTTTTGGCCAATTTCTCCCATTTGGAATGGGTGCATTTACCCAATGCCTGCACCCCCATTGTATCTAGGAAGTAACTAACTTGCTTTTGATTTTACAGACTCATAGGCATAAGGGACTTGCCTTGTCTAGATGTGATTTTTAACTGTGGACTTTTGAATTAATGCTGAAATGAGTTAAGACTTTGGGGGACTGTTGGGAAGGCATTATTGGTTTTGAAATGTGAGGACATGAGATTTGGGAGGGGCTGGGGCAGAATGATACGGTTTGGTTGTATCCCTACCCAAATCTCAACTTGAATTGTAGCTCCCATGATTCCCACATGTTGAGGTAGGGACCTATTGGGAGACAACTGAATCATGGGGGCAGTTTCCCCCATACTATTCTTTTGGTAGTGAATAAATCTCATGAGATCTGATTGTTTTATAAGGAGTTTACCTTTTAGCTTGGCTCTCTCATTCTCTTGTCTGCCACCATGTAAGACAGGCCTTTCACCTTCCACCATGATTGTGAAGTCTCTCCAGCCACAGGAAAAGTGTGAGTCAATTAAACCTCTTTTTCTTTATAAATTACCCACTCTTGGGTATGTCTTTCATGTCAGCAGCATGAAAACAGACTAATATAATATGCATGTATTTTGATAAATTTTAACTTTTTATAAGACTTGTGTACATTATATGATAGTAAATAATAAACTAGTATCTGCATATATTTAATGCATTCATGATATACCTATCTTGTTTTCAATATTTCTAGGTTATACAGCTCAACTGCAAGTTTTTTCAAATTGTTGTAAATCTGTAAAAAAATTTCCAATATATTTATTGAAAAAATCTCCATAAGTAAACCATTGTGGTTCAAACCTGTGTTGTTCAAGGGTCAACTGTATTCCAAAAATGCAATATTAGATTAATAGCAAGCATGAAAATACAATCACATGAATAGGCCCAGTGAGAAAATCAATATAATCAATGCAAGTGAAAAGAAAAAGTGATGCAGAGAAGGCAAATCCATTTAAAAACAAAGAGAGAGAAAAGAAATAAGCATTGAATAAAATTCAATATTTCTTCCTGATAAAAATTCTTCTGAGTTAAGCACTAGAGACTGCCTCTTATAAGTGTTATGTATTTCTAAAGAAATGGATCACAAGTAGGAGTCATTTTACGATTTTTTTTTTTTTTGAGATGGAGTCTTGGTCGCCCCAGCTGGAGTTCAGTGGTGTGATCTTGGCTCACTGCAACCTCTGCCTCCTAGGTTCAAGCAATTCTCCTGCCTCAGCCTCCCAAGGAGCTGGGACTACAGGTGCATGCCACCACACCAGGCTAATTTTTGTACTTTTTAAGTAGAGATGGGGTTTCACCATATTGGCCAGGCTGGTCTTGAACTCCTGACTTTGTGATCCTCCCACCTGGGCCTCCCAAAGTGCTGGGATTACAGTCATGCCACTGCGTCTGGCCTTAAATTGTTTTTAATTAAAAAAAATTTTTTTTTTAAAGAGGGGGCCATGGGCAGACCAGGTTCAGACTCTCAGTCACAGGCATCCAAGGGCCCAGAGCTGTGCATAGCCCCCTTGGACAGCATGTTCCTTTTATTATTGTTTTTTGAGAGTCATTTTTATAAAGGAGCCACACTAAACTTATCTGTATTTTTTAAAAATATACATGCCACTAAAGCAAGCCCAACTCATTTTTAAGGAATGCAAAATTAGAGAGAACACGCTAGGGAGAGGTAGAAGGAAGCTCAGAACTCTTTTCTGGGTTTTAGTACTCCTCTCTGCAGTGGCCAATGAATTAAGAGACAACTTTTGCTCATAATTTTGGGCTTATTTAGAGCCTACTTACCCAGAGATTCCAAAAGCAGTGATTAATAATAATGGCATAACACACAAATTACCATCAGTGAAGGGAGACAGATGCTGTTCAAAGAAACTCCATTTTCTCTCGGCTACAGTAAAATTATGAATCATGTAGGTAAGCTGCATTGTGAGTCATGATTAAGTTGATAACCAACTACAGCCTGCTCACTACTGTTAACTCTCTTTTTCATGAAAGACAAAAGCATACTTGAAAAGTACAAAATCTTAAGTTGAAGTTATACAAAACATAATGTGAAGTTACAAACTAGGAAAAAAAAAGACTTGACAATTCCCTGAAAATCATAAAACATCTCGTAGCACTTATATTTTTCTTCCTAAGATTGAGTACTGAAAAATCTAAATGTAAGATTTGATCATATTTTTTTTAAATTTATTGTTTTGAGACAGAGTCTCTCTCCCTTGCCCAGGCTGGGGGTAGTGGTGCGATGTGATCTCAGCTCACTGCAGCCTTGACCTCCTGGGGTCAAGTGAGCCTCCTGCCTCAGCCCTTTTCATCCCCACCACAGCAGCACCATCACACCCGGCTAATTTTTTTGTTGTGTTTTTTCCTAGAGGGGTTCTGCCATTTTGCCCCAGGTTGGTCTAGAACTTCTGGGCTCAAGTGATCTGCCTGCCTCGACCTCCCAAAGTGCAGGGATTACAGTTATGAGCCATCACACCCAGTCCATATCTTAAAATTTTAAATAATACTAATTTATGAAGTCATAGACTTAATGTTTCAGTTCATATCAGACAACTGATTGCACCAAAAATGCATCTGCATGCAAAGTCTGCTTGAGGCAGGTGCGGTGGCGCATGCCTGTAGTTCCAGCTACTCAGGAGGCTAGGGTGGGAGGATTGCTTGATCCCAGGATTCTGAGGCCAATCTGGGCAACATAGTAAGACTCCATCTCTAAAAAAAAAATAAAATTAAAAAAATTAAAAACACCCTAAAGGGAAGATTCGCTTACAGGTGTTTTTAACAAGGAGTATGACTCAGAATCAGCTTTTTAAAAAATGCATTTACCCTAGACCCATCCATGAAGATCCTAACTCACTGGTCAAGGATGCAGATAGTGTGTGTGTATATATATTTTGAACTGCCTAGATAACTGTAGTTTATATCTCTGGTGAAAAATCATCACGGTGTATATTTACAAAGTGAAACCATATGAAACTGCAAACATTATATATATACATACAAAAACAGCAGTTTCATATGGTTTATCTAATAGAAAGTGGCTGGGGGATAAAAATACCCAACAGACTGAACATACTACTTTGTACCAGGCGTGCTTTACTAACTTCTTTATACTAGTTGTTCAAAGTATTGATAACACTAGGCAAGAAATGGGCAAAAATATACCTTGACTTTGTATGGGGAGGTGAGAGGGTTGGAGAGGTGGCTGAAGGAGAAAAGGAGCAAAGTCATGGATGCCACAGTGCAAACCACTGTTATGCCTGGAATGAAGACCACTGGGGTTAATGATGGAGTGAGAAGGTAATAGAAGACACCAGAGAACACTAATTTAAGACAAGGCCTGCATTTAGCAACTGTCTGTGTGCTCAAGAAAGGGACGACGCTCCTCAGTCATTTCCAACATGTCTAACATCAAGAATACGGACAAGAATGCATGTGCTGTTAATACTCTTAACTCACAGAAAGAGAAGTAGGGGGAAGAGTACCCTCTGTTTATGGGGCTTAGTGGGTACAGTCACGGCTCATCAGGAATGAACTAGTATCACACAGGCTGGGCATCAGGCCCATGCACAAGCAAACCTCCAATCTTTTAAAACTATCATTAAAAGACAATCATATTTAAAATTGAAATAGTAAACACATGCACCTACATTCAAACTAGTGGTTGGAAACAGAATTGTAGCATTTCACTATCAAATTTTTTTTCTTTTTTTGTGGAGATAGGCTCTTGCTATGTTGCCCAGGCTGATCTTTAACTCCTAGGCTCAAGCAATCCTCCTGCCCCAGCCTTCCAAAGCGCTGGGATTACAGGTGTCAGCCACCATGTCTGGCTGCATTTCATTATCACTTAAGGCTTACAGGCCTCAACTAATATAGAGGACAGGTTAATGACTAAAAAGATAATGTTTAGAAGGTCCAGACCCCACAGAAAGTAAGGCTTTCCCGGGACCGTCTCTAATACTTCAGTATACTAGTCTGTTTCTTTCCATTTTACAATTTGATATGATTTTTTAACAAGTTGCTTTTATGTTTACCTAGAAGTTTCACTGAACAGTTTTTAAAAGTAAATATAATTAAACTAAAGAATCACAGAAGGAAGCCTTAAAACAATTCAAACCCTCCATTTTTTATATAAGGAAATAAGGGTTCAACAAGAGTTACATCACTGGCATGAAGTTCCAGAGAGTTGTAGTGGAGTTAAAACTGAACTGGGCTGGGCATGGTGGCTCATGCCTATAATCCCAGCACTCTGGGAGGCCGAGGTGGGCAGATCACCTGAGGTCAGGAGTTCCAGACCAGCTCCACCAACATGGTGATACTCTGTCACTACAAAAATACAAAAATTAGCTGGGCATGATGGCAGGTGCCTGTAATCTCAGCTACTTGGGAGACTGAACGGGAGAATCGCTTAAACTTGGGAGATGGAGGTTGCAGTGAGTCGAGGTTGCGCCACTGCACTCCAGCCTGGGTGACCGAGCAAGAGTCCATCCCAAGAAAACAAAACAAAACAAACAAACTGGAACTGAGCCAGGATGGTATGATCCAAGAGATTCTATATATCCATGCCAGTGCAGTCAGATGTGACATCACTGGAAACTCCCAAATGACTTTCGAAGCAAAGCATCCCTTACTCTCATCCCTTCACTTTATCCCAAAATTCAGGGTCCAGATCAAGAGATGGGCTGAGCATGTTTGTTTTACTTAGTAACTGGTACTCACTTCCACATTCACCAATCTGTCATACTGGAGGACTGAGTTTAAATACATGAGCCAGACTTTAACTAACTTCCTTCAGGATTAGCCACAATATAACCTAACAGTTTCAGGTTATGCTAGGTGTTCAAAAACATGGTCTTGTTGCACAGTAACAGATGCTGCATGAAGACAAAGAGACTTGTTACAATAGACTCTTAACAACAAGGCATTCTGGTTGCCAGATAATTGGCTACAGTTCATAAATTACCTTTTTTTTCTTTCCTGGGTTCGTGTTCCTATCAAAAATCAGTAGTAGCCTCATTAGAGAGTCATAACTAATCCCAAATCAGTGAGTCTTAACTCTAAAGGACTGAAAGAAAGACAAATAAAATACTAAAGCTCTTACATGCTACAGGATTTTAAATTGAGAAATAGCAAACATGAATAGATGAAACCTGTATTTGCTTAATTCCAGTAGACTAAATACTTTGGCCTAAATAGAGTTGTCAATCTCATAAACCCAAGAAATACTGAGAAGCAAGAAAATTCACATAACTCTGAATTTTGAATTGCTAGTTACAGTTCACTTGACAGGATGCAACTATAATGTACAAGGCATGGGAATAAATTTAAGATATCAGAATAGGGGTTTTGACTCTGCCACTACAAAAAACTATATACTAAGTAAAACACCAAAGAGACTGATGCAAAGCCCCTTATATAAATACTGCCAGCTTTTTTATGTAAGTTCAGCTGATCACAATAAAAAGTGAAATTAGTTTGACACAACTTACTTAAAATTCTTCAGACTCCACATTGCTCATAGGTGAAAATCTAAATTCCTTAATTCTGCCCCTGCTCATTTCTTTTTTTATTCCTCTCCCCTTAATCCTTATATGCCTTGATCCTGATGTATTCTGTAATTTCTATTAATAATTGTGGAAAATCTGGGGAAGTTTGGGTTAAATTATAGTAAGTAAAGTGAAACAATGGTACTAAGTAAGGTTAATAGACTCTGAAGGGATTGGCATGACATAACTCAAAGAAACAGAAGATATACTTGAAGTGAGTTTACAACAATCACAATTATTTTCCAAATGCTATATTCAGATCTACATGCCTTTTTAAGAGGAAAAATAAACTGGAGTTACAGTATAAAAAAAAATTAAGAAATGGGAAAAGAAAAACCTTGGTTATCAGAAGCTTATCTAACCACTATGTTATACTATATACATTTCAGAATTTTATTTGGAACAGCTTTATTGAGGTACAACATATGATAAACTGCACATATTTAAGTCTGTTCAACTGTAATCCCTCTCCTTCCTTTCCCTCCATCTCCCCTCCTCACACCTATCTGCTTTCTGTACATATAGATTAGTTAGTACTTTCTTCAGTTTCACATAAAAGGAATTATGCAATATGTACTCTGTTTTATCTGACTTCTTTCAGTAAGCATAATTTTGACATTTATCCCTGTTGCTTGTATCTATAGCTCATTTCCTTTTATTGCTGAGTAGTATTCCATGGTATGGATATATTACAATTTGTTTATTCATTCACCTGTTGATGGACATTTGAGTAGTTTGTAGTTTTCAGCATCTGCTGACAAGGGTGCAAAAGGCAATTCAGTAAAGAATCACTTTTTTTAAACAATGATGCTAGAACAATTAGATGCAAAAATAGAATGGCAAAAAAAGAATTTAGAGACTGGGCGTGGTGGTTCATGACTGTAATCCTGCATTTTTGGGAGGCCAAGGCAGGAGGATTGCTTGAGCTCAGGACTTCAAGACTAGCCTGGGCAACACAGTCAGATACAGTCTCTACAAAAAATAAAACAAATTAGCTGGGTATAGTGGCATACGCCTGTAGCCCCAGCTGCTTGGGAGGCTGAGATGGGAGAACTGCTTGAGCCTGGGAAAGCGAGGCTGCAGTGAGCCATGATCACACCATTGCACTCCAGCCGTGGTGACAGAGCGAGATCCTGTCTCAAAAAAACAAACCAAAATTTAGATTAATATATTATACCATATACAAAAAAATAACTCAAAATGGATTGTTTCTAAATGTAAAACCTAAAGCCACAAAACTTCTAGAAGAAAGCATAGAGTTAGGCACGTGACCTTGGGTTAGGCATTCAATGATTTCTTAGATAGAAGGTCAAATGCAAAATCTATCAAATTGATAAACTGGACATCAAAATAAAAAACTTCCAGTCTTTAAAGGTTAAGAAAATGAAAGGATAAGTCACAGACTGGGAGATAATTTTTAGAATTTAAAACTAAAATTACTGAGGAGAAGACAAAAAGAGGCAGCTATGGCTCACTAGCAAGATCTTTCCAATTACTTATTACTCTAAAAATTGGAATAAACTGTAAGCCCCATCAAAGAATTCCAACAGATAAAGAAAGAGGATTGGAGACTGAGCTGATTAAATTCAAATTTCTTATTCTATAAATACATATTTTAGCTATTTCTAAGAAGACCAATTTAATGCATATTTGATATCATATTATTCAATGGTGAAAGAAGCAATTATGTTCTTGATTCATACAATTCAATAAAAATGTTTTCAATTAAAACATTTTTACCTGCCAGGGTGATGTGACTGTGTACATAAAGGTAAAGAAAGTTGTTCAAATAGAACCCCCTGTGCAGTATCCTCCACCTTCCAATTGCTCTCCAGCCTTCAATGGGCTAATTGTTTCACTGTTCCATAGTACTCTGGATGCAACTTCTATCAGTGCTGCTCACCAAATTAATTATTGGGACCTGAGAACTGTCTTTTTCAGTTCTGTAATCTCAGCATCTAGCACAGTATGTGAAAATAACTAGTACATATTCAGTACATATTCAGATGGAAAAAAACCCTAAACTCGAGAAGATGATTTTAGAGAACAGTTAATCAGTATTGGAAAAATTCTAAGACATTCACTCAGGAGGAATAGGAACCTTACTTAACGCTGTTTTATCACCTGGAAGTACAATGTACTACACAAAAATTAAACGCTGGTCTTGGAAGCTATAAGCTACTACAAGACTAATGTTCAAAAAGGTCCTAAAAAATAAAACGGAATTTTGAGAGATAATTCTGCTGAGCTGAGGTGACACTTTATATAATTATTCTAAATAGATAAATTCTAAATAAATTATTCTAAATAAATTATTACAACTAGGTGGGAGGATTGTAGGAGCTCAGGAGTTCGAGACCAGCCTGGGCAACATAGCAAGGTCTCATCTCTATTAAAAATGTTTTAAAAATTGGCCAGTCATGGTGGCACACATCTGTGGTCTCAGTTACTCAGAAGGCTGAGGTAGGAGGATGGCTTAAGCCAGGTAGTCAAGGCTGCAGTGAGCCATGACTGTGCCACTGCACTTCAGCCTGGGCAACAGAGCAAGACCCTATCTCAAAAAATAATAATAATAGGCTGGGTGTGGTAGCTCACGCCTGTAATCCCAGCACTTCAGAAGGCTGATGTGGGCAGACGATGAGGTCAGGAGTTTGAGACCAGCCTGACCAACATGGTGAAACCCTGTCTCTACTAAAAACACAAAATTAGCCAGGCATGGTGGCACATGCCTGTAATCCCAGCTACTCAGGAGGCTGAGGCAGGAAAATCACTTTAACCTGGGAGGTGGAGGTTGCAGTGAGCCGAGATCACACCACTGCACTCCAGCCTGGGCGACAGAGCGAGACTCCATCTCAAAAATAAATAAATAAATAAATAATAACAGCTTGAGACCATACTGGCTAACAACAATAATAGTTTGAGACCAGCCTGGCTAACAATAATAATAGTTTGAGACAAGCCTGGCTAACATGGCAAAACCCCATCTGTACTAAAAAGTTAGCCACATATGGTGGTGCATGCCTGTAATTCCAGCTACTTGAGAAGCTGAGGTGGGAGAATTGCTGGCACCTGGGAGGCAGAGGTGGCAATGAGTCAAGATCACACCACTGCACTCCAGCCTGGGCAATAGAGCAAGACTCTATCTCAAATAATAGTAATAATAAAATTAATTCAACTACATCATGATTTGACTACAAAGAAATTCAAATCCTCTGATAGGATAGTCGTTTACTGAAATCACTCTAGCAAAGTAGCAAACCTCTGTAAAACTTTTCTTGCTTCTTACCTTATACAGGTATTATGAAGTTTAGGAGTCTGAGGAATGTTAGAATTGCTATATTCTTATACCTACTCCAACAGGTTTATGTAACATCTGATTACAGCAACTGAACAATTTTTGCAAATTAACTGAGGATTTGAATATCCTAGTCATCCTTGAGAACCCAAAAAAACCAATGGACCTTCATCCTAGAAGCCCTACTATGGTCCTGTTTAAAAACTAATACAAATATTATAAAACTTATACTTACAATTATTGCTTTTGGTGAATTTGTATGTGAATTATTAGCAAGAACTTACATTGGGGGGGAAATGGCTATTCCAGTTTGAATGTTTGTCCCAACTCATGTTGAAATTTAACTGCCATTGTTAACAGTATTAAGATGTGGGACCTTGAAGAGCTGAGTAGGCCATAAGAGGCCCACCCTCATGGGTGGGATTGGTGCCCTTATAAAAAGACAGGTTCATCACCCTTCACCTTGCCTTTCAACCTCTCTTGCTGTACTGCCATAGGAGGACACCATATTCCTCCTCCTCCCTAGAGGATGCAGCAATAAGGGACCATCTTGGAACCAGAGACTGAACCTGCTGATACTTTGATCTTAAACCTCCCAGCCTCCATAATATAAGAAGGAAATTTCTGTTCTTTACAAATTACCCAGTCTGGAGGCGGAGCTTGCAGTAAGCCGAGACTGCGCTACTGCACTCCAGCCTGGGCGACAGAGCGAAGACTCCATCTTAAAAAAAAAAAAAAAAAAAAAAAAAGGGCAATTAAAAAAACAAATTACCCCGTCTGCAGTACTTTGCTCTAGCAGCAGGAAATGGACTGAGACAATGGCTGTCAGGGTCATGACTATGCATAGAAAATTAGTGATAAGAATATTTATTGTAACATTATTCATCATAATAAAAAAGAATTATGGATAGCCATGAACCATAAAACAGTCATTTTAAAATGACACTGAGTACTGAACGACACTGGAAAACGTTCAGAAAATAAAAGCTGCTTACAAAGAGTATTTACATATTAACTTTATTTTGAACAGATATGTATTACTACAAACATGAAAAGATTGGATAGCAAAATAAAATTCCACTAAGAGTAATCTGAACAAGGGAATATGAAAAATGTTTAACTTCCAGGGCTTTTTGCTTAACTGTATTCCAGTTTTCTACCACAAATGTTACTTTTGTAATCAGAAAAAAAAAGGTTTAGTGAAAAAGGAAAAATATTTAAAATATTTGTAGCTAGGCTCCAATATAATCAAACTGTCACAAATAGCTGCTTTGGCAATTGTGGAAACACTGGTCACATGACACAGAGTTTTGCAGACATTCAAGTGGGTCAGTGTGGTGAGGAGCCTCCAAGATGGCTTCCAACAATCCCCACACCCCTAGTATTCACGTTCTTATATAGGCTTCTATGTTGTACCAGGGTAGGTCTGTGTGACAAATATATAGATGTTCCTTGACATACAGTAGAGTTACATCCCAATAAAACCACTGTTAGATTGAAAACATCGTAAGTCGAAAATGCATTTAATACACCTAGCCTAACCTGAACATGCTCAGAAGACTTGTATTAGCTTACAGTTGGGCAAAACCAACTAACACAAAGCCTATTTTATAATAAAGTGTTGACTATCTCATGTAATTTATTGAATACTGGGTTGAGAATGAAAAACATAATGATGGTATACCATTATAAAGTTGAAAAATCCTAAGTCAGGGACTGTCTATGCATGTCAATTCCAAAGATTAGGGTATAAAAGGCTGAGGCTTCCGTCCTGGGCACTCTCTTTCATTACTTTCTACGGGGGAAACCACATTGTGACTAGTCCAAAGGAGAGGCCAATGTGGCAAGGAAATGAAGCCTCCTGCCAATAGCCATGAATGAGATATGAAGCCGATACAACCGAGCCAAGTCTCAGAAGTCTGCAGCCCTGGCTGACACTTTGATTGCAGCCTCATGGGAGATTCTAAGTCAGAACCATCCAGCTAAGCTGCTTCCACATTGTTGACCCACAGGAACTGTGATAATAAATGTTTGTTGTTTTAAGCAGCTAAGATATTGGTAACTTATAACACAGCCCCAAGAGATAACTATATAGTTAGCTTACAGTTTGAGACCAGAGGCCCTTCCAAGAACCTGCCTTAGGAAAAAGCACCGAGGCTGCAAGTCATTTTGCTCTAAATGCAAAGTTCTGATTTTCTATGTGGTTTGATCAAAACCAGAAAAGGTGTCTTAATACCTTCTTCAAAATGTTCAATTCCCTAGATTTGATACCTATTTCTTCCCCTCTCCCACTCATATTTCATCCTATCTTTCTTCAGTTACTGTAAATCTAAGGGTTGGCAAGCTCTTTCTAGTAAATATTTTAGGTTTCTCTGTAGCACTACTCAATTCTGCTGCCATAGTTTGAAAGCAGCCACAGACAATACCTAAATAAATGCACAAGGTTATGTTCCAATAAAACTTTATTTTAAAAACAGGCAGCAGGCTGAATTTGCCTCCAGAGCTGGGGTTTGCCAACCCCTGCTATAAATGAAACTGATCGAGATCCTAGTAAGCCTGATGTTTCCGCTCATGTCGATCTCATTCCCTCTAGCCAACTCAACAGAGACTGCTCCAGAAATTCTCTCCCTTTCATCCATGAATTTGTTCCTCTCTACTGGATTCAAATGTGTTTTTTTTCTATCTTAAAAACAAAACAAAAACTCTCTACCTTACTTCCATTTCTCAAACTCACTGTCTCCAATTTTTTTCCTTTTATCCTCTCCCAAGCCTACTCATACCAAGTTTTTGTTAAGGTCACCTCCACACTGCTAAATCCAATGGTCAATTTTCAATCTTCGTTATACCTCACTTATCAGTAGCAGCAGACCATGACTCTCTCTTTCTTAAAACATTTTCTTTGTTTGGTTTCCAGGACACCACAATCACCTGGTTTTCCAAAGTCATTATGGCTTCTCTTTTTCCATCCATCTCTTTTTGGGCCTCTTTTTTCCATCTACATTCATTCCTTTCATGAGTTCACTTAGGCTGTTTGAGTTGCTGCAACAAAACATGTAAGCCTGGATAATTTATAAAGAACATAAATTTATTTCTCATAGTTCTGTGGCCTAGAAATCCAAATCGAAGCACCAGTAGGTTCGGTATCTGGTGAGGACCATCATCTGCTCCAAGATGGCACCCTGTTGCTGCATCCTCCAGAGGGGACCAATGCTGTGTCCTCCCTAGGAAAAGGAGCTGAAAAGCAAAAAAGGGCCTAGCTAGTTCCTTTAGCCTTTTTATAAAGTTGCTAATCCCATTCATGAGGACTGCCCTCGTGGACTAATCACCTCCTATTGGCACCATTTCTTAATATTGTTGTATTAAGGATTAAGTTCCAACATGAATTTTGGAGGCAACACAAACATTCAAACCATAATACTCAGTATAGAATCTACATGGGAATGACATCCAAATTTATATCTTTAGATTTCATCTCTCCCCTGAACATCAGATTCACATGTAACTACCTACTTAAAACATAAAACTAGTTGTCTAACAGGCAACTTAACTGTACAAATTCCAAACTGTCTAAAACTCCACACCTGGTTTAACCTACTCCAACCCGCCTCTCTCTTAGCTCTCCCTCTATCAGTAAATGGCAACCCGATTCTTCAGGATACTCATGCCAAAACCCCTGGAGTCATTCTTTTATTTTTACTGAGACAGGGTCTCGCTCTGTCACACAGGCTGGGGTGCAATGGCGTGATTACAGCTCAGTACAGCCTCAGTCTCCTGGGCTTAAGCGATCCTCCTACCTCAAGCCTCCTGAGTAGCTGGGATTACAGGCGCATGTCACCATGCCCAGCTAATTTTTGTATTTTTTTTGTAGAGACTGGGTTTTGACTTATTGCCTCTTCTGTCTCAAACTCTTGGGCTCAAGTGATTAGCTTGCCTCGACCTCCCAAAACGCTGGGATTACAGGGGTGAGCCACTGCACGCAGCCCCTTGGAGTCATTCTTAACTCTTCTTTCACAGCCCACATCTGATTTTCTGGCAAATCTGTCACCTCTACTCTCAAAATATAGTCATTCCTAAGAAGACTTCTCATATCACTGGGAATAAAAGCCTTATGAGGTCTAAGAGATCCTAAATTACTTTGCCATTCCTTCAACTGGAAGATTAGCAGATTACTCGCTCCCTCACATCCTTTAGGATTCCTCTCTGCAAAACCTAAGATCCATGAGGGCAGGAATTTTGCCCATTTTATTTACTGTTCTATCTCCGCTACCTGACACATGAGATCCTTAATATTTGCTGGATGAAAGAGTTAACTGTGAAAAGAGACTCCCCCCCAAAAAAAGTTATTAAGTTGATGGAAAACTACTGGCAAAAAAAACTGTATATATTAACTCCTTTTTCATTTTCACAGTGTTTTTAAATATAAAGCTCTGGATTACACATGATAGCAGAAAGAGGACTAGAGTATGAGTCAATGGGCCTAGGTTCTACTACCTCATAGCCTCTAAAGATTTTGGTTTTCTGCCACTACAAACTTCTGAAGACCATGGTTTTCAGACATGTAAAATGAGAGGATTGAACCCATGTCCCTGGGCCCCTTTAAAATCTACAAAATTCCAAAATTTTTTATATGACTTTAGAAGCTTACAAGCCTCTATAAAGGTGTGTTAATACGGAAGTATAAATCTGACTTCCTGAGAAAAATGTTACACCCTATAGAAGTGGCCTACAAGCTTATGTGGTTGGTGAAACAAAATGAAACAAACACTTATTTAAGGGCTTAAAATAGATCTAAGACTTTTTGATAGATACTTGAAAAAGTTATCTTTGTTTTCAATAATAACACTGAAAAGTAGGAAGAAATTTTCACTCTTTCTTTAAACAACAAAAATTTATTTCTTACAGTTCTGGAATCTGGGGAGTTCAAGATCAAGGTGCTAGCAGATTCGGTGTCCGGTGAGGACCCATTTCCTCCTAGATGGCTGTCTTCTCACTGTAACCTCACAGAAGGGGCAAGGGCTCTCTTTGGGGTTGTTTTCAGTAAGGCCACTAATTGCATTCCCTCATGACCTAATTACCTCCTGAAGGCCCCAACTCCTAATACCATCACCTTGCTGTCTAGGATTTCAACGTACGAATTTGGGGGGAACATAAACATTCAGTCCAGTGTAAACATGTCCAGGATCACACAACAGTAAGCTGGAACTCAAATGCAGGACTACGAAACTCCAGACCTACACTGTTTCCAATGTTTCCAACAATACCTCAAGTTTCAGTTACAGGATACACAATACACCTATACTTAAGGAACAGACACAGATACTTAAGGAACCTTTTGATCAGAAACAATCACAGAGTAAGCCTCATGAGTGCAGAAGCTATGTAGATTTCCACTAGAAAGAATCTGCAGCCAGGCATGGTGGCTCATGCCTGTAATCCTAGCACTTTGGGAGATAAGGAAGGCACAACGCTTGAGCGCAGGAGTTCGAGACCAGTCTGGGCAATATGGCAAAACTCTGTCTACAAAAAATACAAAAATTAGCTGGGCATGGTGGCACATGCCTGTAGTCCTAGCTACTTGGGAGGCTGAGGTGGGAGGACTGCTCGAGCCCGGGAGGTCAAGGCTACAACGAGCCATGACTGTGCCACTGCACTCCAGTCTGGGTGACACAGTGAGACCCTGTCTCCAAAATAAATAAATAAGAATCTGTTCATAAGCTAATAGGAGTTCTTAGTTATACTGATCTCACTAAACAATGGTTTAGTGTCAACACAATATTTACATATGATTAAAAATAAAATTTTACATTTTATAATAGCTTATCCAACCTCTCATTTTCTTACTTTTTATAGTTTATTATTTTATGGTTTATAATGGAAATCATATAACTGCACAGCAGTACATGGATAAGGCTAAAAAGCAAATATATACACGGGAGGCTCTAGAGTTCTGTAGTGAGAGCATGCAGGACCAAAAAAACATTACTCCTCTGTAACAGAGGTACTCAAAGTGAAGTAGTTAATGACTAGAACAGAATAAATTTGAGAGTACACACTTAGAAATTTTTATAGAGAAACTTAGAGCAATTTTATGTCTATTCAACGTTCAATCTTTTTTTTTTTTTTTTTTTTTTGAGACAGGGTCTTGCTCTGTTACTCAGGCTGGAGTGTATGGCGAGAACATGGCTCACTGCAGCCTTGACCTCTGGGCTCAAGTGATCCTCCTGCCTCAGCCTCCTGAGCAGCTGGGACCACAGATGTGTGCTGCCACATCTGGCTCATTTAAAAAAATTTTTTGTAGAAATGGGGGTCTCACCATGTTGCCCTGGCTGATCTCAAGCAATCCTCCCACCTTAGCCTCCCAAAGTGCTGAGATTACAGGTGTGAGCCACTGTGCCCAGTCTGTTCAATCTAATTTAAAAGTGGGCTTGTATTTATTTTTTATTTTGGGGGGGGGGTGCGGGGACAGGGTCTTGCTCTGTCATCCAGACTGGAGTGCAGTGGCATGATCATGGTTCATTGCGGCCTTGACCTCCCAGGCTCAAGTGATCCTCCCACCTCAGCCTCCCAAGTAGTTAGGACTACATGCATGAGCCAGCACAGTTTTGTCTTTTAAACATTTCATTCTTCTAGTAATTCACTGTGGTTGTATTTTCCAAAAGTATCAGTTGGCCACTTATTAAAAATTTTTTAAATAGCCCTTCACCAGAGAAAATTTTGAGAGCTCTGAAGTAGAGAATGGCCCAAGTCTGTCTAAAGGCAAATTTTATAATGCTTCTTAAATTGTTTTTTTGACTCCCCAGTGACCTAAGGTGCTTTATGATTTGCCTATAACCTCCTGACCCCTCTAATCAGTCTCTTTTCCCACCTTTCTTCACCCCTTAGGAATATACTCTTGCTCTGAATTCATGGCACGAATTTTATTTCCCAGTTTTGAACATTCAATGTCCAGCTCAACCTGATGCATCTCCGTTATCAAATTCCTATTTTCTCCTGTGGTCACTTATGGAAAGCTTTCCTTGTTCCTTAAGCCTAGGTTAAGCGCCAGTCCCTATTATTTGCCTCGTAGAGTACCTGGGACATAGTAGGTGTTTATTCATTCAAGAGCATTTTATTAAACAAGACCTATGCTCATGTCACTATATCATACCGTCTCCCCTAAAAGGTTATATGCTTCCTTTACACTTTACTGACAATAAATGGACTTTTGTCGGCTTCAAATATTAAAGGAAAAACAACCTATAATTTCTAAAGAAAAAAACCCTCAATTACTATCATTATTCCCTTTCTCATTTCATTTATGAGGCCATAATTGTCAATGTGTCTCAGTTTAAGAATTAAGAAAACTCACATTACTAACAACTTTCATCTCAAAATATTTTCATATTACTGCCTTAAAAAGGAAATGTTCTTACTGAACCCTTCTGCCCTCACCTCCCACACTGTCACACAGGATTTACAAAATAGGTTTATTGGCTAATATAACAAAAATAAGCTACAAAACCCTGCTGGTAAAATTCTTGTCCCAAGAATTTTAATGTTAAGTGATAGGATACTTCATACTGACATTAAACTGGAAAAAAAAAAAAATGAGTACTCAGTTCTGAACCTGGATGATGTTACAATTATAATCTCAATATTTTAAGCCAAAGGACACTTCACACTTTTAACATCTAGGAAAGTCATCAAAAAGTCTGATTGCATCAAACCTGCTTAATCCATCAGTGTAAAGAAAGAGGAAAAAGTAATTTATAAGCAGAACTTGGGTTTCCGACAATTTTGTACAAATCTGTCATGTGATGAAATGTATTGTATTGTATACTGCACAACAAAACTCTTTAAGATGAAGTACCTAAAATTTCCCTGAAAGCATAGAAAAGTTTACTACTTTTTAGTCTCAATGGTAGCAACCCTCTGACAAACATTACTTCTGGGTTTTAAATAATCAAGAAATAACAGCATAAATATTCTGGACTATATATTTACCTAATCTTTTTTGGTTGAAGAACAAATTGTCAATATTTGCATCAAAGATTTAAAGATCTAATGAAATTAGACAGTTTAAATCCACTAAGAATAAAGGGCAGTACTCTATGGCAAAACAGTAACCAAATTAACAGCTGGGGTTTGAAGGAAAAAGAGATGAAGGATGAAACAAAGTATTTCAGTAGTAATGCAAACTTATTCTTTTCTTTCCAAGTCTACAAGAAAGCAACTGTTATGTAGATAATTTTAAAAGTATTCACATACATATTTATATGAAAAATTAAACTATGTTTCACTCAGGCTAATAATAACAGCATTCTGTAAATACTTAACAACTGATAGCAGGGAAAGCGGACCAGGATGTGCTAAGACACAAGGGAAGTCAAGCTGGGATAAACCTTGACATAGTCAAGATGGGAAGACTTTGATGATTCAACCAAGGTTATAACCAAGATACATTCTAACTGTATGAATTAGCTCCCAAAATAAGCACCAATGAGTGAATACCTACTGAGTATCTTATTACACTTAACTCTTAACACATACAAATAAAAAAAAAAAAATGGAATTTCCCAGCAAGACCATAATAAGTAACAATCAATTTGCTGGGTGTGGTGGCTCACGCCTGTAATCCCAGCACTTTGAGAGGCCAAGGCAGGCGGATCACGAGGTCAGATTGAGACCATCCTGGCTAACACGGTGAAATCCTGTCTCTACTAAAAAATACAAAAAATTAGCCGGGTGTGGTGGCAGGCGCCTGTAGTTCCAGCTATTTGGGAGGCTGAGGCAGGAGAACGGCGTGAAGCTGGGAGGAAGAGATCGTAGTGAGCCGAGATTGCATCACTGCACTCCAGTCTGGGCGACAGAGCAAGACTCCATCTCAACAACAACAACAACAAAAAGAAACAATCAATTTAGCCACCAGAAGTAGTAGTCAGGTAGAATAGTATTTTAATTTCTGAGTTATAGTCAATAAATATTTTCAGTTCAGAATTTTCTCTCATAAATTCCTCAATTTAACTGAATAACTTTTTAAAAGATTTCTGAGGACCTGGAGTCATTATGCATATTATTAACCCGCTCTCAGAGGCTATTATGAATTCTGGGCAGTATTCCTTGAATTCAATAGCCCTGGAATGTGGAACTCTGAATTCTTCTATCAGCACTGCATAGTCCTTCTGCCTCTTTTTTTTTTTTTTTGAGATGAAGTCTCAACTCTGTCACCCAGGCTGGAGTGCAGGTGGCATGGATCTCGGCTCACTGCAATCTCCACCTCCCCGGTTCAAGCGATTCTCCTGCCTCAGCCTCCTGAGATGACTGGGATTACAGGCATGTGCCACCAAGCCTGGCTAATTTTTTTATTTTTAGTAGAGCTGAGGTTTTGCTATGTAGGTCAGGCTGGTCTCGAACTCCTGATCTCAAGTGATCCACCTGCGTCTGCCTCCCAAAGCGCTGGGATTACAGGCGTGAGCCACCATGCCTGGCTAATTTTTGTATTTTCAGTAGAGAGGGGATTTTGCCATGTCGGCCAGACTGATCTCGAACTCCTGACCTCAAGTTATCCGCCTGCCTCAGCTTCTCAAAGTGCTGGGATTACAGGCATGAACCACTGCACCTGGCCGTTTTTTTGCCTCTTTCTTCCCTTGCACAGTTGTCCCCCGCTGATCACTACTGCCTATGTGCCTGCCGGCAGCAACATCCTTTCACCCCTAAAAATTGTTTGGAAATAAACTATCAAGTTTATTACTAGGTATAAAGTAAGGTAAGTAGGTTCTGGGTGATAACCTAATTATTCTCTTGTGCATCAGATACATAAGAGCCTTTAGTGCTAGGACTTTGGCATTTATATGGATGCTCAAAGGTGTTCTTTGTTTGTTTGAACTTTACTTTCTAATTCTTAATGGTATAGTCTTAAGTTTCCTCATCTTCTACCTCACAGGTTTTACTGGATAATTAGACGTAAATAATGAATCTGAAATTGCTTAGGTCAGGGCATGGGAACAGAAGGAAATCTACAGATTCTAGTCACTTCCTCCTGCCTTATGTGTTCCATATGTAAGCTGTAAAACTTGAGCTCCAAGTAAGTGAATGTTACAGTGTTATTTTCAGAAGTTTGTGATCAGGCTAGTTAGAAACTAACTAAAGAAATGAATGATGTGTGGCCTGAACAGGCAGACCACTTGGGAAACCAGTGGGAAAGTTTTACGACAGCCAGCTTCAATTATTTGATTAAAGGTATATGTAAAATGATTACTCTCAATTCTGTCAACAGTTGCGCTATTTAACAAGTGCTCAAAAATATGTCTACTAAATGCTGCTCCGGATAGCAAACCAAGGTACGAGAAGTCACAACAGTCTTCAGTTCAAAGAGGACATATTTTTAAATATAAACATCCAAAAATGAAGCAGATTTCCACAATATCACTACAGGGGTTTACGAATGGCTAATAGCCAGATAGCTTTGAGGGGATTTTTGTAAAGAGTGTGAAGGAAATCAGAATATATAACCCCCAAATATGCCTCTCTGATGTAAAAATTACTTTTTAGCTGAAGACAACTGAGAGATAGCAAACCAAGGAAAATCTCTATCCTCTTCCTTTTCTACCTAAAGGCAGGATATAGGTTATAAACTCTCTGTTACTAGAGACAACTCTAGACTCATCAGCCCAGAGACAGCACCAGAGGAATCTGCAAAAAAATCTTACTCCTTTACTTTCCCCCCTTATCTTTACATTTCCACAGTTTCCCACTCCTGGAAGCCTAAAATCCTTTCCTTTGTCCTGTCATTTACCCACACATTTACTGCCCTTTGTTGAAGACGCTATATAAACCAGAGCTGCAAGCCACTGTGCTCTGAGTTTGTTTTCACTGCGGTTTCTCCCATGTGTTGTACGCTGCACATGTTAATAAACTTGCTTTTCTATTGTTAAACTGCCTTTTGTTACAGCGGTTGTTCCAACTGAGGAACTAAGATGGGTAGAGGTGATCTTTAGCCTTCCTCTTGGGTACAAAAATACACAAGATGACCCCTTAAGGTCTGTTTCAACTCTGACAGATAATACATTTTATACAGATAATCTGAAGACAGAATTTTTCAATTCTGCATTTAATTTTCATACTAAAATAAATCCCAAAAAGTACTATATGGAAGAAATGTAAGTTCCACACGGTATCCAAAGATATCTGTTCAACTACATGAACAAATTCCAGTTGTATCAATCTACTAAAGGTTTAGATAAGAAGCACTTCAAGTGATAAACATGATTTCCTTTTTTCAGCAAGAAAATCACTAAAACTACATCAATAACACCATCACCATCACCATCCACATCATATACCCAACGTCATGAAAATGAACTGGGAATTATGCTTACTTAAAAAAATTATCCTTACTTAAAACAAAAATCACTTCAAAGATGAATCATATAACATATGGACACTGACAGAGCTTGGGAATCCAAATATATGAACACAGAGGAGAAGCAAACCAGTTTTAAAAAATTGATTTCAGCAATCTGTAGGAATGTAGGAACTCCAAGATGGTCATAATCCCACTCAGAGAGGTAAAGAAAACTACGTAAAAGAAAGTCCACGAGAAGTGGGGAGGTCAGCCACAATTATCAAGTTGTTATCAATGTTGAGATAGGTCCCCTCCCTTCCCTGGGAGGTGGGAAGATGTATGTGGAATATTTTAGCATAAACCAAGTATCATATGTGTTTGTTTCAATACAAAAATGGTTCTATTAGTAATGCTAAAATTAATCAGAAAATAAATGTGAGTTTTAGAAAATAGTACAGGTATTAACCTTCTATTCATTACTTTTGGTTTAACCTCATAAAAATGGGCAAAACTGATATAACACCCGTAAAGAAGTAGACATATGATTTGTCTGCCCAGCACCCCTCCAGCACCCCTTCCTCTCCTTACCCCATCACAACAGGACAAAATTAGCATGCGCCACTTCCCTCAAAAGCAAGGCATGAGACCCAAGCTGGCCAAAGCGCTCCATTTCTTGGGCTCTTCTAGTAGGGCTAGTGAGGAAGAACTGAATCTGGAGATAAAGGTGGCTATCTTCCTGACCATATGAAGAGAGTCTGCCAGTAAAATGGAGAAGTAGAGGAAGAGAGAAAAAAATGGCAAAACTCTGTTTTGCTGAACTGGTTTTCTGGCTCTTACAACTGTGGGTAGAGTCCTAATACCCACAGTATGAGTATCTGCTTCACATGGTTCAAAGCGGAAGAGTTTCTCACTGCTTAATTGTTGAATGAAGATGAAGGTGACTATTCTTTCTTTGACTCTGCTTTAATACTATTAATAGATACATGGAAGAATTATGACCAGAAGATGTAGCTTTTCTCCCAACCCTCCAAGAAAGTCACATGGGAAATTAGAAAACATTAAGAAAGGCTCATGGTCAACATCATTACCAAAAAACACAGCACTCTCTGAGATAAAATATCTGCCAATCATATATATCTGATAAAAGATTTGTATCTGTAATACACAACTCTTACAACTCAGTAACAAGAAAATAACCCAATTAAAAAAGAAACAGGAAAAAGATTTGACTAAACATCTCACCAAAGAAGATATGTGAATGGCTAAGAAGCACATGAAAAGATGCTGAACATCATCAGATATTAAGGAAATGCAAATGAAAACCACAATAACATACCATTTCAGGCTGGGTACAGTGGCTCATGCCTGTAATCCCACCACTTTGGGAGGCCAAGGCAGGTGGATCCCTTGAGCTCAGGAGTTTGAGACAAGCCTGGGCAACACAGCAAAACCCCGTTTCTACAAAAATACAAAAATTAACCAGGAGTGGTGCTATGCACCTGTAGTCCCAGCTGTTGGGGAGGCTGAGGTGGCAGGATTGCTTGAACCTGTGAGGTTGAGCTCCAGTGTGCCAAGATCTCACCACTGCACTCCAGCCTGAACAACAGAGCAAGGCCCTGTCTCAAAAAAAACAAACAAAACAAAAACCAGATACCATTTCATACCCACTAGAATGGTTATAATACAGAAGAAACACTAACATCAAAAAAGACTACAGCAGGTCCTCAAATAATGTTGTTTGGTTCAACATCATTTGGTTTTAATGAAATAGGAGGAAAAAACCCCACATTCCAAAGATGTGTACAAGAGGTTCACAGGCATGTCTAAATTGTCCATGCCTAAGTGAGTGTGGGTGTGTGCATGAGGGCATCCTGCAACAGGATGGCGTCCTGTTCAAGGCTGGTTCCAGCCTGGTTCCCTAAGTTGCTGGAATGGGCTCTGGCCATCCAAGAGCCTGAACTGGAAAAAGCGGGTTGGAAAATGAATGGATGAATACAAATTATTAGAAAATAAAAATCTATAAAGTCTATGATAATCGGACAAATGTATGAAAACACAGGATATGATATAAAAGTGCTCAGAAAGTCTGTCGTATTTGTGATTATTTCTCTCCCTCTATTTCTTAAAAGGAACAGGGTCTCACTATGTTGTCATGGTTAAGACTGCAATGACTATTCAGTCTTAACCATAGTGCACTACAGCCTCAAACTCTTGGGCTCAAGAGATCCTCTTATCTCAGCCTCTTATGGAGCTGGGACTACGTGCGCACATCGCCGCCATTTCTTTCTGAACTGTGTGGTGGCAGAAAGTGCTCCTTACATTTTTCGCTTTGTAAAGATTTCTTCTTTGATTTGACCAATCACTAATGCAACTGCTGTCACTCACTGATTCACCAAAAATTGGGTAATAATCTTACTTGTTTGTATCAATCTTTCTGAAAGGTATGTATAGCTCACAATTATTTCAATGTTTAGAAGCGTTTTGGGTCTTGATTTAGAAGTTTGTGATGTTTTTGTGACCAGAAATATGCTGCAGAAACTTAACTCTTGTTTATGTCAATTAACCTATGGTAAAATTGTTTTTGTTATACACCATTTCACTCAAAGTCACATTTTCCAAGAATCTACCTAAGACATTAAGTGAGGACTTACTGTGTAACAACTGTCCATAAAGATGCAGAGAAATAGAAGCCCTCAAACACTGCTGGTGAGGATGCAAAATAATGTGCAGCCACTCTGGAAAACAGCGTGGCAATTTCTTAAGAGATTAAACATAAATGTACCATACAGCCCAATAATTACACTCCCAAGTGTATATACATGAGAAATGAAAACATATGTCCACACAAAGACTTGTACATGAATGTTCACAGCAGGATTATTCACAACCAAAAAGTGGAAAAAATCCAAATGTACACCAACTGTAAATAGGTAAACAAGATGGCCTGGGCACAGTGGCTCATGCCTGTTATTCCAGAATTCTGGGAGGCCAAAGGGGAGGACTGCTTGAACCCAGGAGTTTCAGACCATCCTGGACAACACAGGGAGAACCCCATATCTACAAAAAAAATTTAAAAACTAGCCAGGCCTGGTAGCATGTGCCTGTGGTCCCAGCTACTTGGGAGGCTGAGGTGGGAAGAATGCTTGAGCCCAGGAGGGTCAAGACTGCAGGGAGACATGATGATAAATAAAATGTGGTATATCCATATCCATAGAATGGAATACTACTAAGCAACAAAAAAGAACTACTGACACATGGGCCAGGTGCCGTGGCTCACACCTGTAATACTATCACTTTGGGAGGCTGAGGCGGGCAGATCATGAGGTCAGGAGATTGAGATCATCTTGGTTAACACAGTGAAATCCCGTCTCTACTAAAACACAAAAAAGTTAGCCGGGCGTGATGGTGGGCACCTATAGTTCCAGCTACTCGGGAGGCTGAGGCAGGAGAATGGCGTGAACCTGGGAGGCAGAGCTTGCAGTGAGCCGAGATCACGCCACTGCACTCCAGCCTGGACAACAGAGCGAGACTCCATCTCAAAACAAACAAACAAACAAACAAACAAAAAACACATGTTGTAACATGAATGAACCAGAAAGACACTATGCTAAGTAAAAGAAGCCAAACACAAAAACCACATATTGTATGATTTCATTTATATGTACCATCTGGAAAGGGCAAATCTACGAAGATCCCTGTTATACCCTTAGAAAAATCACTGACTCGACACTAAATATTGTTCTAAATTTATGAACAAGTGGCACACTCCTGTAATCCCAGCTACTCAGGAGGCTTAAGCAGCAGGATCACTTGAGGCCAGGAGTTAGAGGTTAGAATGAGCTGTGATCACACCATTGCACTCCAGCCTAGGTGACAGAGCATTCAGCCTAAGTGACAGAGTAAGACCCTGTCTTTTAAAATAAAATTTAAAAAAAAAAGAGGGAGAAAGAGACATTAGGAGACAACTGGGAAACCTGAATCTGGATTAGATATTAGAGGATGTTACGGAATTACTACTAATTTTCTTAGGTGTTACAATAGTATTACAACAGTATTATGCAGGAGAATGCCTTTATTCTCAGAAAATGCAAGCTGAAGGACACAAAGGTGAAGTTTCTCCAGCTCACTTTCAAATAGCTCAAAAATCAATCAATCAATAAAAGTATCTATACTCAGAAAAAGCAAATGTGGCTAAAATGATAATTGGTGATTGGTGAATATAGGTGTAGGGTATGTAGGCATTCAATATACTATGTTACTCTTTTCTGTAGGTTTTAAATGTTTCAAAACAAAAAGCTGGGAGGAAATAGCACTCTCATTTTAAACCTAACCAAATGTAAAAGGAATCACCAACAAAGTTCTCTGTGCATTTAGAAAGAAGCACATAGTTGATGTATAAATACTGTCATCTTTTTGGTCTACCTGTGTTAACATACTGAAACAGAGGGAACAATTGTTGAATGAAGGTCAATAAATGTTCCCATGTGGAAGAACAGCTGTCCTCTCTATATCTCTTGGCTGATAATAAAGATCAAATAAGATAATGTATACAAAAGTGCAGTTTCCATTAAAAAAAAATTAGTCACACTTTGTACCTTCCTGTTAACAGGGACAGAAATACAGGATTAAACCTAGCATCATTTTGGGTTACTTTGGCTATAACTGGGGCTCCTCAATTTTGTAGTCAACACTGCACTAACAATTCACTTAGATAATGTCAGTATTCATTATGAATAATTCCCCTTCATTACTCTTGCTACACCACACATTTTAACAGTGTGCTTTTAGCAATTTACTGTTTTAACAGCTTGAAACTCATCTGATATTGTTTGACTCTGTGTCCCCACCCAAATCTCATGTCAATTTGTAATCCCCATGTGTCAGGGGAGGGACCTGGAAGGAGGTGACTGGATCATGGGGGTGGTTTCTCCCATGCTGTTCTAGTGATAGTGAGTTCCCATGAGATCTGATGGTTTAAAAGTGTAGCACTTCCTTGCCTGCTGTCTCTCTCTCCTGCTCCACCTTAACGAGAATGTGCTTGCTTCCCCTTTGCTTTCCGCCATGATTGTAAGTTTCCAGAGGCCTCCCAGTCATGATTCCCATTAAGTTTGCAGAACTGTGAGTCAATTAAACCTCTTCTCTTCATAAATTACCCAGTCTCAGGTAGTTCTTTATAGCACTGAGAGAACAAACTGGTATAACATCAAATACACAAATGTAAAACAGAAATTTTGTTAATGAATCAAAAGAAAAGTCCACCTGGAAGTTCAAACAAAAAGTCAAGTTTATAGTTTTTACAATAAAGAAAGTGTTCTTGGGACTGGATCTTAAATTTAGAGATCTAAGAAGAAAAGGCATATATGATATGCTAAAACATAGATAACTTCATAAACATAGGGGAGCTCAAAGTATCCTAGCAGAGGAAGGAAAACAAATTATATTCACTAGAATGGCTATAATAAAAAAAATAAGGCAATAACAACTGTTAGTGAAGTTGTGGAAAAACTGGGAACTCTCATACGCTGCCAGTGGGGATGTAAAATGGTGCAGCTGCTTTAGAAAAGTTTGGCTGGTCCTCAAAATGTTAAACATGGAGTTACTACATGACCCAGCAATTCCACTCCCAGGTATATACACCCAAGAGAAATGAAAACATACATCCATGCAAAAACACATACATCAATGTTCATGTCAGCATTATTCAATATAAGCCCCCAAGTGGAAACACCCACATGTCTATCAACTGATGAATGGATAAATTATGGCATACCCACACAATGGAACATTATTCAGCCATAAAAGCAAATGAAGTATTGCCACATGCTATAACGTGGATGATCTTGAAAACATTATGTTAGGTGAAAGTAGCCAGACACAAAAGACTACACATTGTGTGATTCCATTTATGGAATCCAAAAATTGTTCGGAATAGGAAAGGCTGTAGAGCAGAGTCCCCATCCCCTGGGCCGCAAACTGGTAGCAGTCTGTGGCCTGTTAGGAACTGGGCCGCACAGCAGGAGGTGAGCGGAGGGCAAGCAAGCATTACTTCCTGAGCTCCAACTCCTGTCAGATCAGTGCTGGCATCAGATTCTCACAGGAGTACAAACCCTATTGTGAACTGCGCACATGAACAATCTAGGTTGTGTGCTCCTTAAGAGAATCTAATGCCTGATGATCCGAGGTGGAACAGTTTCATCCCAACACCATCCTCCTCCCCATCTCCCCTGGTCCGTGGAAAAACTGTCTTCCACAAAACCAGTCCTTGGTGCCAATAAGGCTGGGGGCCACTGCTGTGGAGACAGAAAATAGATTAGTAGTTGCCAGGGGCTGAGGGGCAGAAGAAATCAAGCCTGATGACTAAAGAGTATGGCTTTCTTTTTGAAGGTAATGAAAATCTTCTGGAATTAGATATTGGTGATAATTGCACAACTCTGACTATTAAAAACCACTAAATTGTACTTTTTTCTTTTTCAAGACAGGTCTGGCTCCACTGCCCAGGCTGGAGTGCAGTGGCATGATCTCGGCTCACTGCAACCTCCACCTCCTGGGCTCAAGTGACCCTCCCACCTCAGCATCCTGAGTAGCTAGGACTACAGACAGGCATGTGCCACCATGTTCGGCTAATTTTTCTGTATTTTTTGTAGAGATGCTTGGTTAATTTTTTTGTACTTTTTGTAGAGATGGGGTTTTGCCATGTTGCTAGACTGGTTTTGAACTCCTGGATTCAAGCAATCTGCCCGCCTTGGCCTCCCAAAGTGCTGGAATTACAGGCATGAGCCTCCATATCTGGTGAAATTGTACATTTTAAAGGGCAAATTTTATGGTATGTGAATTATATCTCAATAAATCTGTTATTATAAAGAAGATTCAAGTCCTCACTACAAAAAAATAATAAGCAAAGGAAATAAAGACAATTCACACACTAAGAAATACAAATGACCAATGAAATAGAAACTTTAACAAGACAAAGAAATGGGTTTTATGAACTGGACCAAAACAAAACATAAAAATAAATAAGCATAGCAACAAATAGCGACAAAATGATCAAGTTTTATTTTATTCTTAGGGACTAAGAAAGCTACTGAAAATCACAAGCAGCAAATAAGAATGAAGCAGCAAGGGCACAGAATTGTCTTAGCTGTATTATGCAGATGTAAGAAACAGGAAGACCTTGGAGATTAATAGGGTAGTGGGAAGGTTACCAATTATTCAAGCACTAAATGACTAGGGCTGGTGTCCCAGAAACCTAAGACTTCAGAGGATGGACTAAATATTTTAGGCAGAAAGATGATGGAAGACAGATTTCCCTCAGACTAAAAATGGTAGGGGGCAGGCAGAGGAAATAAGACAACAACAACAAAAAGAACAGAAAAGATCACCCTCCTGCTGAAGCGTGCCATCAGGGTAGCTGCACACACCACAGGACAAGATCTGAGGATCTTCAAGGCAGGAAACCTCAAAGTCTGCCCCACCCAAGTCTGATTTTCATACCAGTGAGGCAGCAAGACCCTGAGAGAAAAAGGTGACATGGGTCACAGGAAAAGTGAAGACAGATAGGTGGAATGGACCAAGGTGAGTGAAGGCTCCTCAACCTAAGGACAAGAAGAGATCATTAAATACTCCACCTACCAACACTCCAGGGACAGCAAAGATGGACAACAGGCCAAGGATTGAGAATTGTAAGGAGTTCTAGGAAGGAACTCATTAGCATATGGGGCAATAAATTAATAAACATCCTACCACCCAGCCCTCCTGGGAGAGAAAACAATAGAATGACAGAAAAGGGCAATAGGATGTGGTCTGAGAGTTCACAAAGGGACCTGGAAATCTTGAAATTACAAGAATCTACAGAAAATATGCTACTTGAACTTTCTGGATAAATTAGATGGCAGTGAAATAAAAACACTCTCCAGAACTTGGGAGACCAAGCACTGGTGTGCAACCACCTTCATTGCCATGTGGATGGAACATGTGCAGGATGCTGGGCCAACACCTGATTTCACACCAACAAATCATTCCTGCCAGATGACTGGATCCGCATAAATAAAACCTGGAGAAAGAACTGCCCCAAAGCCAGATGTCCCAGGCCCTACACACTTGTCAAGAACTACCCACAGCTATGTACTCTAGGATTACCCCCCAATGGATAAACTCATCTAATTACAAACCTGCTGATACAGTTTGGCTGTGTCGCCACCAAAATCTCATCTTGAATTGTAATCGCCATAACCCTACCTGTTGAGGGGGGGACCAGGTGGGAGGTGACTGGATCATGGAGGCGGTTTCCTCCGTGCTGTTTTCGTGATAGTGAGTGAGTTCTCACAAGATCTGATGGTTTTATAAGGCAGTTTTTCCTGCTCTCGCGTGCACATGCTCCCTCTTGCTCTCTCACAGGCATTCTCATTCTCTCTCTCTTTTCTGCTGACATGTAACACATGCCTTCTTCACCTTCCCCCATGATTTTAAGTTTCCTGAGGCCTCCCCAGCCATGTGAAACTGTGAGTTAATTAAACCTCTTTTCTTTACAATTACCCATTTTAGGGTATGTCTTTATAGCAGTGTGAGAACAGACTAACATCTACCTCGCTATACGATCTAGAAATACAAGAAGTCAAGGCAGCACCATATCAATACAAAACCAGCCTTGCTCATCTGCAAAGCACACACACCACTTAAGACTATGAAGCCTAGAAGGGAATCCCTAGATTTTCATAGACCCATGACAGCTTTAGCCTAGAAGAGAAAAGGAGGTCACCCTGTGGCATCTATGACTAGCTGGGTAAAAAACACAATGAAATCCAGAAAACTGTGTAGAGAAGCAAGAAAACTCAGGACTGGTTGTATAAACTGAGAAACCATGGAGCAGTTACCATACTAAGCACCGTATTTTGCTACCATGCACTAAAAGTTTGACTTTTCCTGCCTCTTGCCACATCCATCTCCTTAAGTATCTTTTGTTAAAATTTAATTTTTTAAAAATTGAGATGGAGTCTCACTCTGTCACCCAGGCTGGAGTGCAGTGGCATGATCTCAGCTCACTGAAGCCTCCCATCCTGGGCTCAAGTGATCCTCCCACCTCAGCCTCCCAAGTAGTTGGGACCACAGGCACACGCCACCATGCTCAGCTATTTTTGTACTTTTTGTAGAGACAGGGTTTCACCATGTTACTCAACCTGGTCTTACACTCCTGAGCTCAAGCTACCTGCTGGCCTCAGCCTCCCAAAGTACTGGGATTACAGGTCTTAGACCCCATGCCCAGTCAATCTCCATAAGCATCTCTTAAAGACATAGCAAAGGACTGTGTGCAACCCTTGCAAGGTATATACATAGCCAGATTATTATCTAGGTTTAAATGTACACATTTGTATATCCATGATGAATGTAATACAATGAAGCAATCAGCACCTCTATTATAGACACTGTTACACTGCTATTTAATATTGTTCTGGAGATATTAGTCAATGTAATTAGATAAGATAAACAGTTAAAAGCATAAACACTGGAAAAGAAGGAAAAAAACCCTATTTGCAGATGACATGATAGTATATCTGGAAAGTCTGAGAGAAGCAATGATGAAAGTAATTGATATCATTTGGATGTGTGTCTCTTCCAAGTTTCATGTTGAAATGTGATTCCCAACGTTGGAGGTGGGCCTAGTGGGGGATGTGTCGGTCATGGGGCAGATTCCTCATGAATGGCTTGGTGCTATCCTTACAGTAATGAGCAAGTTCTCACTCTATTAGTTCACATGACAGCTGGTTGTTTAAAAGAGCCCAGAACCTCTTCCTCTCTTACTCCTCTTTCGACATGTGTCACACCTGCTCACTCTTCGCCTTCTTCCATGGGTAAAAACTTCCTGAGGCCTCACCTCACCAAGCAGATGTTGGTGTCATGCTAGTACAGCCTGCAGAACCGTGAGCCAAACAAATCTCTTTTCTTTATGAATTACACAGTCGTAGGTATTCTTTCATAGCAACGCAAAAGAGGCTAACATTGTCAACTTAAGAATTTGGCAAGGTGGCAGGAAAATATGCAGAAATCGACAATATTCGTATTCATGGACAATAACCAGCTAAAAGACATAAATTATAAGAAAACTATAATAGCAACAAAAAAGATAAAATAGCTTAGGAATAAGCAAGAAATGTTGAAAACTTATATGAAGAAAACTATAAACCATTCCTCAAAGACACAAAAGTAGAATTTAAAAAATAAAAAGACATTGTTTGTTTTAGGTTAACATGTCTCAATACCATCAAGATGTCAATTCCATAGCGGGGCATGATGGCAGACACCTGTACTACCATCAACTCAGGTGGCTGAGGCAGGAGGATCACTTGAGCCCAGGAGTTCAAGGCTGCAGTGAGCTATGATGGCACCACTGTACTCCAGCCTGGGCAACAGAGGGAGACCCTTTCTCTAAAAAAAGATGTCAGTTCTCAATAAGTTAGTATAAGCTTAATGTGATCCTAATAAAAACAGCAATGAGGCCGGGCACCGTGGCTCATGCTTGTAATCCCAGCACTTTAGAAGGCCGAGGCAGGTGGATCACTTGAGGCCAGGAGTTTGAGACCAGCCTGGCCAATATGGCGAAACCCCGTCTCTACTAAAAATAAAAAAAATAAGATGGGCATGGTGGCACACACACGTAGTCCCAGCTATATGGGAGGCTAAGGCAGGAGAATCGCTTGAACCTGGGAGGCAGAGGGTGCAGTGAGCTGAGATCGCACCACTGCACTCCAGCCTGGGTGACATGGCGAGACTCTGTCTCAAAACAAAACAAACAAACAAAAACAGCAATGGAATTGTTTCACAGACTTAAGACAAATCGATGCTAAAGTTCATACAAGAAGGCAAGAAAAACAACGAAGAGGAAGCGCTATAATGGGGGACTAGCCCTACCAACTATTAAAACATACTATAAAGCCTCTATGATTAAAATGATGTGGTACTAGTACATGAATGGTGAGATAACCCAATAGAAAAAAATACACCCAACTGCATATAGAAGGAACAAGAATTTTTTTTTCTTTTTTAAATAAATGTCATTGGGGCAACTGGATAGCCACTTGGAAAAGGATAAAATTAGATGCATTCCATATATCATACATAGAAATAAATTCTGAATGGAACTAAATGTGAGAAACGAAACTATATGCGTATCAGAAGAAAGCACGTGTAATGTGAACTCCTCTATAACCTGAAGGTAAGAAAAAGCTTCCTAAATATGACTAAAACTTCAGATGCAGTAAATTTAAAATTTACATATTTGACTATACAAAAACAATCTCTTGCATGGCAAAAAATCACCACAAGCAATGCCAAGACAACTAGCAAAAATATCTGCAACATATGTCAAAGTTAAATGGCTAATATTCTTAAATAGAAGGAACTTTTAAAAGCTGAGGGGAAAAAAGACTGAAAGTCATATAGAAAATGGGCAAATTGGTCGGGCACGGTGGCTGCTGCCTGTAATCCCAGCACTTTGGGAAGCTGAGGTGAGCAGATCACTTGAGTCCAGGAGTTCAAGACCAGTTTGGGCAACATGTTAAAACCTCATCTCGACAAAGAAAATACAAAAATTAGCACAGCATGGTGGCATGCACCTATAATCCCAGCTACTCAGGAAGCTGAAGTAGAAAGATCACTTGAGTCTCAGAGGCTGAGGCTGCAATGAGCTGTGATCGCACCATTGCACCACTGCACTCCAGCCTGGGAGGGTCCAGCAAGACTCTGTCTCAAATAAAAAAAAAAAAGAAAGAAAAAGAAAAAGAGAGCTGGGCACAGTGGCTCACACCTGTAATCCTAGCTCTTGGGGAGGCTGAGGCGAATGGATCATGAGGTCAGGAGTTTGAGACCAGCCTGACCAACATGGTAAAATCCCATCTCTACTAAAAATACAAAATTAGGGCCAGGCATGGTGGCTCATGCCTGTAATCCCAGCACTTTGGGAGGCCGAGGCAGGCAGACCACGAGGTCAGGAGAGCGAGACTATCCTGGCTAACATGGTGAAACCCCGTCTCTACTAAAAATACAAAAAATTAGCTGGGCGTGGTGGCACGCACCTATAGTCCCAGCTACTCGGGAGGCTGAGGCAGGAAAATCGCTTGAACCTGGGAGGCAGAGGTTGTAGTGAGCTGAGATGGCGCCACTGCACTCCAGCCTGGCAGAGCGAGACTCTATCTCTAAATAAATAAATAAGTAAATAAATACAAAAATTAGCCAGGCATGGTGGCGCACACCTGTAATCCCAGCTACTCAGGAAGCTGAGGCAGAAGAATCACTTAAACCTGGGAGACGGAGGTTGCAGTGAGCAGAGATCATGCCACTGCACTCCAGCCTGGGCGACAGAGCAAAACTCCGTCTCGAAAAGGAAAAAGAAAAGAAAGTGGGCAAATACTATGAACAATAAAAAGAAATATTAAAATGGCCCTTAAATCTATGAAAACATGTTCAATTCACTTGTAATAGAAGTACAAAAGAAAACTACACTGAGATACCATTTCTTACCTATTAGATCAGCAGAAATTCAAAAGCTGACAAAACACTGCTGGTGAGGCTGTGGGAAATAAACACTCTACTCTCATACACTGCTGGTAGGAATGCAAAATAGTACAACCCCATAGGATGAGGAGTCTGACAGTATCTAACAACTCTACATATGCATTATCCTGACAATGTATCTCCAACAATACAAAGATACACGTACGTAAAGTTTTTCACTGTAACATCATTTGTAATTGCAAAATACTAGATATTATTTAAATGTTCAAACAGGACATAGTTGAAAAAACTATGGTAAATATGATAGCAGTTAAGAATGAAAGTTATTGATTTTAGTTTATGTATATTATCTTTTCACATAGCTACTGAGTTGTTAGGAGATAAATACTTATTAAGTTGTTCAGACCTAATTACTTAATAAATTAAACTGGCTGGGCGTGGTGGCTGACGCCTGTAATCCTAGCACTTTGGGAGGCTGAGGTGGGCAGATCACGAGGTCAGGAGTTCGAAACCAGCCTGGCCAGCATGGTGAAACCCCGTCTCTACGAAAAATACAAAAAATTAGCCGGACATAGTGCCATGTGCCTGTAATCCCAGCTACTCGGGAGGCTGAGGCAGAAGAATTGCTTGAATCTGGGAAGTGGTGGTCGCAGTGAGCCGAAATCGAGCCACTGCACTCCAGCGTGGGTGAAAGAGCGAGACTCCATCTCAAAAAAAAAGAACAAACAAACAAAAAAATTAAACTGTTAGGTGTTTCTTTTGACCTAGGGATGCTGTGAAAAAAATTACTGCGATAATAAGGGTGCCATGAATTGAGAAAGCTTGGGCACTTGACTGATAAAGGCCTATGAAGAAGGCCTTTAAGAGAGAGAAAGAATGCGTGTGTGTGTGTAGTTATGAGGTTACTGTAGATTGTTGTCAACAAAATTTACAATAGGCTAATGAAAGTACTCTCTCCAGTATAGTAAGAGCTGTAACAGATGTTATGACAGGACATAAGAGAAGCAACCAGCCCAATCTTGAAGGTTTTTTTTTTTTTTTTTTGAGGGATGGGATCCAGAGAGAGAACCTAATTGTAATTTTTTTTGGAGAAGTATAACCTAAACTGAATTCTGAAGGACCAGTAGGAGTATACTAAATTAGGGGAAGGAAGAGAGGCTAGAATTCCAGGAAGAGGAAATGGAGGACTGAGTAAACAAACACTAGCATTCCAGAAGCTGGGTATTGTTAGAACAAAAGATCATCCAAGAAGAGAGATAAGGCTAAAGGGTTAGGTAAGGAAAAAATGAAAAAATATGAAAGATAAAGGGGAAAAAAAAGAGTTAGGTAAGGAGCACATCTTGAAGATTTTGTATATGAGATTAAGGCTAAATGGAGTTTGAATTTTATTAATGGGCAAAAAAGAGCCACAAGAGGATTTCAAGCAGGGGAATATCACCACTGTTCTACACAAGAATGGGAAAAGTATCAGATGAGTTCCAACCACAGGCTATAAGGCTGCTGCAGTAATCCAGAATAATCTAGACAGGGCAGCTGAACTCAGTGTTCAGTCGCTCAGTGTGGCAACCTCCACTTTCAATGGAGTACTACGCTAGCTTCTCGACTACATAAGCAAACAGATCCCATGGCTTAGATGATCACAATCATAATCTTTTGGAAACTGGGGGATCTTTGCTCACCTTCCCAATAAATCAGGGAGTATAAGCCATTTTATAATCTGTGTCTTATTGTCCAAAATAACATTATCAAACCCTGACATTTAGTTTCAAAAGTAAATTCAGTAATAAAATTGGATCCCAGACTTTAAGGAGATTATGTATGTCAGTGTTACATCTATTGCATCTAATATAGGACCCTAGCTGTGAAGGGCTTTAAGAACAGTATCATTTTATGGAGGCATGCCTTTTTTGGCTTGTAAAGACTACCCTCTTGACTTTGAGAAACTAAGTCAACACCTTCAGGTATAATTAAATCAAATGTGCAAATTATCATCTAAAATTTACTCATACATAGAAACCCATAGAAGTTTAATTTCTTTTTTTCTATATGGCAACCCAAATCCTTATGAATGCAATAAGGTAATAAGAAAGATGTCTTAAAAAAAAAAAAAAAAAGAATAACTGTTACTTATGGGGGCCAGATAATCAGCTGTTTTTTACTTAAGGGTATATCTTTAAAAAAACAGAAAGAGAGAGAGAGAAAAACACATTCTTCAAAGTAAGCCTATTTAAAAGTGCATTTTAAAAAGTGCACAGGCTTAGAAGGAGGGAAGAGAATTCTACCAGCACTGAATAGCAGCTAGACCCTTACAAGACTTCTGCCACCTTTAAGCCTCCATTTTAAACCCAGAGAAAATGATTAACGGCCTCAAATGGTTAAAAACAGACCCAGAACATCTCTGCTTCTTTTACCATTCTTTCTACTGTCCCCCTTAGCTTCTCCCCAATTTCCATTAGTGAAAGAAAGAACTAAAAAAACAATGTGATTTCAAGGAAAGGTCACTGCAAATAGACTTATGGTATTCCTCTCAAACAGGGACAATTCTGTTACTTTAAAAAGCACTAATCAAAAGAACTGAGTCCAAATACTTTACCAGAACACTGACAGGAACAATGCCCAACCCTTTTTCCATCATGGCACACATAGAAGGTGGTAACACTGTATTTGTAGGCACACTGAAGATAGAAGAATGGCTGCTGCTTGAGGCCACCTGGCCAGGACCACTGGTAACCCCAGGCCACACTTGATGTCCAAGAGAGAGGAATCAGTATCTTCGCCTTCCTGAAGCTCCAGTTCCAAGCTCAGTCAGAACTGCCTTTTCCACAGCCATTTAGGATTAACTGCAATAATACTCAATGCTCTCAGCAATTGTTACTTTCAAATCTGGGCTCTACTATACAGAAGCTAAGTGCCCAGCCTCTGGCAAATAACTTCAATTTACCTTAATAAAGTATGGGAAAACTACCTGTCTTGCAGAAGTGTTGTGGAGATTAGAAATAATTTAAGTAAAGCTCTTATCACAGTGTCCGGCAGGCAATCAACACATGAGAACTCTTATTACCAAGAGGACTACTGAATTAAAGAAGGAAAATCTAACCTCTGTATAGTGGTAATGTCACTGACATAAGAAATTGCTGGCTTCCCTCTCCTTAGTGTCTAAGAGTTAAAACATTTTATAAAACAATGAAAATCATAAACTATCTACTTCAAAATCATAATATTTTTCCTCATTAACATTCACAGCCTCTTATTCCAGTTATTTTAAAAGTAATTGTCCTTGCCACTCATCTACTAACGAATACAAATGCATATTACACTGATATGCATATCTACAAGAATTGACAGTAGTACATTTATTTACGTTCTGTAGAAGCTAAGCTTGGAAAAACAGTGCAGGACCACCACCAGATATTTGGAGAGGACAGAAAACATCAGCACCTTCTTCTTATTTGAACCTCCCTAACATGAAAATAATCCAACCATCTATAGACAAAAATATTCCCTCACAAATGGTAGACAAGATTCTTTTCTATAATTAGTCCTTTCTTCCTTTGGAAAGTCCTGTGAAGAAAGTGTTGTAATGAAGTACTGCTTCAAAATAAATGATACGTATTATTGCACACTCAGCAAACACACTAGAGAACAGCATCTGGATCTTGGAAAATAAATATAAAAGAGGCTATTGGTAAATCATGCCAAGGTCACATCAGGATGTCAGAGGATTGCATGTATTCATGGGAAGAATGAACCACTATAAGCATTCTGGGAAGCACCACGTTTTCCAAACAGTGATAATTCCTAATTTCCTCTTTTTGATTAAGATAGGGTACAGTTATCAACCCCAAACATAAACTTGCTGTGTATCACCAGGCAATCTCTTCCTACTAACTCTGAATATGCTCAAGTAGTAAGCATTTAACACTGGAATACAAGTTACAATGCCCAGCACAATTTTAATATAATTTTAACCTTTCAGAGCAGGATAGTTTTGGAAGGTAAAGAATCCTTTGACTCTGCTGAAGGATGTAAAGACGAAGTAAAGTCTGTATGTGGCAAGAACCTAAAACAAAACAAACAGCCTAGCCCAACAAAAATAAGCAACTCCTGGATGGTGACTGTGAGATAACCTATACATTCATTCATTCAGTGCAGAAATGTGTGAACAGCTCATGTTCAAGGCATTCTGCATAGAAACAGTGATAAGTAGGACATGGCTCCTGCCCTGAAGAAATTCAAGGTCAAAAAATGGTGTTTTCAGATAATATTTTACAATAACAGTGTTATTATTTTAATACAAGAGTCAGTTTAGAATAATATTGTATTCCAGAGACAGAAAAACATGAGCTAATAAGACACACTGAAATACATTAATAAACATACTGTAAGAGTTTACTAATGAAATCTGTTATCCAATTTCTGGAATATGATTAAAGTTGCAATTTACTTCCTGGAAAAACATTAACTTATGATACATGTTTTATAATGTTTTATAAAGGTTGTTCCCCACACACACTACACACTTTGTAAATTAGGTGCTTTTCAGCTTGACACGTAGGGCGTGGCACGGGGCTTCTCACACTACCTCAGCGACACTTGGATGAGCTCTTACAAGTATGGACATTCAGGTTTCCGAGCACAGGCCAGTTAACTCCCTAATTCTCCCTAAATCCTGAAACAACACTGCCACCCGTGTGCCGTCACCCCCGTCTACTTACACACATATATACAGGCTAAAGCATGCCAATCACATCTTCCACTTCTAGAAATCTTTCAGAAACGAACCACAGAGGAAACACCTCTCTCCTAAAATGTATTCTCTTCCTCATTTTAGAAGCTAGATTACCTGAAAATGGGCTAAAGCTGTGCAAGCGCCCAAGGCCAGGTAGTCAGTTCAGCGCGGGGAGTCTAATGACTTTAGTCTGAAAAAACATTCCTTTAACTGGTAAAAAACAAACAAACAAACAAAAAACCCTGGGGGAGATGCTTAAAAAGCAGCAGCTCTAGTACAGGCAAGGAGTGGAAAGAAAGGGAAGGAGGGGAGAGGGGCGGAGTGAGGCGCGGGGACTGCGGCGGCAGCGGGTTGCCCCAGGTCGCGGGCACCGCCCGGGCGGGAACTTGGGCGCCGTGGACCAGAGGTGCGGGGTGACCTTCGGACGAGGAAACTCAGAGGGGCTGCCGGGCGCGGGGGACCTCCCCGCAGCCGCCCGCTCTGGGGGCTCACTCGCCCCACAGCGGCGAACGCGGTGCCCCGGATTCCAGCCGGGCTCATCTCGCAGCTCGACCCCGGGCAGAACGCGGGATGTGCAATCCCGGCAGCCCGAATCCGCGTAAGGGCCTCGGCCCGCCGCAGCCCGGACACACCCCCGCCGCCGCCCCGGTGGCCCCAGTCCCTCCCCGGGCGGCCCGAGCGGGCATCGCTCACCTGCACTCCGAGCCAGTCCGCCGCCCCGAAGGCTCCGGAAGCCGCGGCTGCGTGGCTCCGGCCGGAGGGTACTCGGTCCTTGTCGCCTGGGAGGCCCCGCGCCGGGAGCGGTCGAAGGAGGAGTCTGACGGGTGGCGACGGAGCCTGGGCGGCTGGAAGAGGAGGAGGAGGAGGAGAACTCCAACGCTCTGTTCTGGGGAGATCCACCCTCCTCCTGGCGGCTCTGCAGCAGCCGCCGCAGATCACTTCCGGGGCTCTGGGGAGCGGGGCGGGGCGGCTGGGGAGCGACTTCCTGTCCGTGGGCTGAGAGGAGGGTGATCATGGGCCCGGGCAGGAGAACAATGGCTTGGAGGGCGCAGGCTGCCCGGCCTCCGCCCCCTGCATGGTGAGGCCTGTCTGCGCTGTCTTTCCGGTGGCCCCACCCCCGGCTCTCTGAGCTCCGCAAGGTGAAGTCATCTCCCGGGGGCTCGGGAGTGGCTGCGGGCCTCGCGGAGGTTCCCGGATCTCGGCGGCGTCGCCCCGGTGTCCTTGTCTTTATTTTGGGGACCAGGAGGGGGTTCTTGCGGGAAGGAGGGGAGAGCGGAGTCCGCCATCTTGCTTCTAGAGGGTCAGCTCCTGTTCCCTGGGCGTCTGAGGGTTGAGGCCGCTCGGTGGCGTGGCCGGAGGTATTCAGAGCGGAGCTGGCGACGTGGCTTGTCGCGGGCCAAATCCCAGGAGGCGGGTCAGCCGCCTACCCTGGCTGGAGGGTCTCGTGGCTGCCCTGGGCCTCATCCAACTGCTGACCCCCTGGAGAATTCGCCTCCTTGGACGGTCTGCGAGTTCTTTCTGAGGGGTATCGGACCCCCCCCTGCGATTCTGCGGGTCGGGTGTCGGTGTGGCACTGAGATCATCTTGCGGCCCCATCGCACTGTGATTTGGTAGCTTGTGAGAAGTAGTTTCACTAAATCCGTAAATTTAAGTTAGCAACTACAGATTCTTATGTCTTGACATTTATTCGCTTATCTCTCTTTGCTTCCTACAAATTGAGTACCAACTACATTCCTGGTATGAGCCATTCAAGTATTGTCCAGGCTAGTGGGCAGACAGACATGAAAGCAAATAATTGCTATTGAAAGTATGGTATATCAAGATGTACAGAGTAAAGAATGGATAGCTGTACTAACTGTAGGTTAGAGTTTTTAAGATAAATAGGTATTTTCTACTACAAAAAAAGGGATGGGATGGCAAATCCGGATCCGAACAGAAAGGACATGCAGCACGGGGACAAATAATGTGTTGAGAAGAATGAGTAATAATTACAGGTCTTAAATTTCAAACTTAGGTTGCTGAAAAGGTTGAGGCTAGAGAAGAAAACAGGAGCCAAATCACGAATCATCTATGCCCTGGTGAGGCAATGAGTGGACAGATTACAATTTAAGCTATTCTTCTGTTGGTAGAGAACAGATATAACTTGTGGGGTGGAGGTGGGAGGGCAGAGGAGAAGGGTAAGCAGAGAGCCCACAAGGGGGCTATTGCAGAAGCCCGATCCTGTGTGAGTGGTAGTGAGCATCCAAAGGAGATGGATTCCTAAAATATTCAAGAGACCAGATCAACTGATAATTGGTTGCTAGGGGCAGCTGCCAGATGGGAGAATGGAAGAGGCAATGATGAGGCCTTGTTTTGCTTTGAGGGAGGGGCAGGATAAGGGCGTATTTTACTAAATAAGATAAGGAAGAGTTAGAATGAGTCCTGGGAGGGGACAGTCAGTTTTGGAGTTGATGAGTGAAGTAAGAGTGGTGCTGTCTAATGGTGGTTGCTGTATGGGTCTAGAGCTCAGGGAGGAGCGGGGCTGAAGTTGGAAACACCACAGGTTTACATTACCACATCCAAGCTGACTGCAGTCTTACGTCATTGAGCACAGTTTCAAAACTACTTCTCCTTTCTCCCTGCCTTTACTTGGGAAAATTACTGAAATACCGCATTAAAAAAACCCAGTATGGTGATATGTGTCATCCATAGACCAATACTTTAATGTTTAATGCTCTTCTAAGGACCCTAAAGGTCAGGTTTAGCAGAAACCGGATGTAACAGTGGTAACTGTTAATAGTATAGCATCATTAACTCATAAAATGAAATATTATCTATGTTTATATTTTAATATTTTAATTTTTTTCTTTTTTATTCTCTAGGAATTGCTCCGTCCCAATAAAATATTTTAAATTTAATCATTGACAACAGTTAAGCTGGCCATAGGTTAAGGATTGAGGATGGTGGGTTGCACAAATATCTGCTCAATGGAGAACTAGAAGGAGGATGACTTCAAGAAGAGTGAGCAATAGGAATGCAATGAAAGACAACCTCAGATTCATTAGTCAGCCTGTCTCAGCTGCTTTTCGGTGGCTCACAGCTATGCTAACCTAGCATAAAGCAGTCAGAAATAGAATAGTTCATTTTGAGCAGAGCTTCAGAAAACCACAAATAGTAAAAGCCCTATAAATAATAGCTACAGCTGCAAACCAAAGGCTAATTATTAGTTTTTAACTCTATATCCCTGTAGAGCAGCATTTTTGAACACACAAAAATGAGAAACTCATTCACTTACATCGTAGATTATTTAAATACAGTATTCTCAATTTGCCTTGGATAAAAAAGCATTTAGGTGTATTGAACAACCATATAATGGATAATATACTGAATAGGAAATGAGAATAATTAGCTTGAGTCCCTTTTTTGTTAGTTGTTCACCGTATGACCCTAGCAATGTCACTTAACCTCTCTATGCCCTAGTTTCTCTTACTGTAAAATAGAGATAATAATAACTTTCTATCAACTGCCTCTCAGAGATATTATAGGAAATAACAAATTAATGCTATGAAAACTCTTTGAGGTACTTGGATGAAAGGGCATAATTGTAAGCACATATTATTAATAATTAGCACTAATATCCAGTAGCACTCATGAGCATTCCTGACTTTGCTGCCTGGATTACTCAAAGAACATGAAGGATCCTGTTTTGAAATACACTTAGATCTTTTTTCTTAACTTGTGAATTGACTGTTTACTATTTATGATCAAACCTAGTGTATTAACAAATATAGTTAATGAAAGAGGGAAGTAAAAAGAAGTTTTGGTAACTACAACTTTTATGTTCATGCTACTCATAGCTAATATATGCTTTGGGGGAAAATACAGGGTAGATAGGGATTTGCCAGAAGCATGTTTTAGAATTAATGATTAGTCTACTCCAGTCAATTGACTGGAATTTTCTATTAAAAACATTACTCATGTCCCCATAGAATAATGCAGTCCCTATAGAATTTATATACAGTTACATGTTTGACACAATTAAGTTGAACATTCCTGTGAGACTCTGTCATTCTCATCACTGTTTAATCAGAAACGTAATGAAATATATAGACTTGTGAAGTTTCGTCCAATGTCTATCCCTAAAGTAGATGAAATTTTTTTCCATTAAATTGGTGACTTCAGTGTTTCCTTTAGAAAGGTGTATGCATAATGTAAATATTTAAATATATTCATGACTACATAATGTGCATATTTATTTTTATATACTTGCTTATATGCTAATTTATAAAATTATCATATAATGTATATTAACTATACATCTGGTAACAACAATGACAAACAAGACTTCTTTGTGTTTTAGGGCCAGATGAAAAGGTAATTGGTTAATAGCCATTTGTCACCATTGATGAAAAATCAACTCAAAGTCATGTTTTATTATTTATTAGAGTTAAGAGCATTATCTATAAGAGTCATGACACCTTGACTGGGTGTAGTGGCTCACACCTGTAATCCCAGCACTTTGGGAGGCCCAGGCATGAGGATCACTTGAATACAGGAGTTCAAGACCAGCTTGGGCAACATAGGGAGTCCTCATCTCTATTTAAAAAAAAAAAAAAAAAAACTAGGCAGGCATAGTGGCATTAACCTGTGATCCCAGTTACTCAGGAGGCTGAGGTGGATCCCTTGACGCCAGAAGGTCGAGGCTACAGTGCCTGTGATCATTATACTGTGCTCTAGCCTGGGCAACAAAATGAAACCCTGTCTCAAAAAAGAAAAAAAAAATCCATGACACCTTAACATTTGTACTATTTCATTTTGTTTTCACAATTTTGTGAGATACAAATTGTTCAAAGAAAGATTGCAGTGAGCCAAGATCTTGCCATTGCACTCCAGCCTGGGCAACAAGAGCAAAACTCTGTCTCAAAAAAAAAAGAAAAGAAAAAGAAAAGAAAAGAAAGAAGTAGGCTTAGAGTGCTGAAAGACTAGCCCTCTGAGACTAGTTTTTAAAGACTTAAAAACTCGCTACAGTTGTCAAGTAGCATACTCAAGCACACATCTTGAGATTCTCAAATATATTGTTTCTTTTAGTACTTTATACCAGGGTCACCAGCTTGATATGACTTTTATTTCAGAACGTATTTATAATAGAGCATTTCTGGCTTATTTTTGATTGCCTGCAGCATCTCCAAAATTCAGCCAAACTTAAGTTTTTAAAACTGAAAACTACAATTCTTATGTTTATGGCTGTATCTTTACCAGGTTGAAGACAAGCACTTTGTTTTATTCATTTTTGTATCCTTCATGTTGTCCAAAATAAGTACTCAGAAAATATTTTGGGGATAAATAAAAAGTATATTGTGATGTTTAGTTGAATTAGGGAATAAAAAGCTGTTACAATCACCTCAGAAACTTTTTTAGGGGGTTGTACCCATTTTCAGCACATTCATATAAAGATAGTTTGTTTGGGTTTATGCTTTAAATTGGTGGAACCATTGCCTCAGTTTCCCACTTCATTTTTAATGATGTCATGCCTTGGAGAGATAGGCTTAAGTAGGTGCTGGAAATGACAGTCACCTGTATGATATGCTTCTGGATATGTTTGTTGGGCTTAGATAGTCTGGATGACCCACAACAAAAGGGTCACCTAGAATATCTAAACACAGCTTTAATGAGAATGTGTAAAGAGTGGGGTTATGACAGTTTAGGTCTTCATAATTCTCCTCTTCATGTCGACGACCCTTTTGGACCACGTATTTCTATACTTTTTCTGTCAAGGGATTGGAGGATAAGAGTACTGTATCAGTGGTTCCCAAATGTGACTGCTTATCACAATCACCTGTATAGTTTCAAAGGAAATTCAGATTCTCAAGTCCCACTCTAAACATAGAAAATATTTAGATTTAGGATTAGAAAATCTTGGGTGAAGTCCAAGGCATCTGTAACTGTAATAACACTCTCCGTCGAATTCCAATGATCCGTCAGGTTTGGGAAGTTCTGGTTTCAATAACTCGTTCGAGGTCACACAGAACCCTAAGTAGAGCCAGAAATGAACTCAAATCTTTTGAGTCCAAGTTAAATATCTTTTCACTGGACTCCTGCTGTCCTTTTACTGACAATATATGATGGGGTAGGATGAAGAGGTGGGGAGAAAAGTAGCAATTTTAGTTTTTTCATACTTATTTTTTTACCATATTCTCTTACATGGTTTTAAGATTAAATGAGCTAACATCCATAGAGTACTTAGAACAGTATCTGGCACATGGTAATTACATATAACCATTCAATGAATAGGTCTGCATTGTCCAATCATGGCATTCACTTTGCCTGGGGTTGCATTAGGTAACATTTTATTGGATATCAACTTTTTCTATGAAGAAAAAAGTGTATGTAAATAAAGGTGGAATCTTTAGCCTTTATTTGTCATGGAAGCCCTGAATTTGTATAGCTGAAAATATTTCTATATTGTTTCTTTTCATCTTTTCTGACATATTAAGAAAATATTAATGATATACTTATTAAAAAATTGTGGATGTGTAGCTGTGTAGTATTTTTATATTATCTAATTTAGAATATAAAGTATTTTACATTATCTTCCTATCACTGAACTAGCTCCAAAATTGATTCTTATTGGTATATAATTAAGTATTTAGTTTTTAGAAGTCATTGTTTGGATTGATCTTCCAGATGAAATATTTCCCCTTAATGAGGTAATAGATATGTGTGGTTCTATTTTATTCCCTTATTTCTCTGCAAGTTTTTTCAGTTTTTCAATCTTGAACAAGTTTTTATACTTGTTAATTATAAATAAAAGTATGTATTTTCATTACTGGTAAGTGAAGAACCCAATTTAATACTTTAAAATGCTCTTTGATACATTTGGACAAAGTCTGAAAATATGCCTTTGGTCAGTACCTGTCACTATGAAAATTGACATCAATTTTAGTTTTTGTTCAGTTTTATAAGTTGTATTATTTTTGAGGGATTACCCCATACCCAGCATCAATTTCTAGTGGCTCCTGTAATCCCAGCACTTTGGGAGGCGGATCACGAGGTCAGGAGATCGAGACCATCCTGGCTAAAACACTGAAACCCCGTCTCTACTAAAAATACAAAAAATTAGCTGGGCATGGTGATGTGCTCATATAGTCCCAACTACTCTGGAGACTGAGGCAGGAGAATGGCGTGGAACCGGGAGGCAGAGCTCGCAGTGAGCCGAGATCATGCCACCGCACTCCAGCCTAGGCAACAAAGCCACTCCATCTCAAAAAAAAAAAAAAAATTATTGTATCATAAATGGATAGATTTGTCCTGGAAAAATGTAGAAGTAGGGCTAGATCAGAAAAGAAGATATTTATAACCTCAGGAGGTATCTGGCAGGTAGAGTAGATCATACTAATGGAGAAGCTAGAAGAAGAATCAGATATCATCAGTGATGAAGCCCCTAACTCTTTGAATCCAGAGTCAGCCAAGGAAATGGGGTTAAATTACCACTTGTGAAATATTTACGGTATTTCAGACATTGTATAAGGCACTTACCAAAACAAAAAATGGCTGGCTAGGTCCCATGAATCTAGGTAGTTTGAGTCTTGAGAATCAGAGAAAATAATACTAATAAACAGGATATTTATATTACTCTATATTTCTATACTTATATACTTTATTATAAGAATTCAATTAATAACATGAGTGTGTGTTAGTTACTACTTATAATCAAATTAACAAGTTTTGAACTATACTCATTCCTTCCTCCATTCTTTTTACAATAGATGTCATCATTCAATGTGTATTCTAGGTCTTGGCTACTCCTGTCTACTTGGGGCCTTGGTCCATCAATTATTCTCTTTCTGTTGTGTCTCCAACCTCTCGCTCTTTACTGGTTTCTTGCCATTAGCATTCTCATTTGTTTAAAGTGTCTTCTTCATGCATATCCTCCTTCTAGCTTCTGCTCAAATTCTCCTTTCCCCTAAAGAGAATTTTTGAGAAAATTGTCTATGCTTGCTTATCACCAGTTCCTCACCTCCAGGTGACCCTCAACTGTATATTAGACTTTTACCCCCAATACTGCTGTGAAACTCCTCTTGATAAACTTACCAACATCATTCCTATTGTGAGAGATATCTTAGTTGTTAATGTTTCAACAGCATTTGAAGCTGTTGACCATTGTTTCCTTTTTGAAACAATCTTTTCTCTTGGCTTCTGTGATACCATGCCTGTTTCGTTGTCCTTTGCATGCTTCTGTCTTTGCTTAAATATTGCCACTCCAAGGAATTCTAAGGCTCTTATCAATGTAGTCTAGTCTCCACATTCTTTTTGGATGATCTCATCTAAACCCATGGTTTTATATACCTGTGGTTTTACTTTCTATATATTGGTTACTTCTAGCTGTGAGGTCACTCCTAAGCTTGAAGCCTATATATTTAATTCCCTATCTGATATCTCTTTGAGTGTTTTGTAGGTACCCAGCTCAAACTAGGCATGTCCAAACTGACTGATGATAGCCAAATGAGCAAAGCCAGAAATCTAAATGTTTGCTTTGAATTTTCTCTCTACTTCTTACACATCCACTCATTTACCAGGATGTGCTAAATCTTCTTCCTCATTATATATCAATATCATTCATTTCACTCTGCTTCTACCACCACTTCACTAATCCAAGCCATTATTACCTCCTTACTATTATTGCAGCATAGATTAATGGGTTCAGACTTTTCCTGCTCTAAACTCAGTCTTCACTGTGCAACCATTGTGATCTGGGAGACAAATATGCTAACTTCTCTGCCTAAACTACTTTAATACTTCCATTAATCTTAGGATGGTCTGGAATGGCTTGTTTGTCGTTCTTACTAGGAGGGCAAGAACTCTGTTTTGTGTACTGTTATTACCCCCATATTGGCTCAATATTAATTCTTTTAAAATGAATCATGGGAAAATATTATGAAGGCAAGTGCCCTATGTGTTAATCAAGCTAGATTATACTGCAATAGCAGAAAATTTCAAAACTTCAGTGTCTTACCATCACAAAAGCTTATTGCTTGCTCATGTAACATGTACAGTTTGCTAGGATTCTCTCCTTTTCACTGTTACCTAAGAACCTACCTGTTGGAGGCACCAAGTGACATGTGTTTTCACAGTCACTGCAGGTGACTGCCAGGTACATAGAACATGGCAAATCTTGCACTGGCCATTAAAGTGACATACTTGCATTCATAATTCATTGACAAAGCAAGCCACATGTCATGCCTATTCAAAGTGGATAATCAAACCATATATTTGGAAGGAGAGGGAAACATAAACATTTGTATCTAACCCAATGATATCATACCCTCTTAGTTGAGACTCTTTTGCTTGCAGGTGACATAAAACCAGCTCTATCTAGCTAAGGGATGATGAGAAAAATATCCCTTCAAATTTAAAAAGGGAATAAAGGACCAGTGTGGTGGCTCATGCCTATAATTCCAGCACTTTGGGAGGCTAAGTGGGAGGATTGCTTAAGGCCAGGAATTTGAGACCAGCCTAGGCAACATAGCACAACCCTGTTTTGTTTCTGTTTTTGAGACGGAGTCTCACGCTGTCACCCAGGCTGGAGTGCAGTGGTGCGATCTCGGCTCACTGCAACTTCCACCTCCTGGGTGCAAACAATTCTCCTGCCTCAACCTCCTGAGTAGCTGGGACCACAGGCGCACGCCACTATGCCCAGGTTGTTTTCGTATTTTTAGTGGAGATGGAGTGTCATCGTGTTGGCCAGGCTGATCTCGAACTCCTGACCTCAAGTGATCCGCCCACCTTGGCCTCTGCAGCTGTACTCCCAGCTACTCAGGAGGTTGAGGCATGAGAGACTGGTTGAGCTTAGGAGTTGAAGGTTACAGTGAGCTATGACTGCACCACTGCACTCCAGCCTGGGCAACGGAACAAGACACTGTCTGTTAATCAAAAGGGATTGGGGAGGGGAATCATAAGACAGCAGATCATACAATTGAAAAAAATTCAACAACTGAAAATGCGGGAGTATATCTGGGCCTCAGTGATAACTGGAACTAGGACTCTTCCTCCAAATCTTGTCTCTGTTTCTGTAGGTTTGCTTCAGTCTCCTCCATTTCAGAATGACTGACTGTCCATATGGTCACTGATATCTCCCAGTCCTCATACCTCATGGCTGCCACCACACCAGAGAGGGCTAGATGTCTTTTGGTTTTGTTTTTCCAGTTACCTTAGTAAATCCTGGGTTGGGGCTCTGAATGGTTTGGTGGGAGTCATGTGTCCACTCTTAGACTAGTGATCTATGAGCCAGGAGACAGAGTCATGGGGCACAACCATGATGCCTGCCACCCACCCCTCAAAGGGCAGGTGATGGTTAATTTTATGCATCAACTTGACTGGGCTGTGGTAACCAGCTATTTAATCAAACTCTAAGTATGGACGTGAAGGCATTTTGTATATGTGGTTAACACCTGCAATCAGTTCACTTTAAGTAAAGGAGAATACCCACAATAGTGTAGGTCGACCTCATCCAATCAGTTGAAGGCCTCATAAGCAAAAATGGAGGTTTCCCGGAGAAGAAGAAACTCTGCCTCAAGATTGCAGTGTCAACTCCTGCAGAGCCTCCAACCTGTCCTGTGGATCTATGGATTTTGAATTTGCCAGTCTCCACAATTATGTGAATCAATTCATTAAAATAAATCTAGACAGCTATAGCTATAGCTATATCTATGTATCTGTGTCTGGAGAGCTCTGACTGATACAGGGACAATTCCAGGATATGACAGGATCATTGTAATGCGAGCCAGGTGGCTACCCCAACAGAATATCGGTGACAGGAACAGAGATGATACACAGAGGAATGGGAAAGAAGAAAAGGGAGGTGGGAATAAGAAAAAGTACATGTGGTAAATAATACTAGAATGTAGCTACGCATTGACTCACAAGGGACTAACTAAGTTACCTAACTTTGTCCTAATGCATCATGAGTATTCACAAAACCATGATGAATATATTGAAATTGTCATCCCTTTCTAATTCAGATTATTCCTTCATTTTGAATTACTCTGTCAGCAGATGGCATGTTTTCTATAATTCATGTCTTACCATGTTTTATTTTTCTTATTTAACATTCTACAACTGGTGGTTTTATTTTCTAAATATGTCACCTATTGCTGCTATAGCAGATTAACACAAATTTAGTGGTTTAAAACAACAACAACAAAAAGTTTTATTTTACAGCTCTAGAGGCCGAAGTCTAAAATGGATTGGCATGACTGTGTTCCTTCTGAAGGCTCTAGGGCAGGGGTCCCCAACCCCCTGGGCCATGAATCCGTTCAAGTCTATGGCCTGTTAGGAACCAGGTGGTACAGCAGGAAGTGAGCAGTGGGCTAGCCAGGATTACCACCTGAGCTCCACCTTCCATCAGTTTAGCAGTGGCATTAGATTTTCATAGGAGCAAAACCCTATCGTGAACTGGGCATGTGAGGGATCTAAGTTGTGCACTCCTTGTGAGAATGTAACTAATTAATGCCTGATGATCTAAGGCGGAACAGTTTCATCCCAAAACTATCCCCGCTAGCCACCCGTCCATGGAAAAATTGTCTTCCACAAAACCAGTTCCTGATGCCAAAAAGGTTGGGGACCACTGCTCTAGGGGAAGAATACTATTTTTCGCTTCTTCCAGCTTCTAGAGGCTGCTCAGTCCTTGACTTGTGGCCCTCTTCCATCTCCAAAGCCAGCAGTCTCATCACTCCGTCTTCTGCTTCCATCATCGTATCTCCTTTCCAACTCTGACTGTCCTGTCTGCCTCATAGAAGGTCTCTTGTGATTACGTTGAGTTTACCAAATGATCCGGGAGAATTTCCCCATCTCAAAATCCTTAACTTAATCACATGTGCCAAATCCTTTTGCCTTTAAAGTAATATATTCACAAGTTCTGGGGTTTAGGACACAAACGTCTTTAGGTGAGGGTATTCATTGTTCAGCATTGATGCACATAAATTAAAAAATCAAATAATATTGAAAAATCCCTCTCTCCAAGGCAAGAGTTTTTGGCTTTTGTATCTGTTTCTTCTAGTATTTATCTTCATCCTTCTCAATAATAGGCTTACATGGTCATTTCTTATTTTACCAGTTTTATTTTATTTTTGAGACAGGGTCGGTCTCTGTTGCCCAGGATGGAGTGTAGTGGTGCCATCTTGGCTCACTGCAACCTCCACCTCCCGGACTCAAGCAGTCCTCCCATCTTAGCCTCCCAAGTACCTGGAACTGCCGGTACACACCACCACATCTGGGTAATTTTTTGTACTTTTTGTAGAGACGAAGTTTAGCCATGTTGCCCAGGCTGGTCTCAAACTCCTGGGTTCAAGCAATCCACCTACCTTGAACTCCCACAGCACTGGGACTGTAGGGATGCACCGTGACACCCAGCCTATTTTATCAATTTTAGAAGTTATCTGTTGACTTCCTGTTTTTTTAAGAAGGCAAGGTAAACAAATAACTTAAGTAATTTATTTGTTTGCAATGAAGCTTGTTAATACCATATAATGAAAATGTACAAAGACCCATGTTGCAATTATTGGGTAGATTTAAGTTAAAGACATTCATTAATAAGGGATCTTTGAAATGAATATTCCAGGACTATTTCTAAGCCATTTGATCAGAACATCTGTCTTTGACTATTACCTTATGTGGGAAGGTATTGACATACATTTGAATTAATCTCAGAATTTTTCAACATAAGCCCTCATTAAAAAAAAAAAACTATGTTCTATATTCAAGTAAATTAATATGAATAGGACTGTCCAGAAACAATAATAAAGAAAACAAGGTATCTTGTAAAATGTGGTCCTGAACAAATCACGGTAAAAAAATAAATGTACACTTAACTCCCAACTCCTCACAAAAGAGGCTACTTTCTGTGCCTCAGCCATGGAAACACGGGGCAGAATACCCTATTAGCAACCTTGGGCAGGGGGTTGCCAACACAAAAGCTCAAGCACTTAAACATGGCTACCTCAAAATAATTTCGGGGAACCTGACCAAAGGATTCAAATTTTGTTTTTAATAACTGATACAAAGGTAAAGTGCTCCTGCAACTAGCAGTGTCAGTGGAGCCTGTCTCAGCCCAGCACTCACCTATGTTATGCCCCTGAGCAAACCCTGATACTCCTGCTCCAGGGGAGACCTTTTCCCTTTAGAGGTTCAGGACCCAGTGAACTCTTTGATTGTGTGAATGAGGTAAGCACCAACTCCATTTGGGAATTTTAAGGCTTGGTTAGAAATATTTTTCTAACACAGCTAGGCAGAGTCCATGTGTCAAACGCCGGTCTCCAGTTTGTTCTAATTTCTCACTATGTATTTGTATATCTAAGACAGCAGACTTTCACTGTATTGCCATAACCACAGGCAATGGCCGTCCTCACTTTTTCTTTCTTTCTTTCTTTTTTTTTTTTTTTGAGATGGGGTCTTACTCTGTCACCCAGGCTGGAGTGCAGTGGCACAATATGGGCTCACTGCAACCTCTGCCTTCCTGGTTCAAGTGATTCTCCTGCCTCAGTCTCCCAAGAAGTTGGGATTACAGGCACTTGCCACCATGTCCAGCTAATTTATGTATTTTTAGTATAGACAGAGTTTCTCCATGTTGGCCAGGCTGGTCTCTAACTCTCCTCAAGTGACCCGCCCAGCTTGGCCTCCTCCCAAAGTGCTGGGATTACAGATATGAGCCTATGTACCCAGGCTGCATCCTGATTTATGATTCCTATTTTGCACCTGGAAACGGTCCCTGTATTTAACAATAATACCTACACATAAAACAATCCACTGTTACAATTTATATAGTCACAAAAAATTAAAGTTTTTCTGTAGACCAAATGTTTTTAACCATAATTTTCTGCATCAAATCCACAGCCAGAATGCCCAAGATCAAAAAAATCTGCACAATACAAACAAACCATAATCTGAAATACACTTACAGACACACACTCTCACACACATTTCTCTTACAGAACTGTGCTTGGGGAAACTCCATTTGTTGAGTGCTGCTGAAGGCGTGTTTTGCTAAACTGCTGCTCCAGGTTTTTGTTTGGAAAAATCTGTCACAGTAGGGTATGGCTATTTATTGGATGAACAGAAGAGAAAGACATATTTATGGCAACCAGAAAGCTTTAAGGTCTTTCAAGTCGTATAAAATGGACCTGCAGAAACGTTGGAATGTTCTCAGGATGCAAAATTGGAGCTGAAATGTGATATCAAACAGTTGCAAAAAATGTATAGCAACCAGGCCTTGAGGTCAAACCTGATACCAAGACCTGCAACAAAAAGCTTCAAGACACATAGTTTGTTGGGCTTGTCCCACATGGTCGCATAATCTGATCATGTGTGAATTTCACAAACGACTCGTGTTGCTCTGCTAGTTTGGTATTGAGGATTTGCTCATACTCCTCCCAAATCTTCTCTTCATAGTTAAAGAGACGTGTACATATTGTTCCAGCTTGCCGGAGGGCCAAGGTGGGCTGGTCCATCTTCACTCAGGAGAAACCTGGAGCACTGGGTGCTGAGTGCTGAGGACTGAGGCTGGTTTTCCTAAGCACAAGCTGCCTTCTGATTAAGAACAACTTCTAAATGTGTCCACCTCTGATAATGATTCTATTTTGTGTTGAATAATGTGCTTTGGAGTTGGAAGGTGCCTCTGGCGGCCAGGCGGGGCAGGCTGCTGCAGGGTCGCGGTGGGGTCTGCATCTGAAGCGGCGGGCCTGGGGCCCG
>NW_012098099.1:460817-485823 GCF_000951045.1 Mandrillus leucophaeus
GTCCTTGTTTCTAAGTCAATTTTTAAAAGTTGCATACCTTTATACCTTTATAACAATGGCACCTTTGTTGATTTCAGGGTTATTCAGTAGTTTCCTTAATTAATTTTTTTTGACAGAAATAAAGGAGTCAAGGGAGGGTGAACATGTTCTATGATCCTTGGATTTGGCCTGAAGGCTATAAGGATTTCAACAGAAAAAGAATCAGTGCAGAGGAAAGGCCAAAAACAAAACAAATATATTAGGTCCAGGCGCCCTGGCTCACTCCTGTAATCCCAACACTTTGGGAGGCCGAGGCAGGTGGATCACATGAGGTCAGGAGTTTGGGACCAACCTGGCGAACATGGTAAAACCCCGTCTCCACTAAAAATACAAAAATTAGCCAGGCATGGTGGCACGCGCCTATAGTCCTAGCTACTCGGGAGACTGAGGCAGGAGAATTGCTTGAACCCGGGAGGCAGAGATTTCAGTGAGCCAAGGTTGCGTCATTGCACTCCAGCCTGGGCAACAGAGTGAGACTACATCTTGAAAAGCAAACAAACAAGAACAACAAAAGCCAAATATATTAGTTTTCTATTGCTGCTGTGATCAATTACCACAAACTTAATGGCTTAAAACAACAAAAAGTGTATTATCTTAGAGTTCTTTATTGAATTCAGAAGTCCAACATGAATCTTACTGGGCTCAGATCAGTGTCAGCAGGGTGTAGCCTAGAGGCTGCCTGATTTCTTTGGCTCACGGCCTCCTTCCTTCACCTTCAAACCCAGCAATACCAGGCCAAGCCCTTCCCATGCTGCCATTTCTCTGGTTCTCCAATTCCCTCTTCCACTTTTAAGTATTCTTGTGATTATAGGATAATCCAGGATAACTTCCTATTTTAAAGCCAGCTGATTATCAACCTTAATTCCATTTCCAACATTCATTCCTTCCCTATATAATCTAACATAGTCTCAGGTTCCAGGGAGTAGGACATAGACAACATTGGGGAGGGCAACGAACATTATTCTATTGACCACAGTGAATAAAGGAGAGGATCCTGACAATCCCAAAGAAAGGAAAGACTATGACATTAAGTAAACCTCATAATTTGGAGATATGGAAAATAACAGAGAAGCATTGAAGACAGTATAGCCCATGATACAGAGAATACTTGACATTTTCATACAGCATGAGGCTGAGAAGAAATTGGATATGTCACGTAATTGTTGATAGAAAGCAAACCACTAGAGTCAATTTGCACTGGTATAAATACCAACATTTTAGAAAGGAATAAAAATTTTATTTTTCTACTGAAAGACTCAAACTTAAAATAATGACAGTAGGCAACTCTATGCAAATCACCCTGAAACAAGAAAGTACATATTTTTAAAGCTCAATACAGTTTACTAAATGATTATATTCTGCAGTTATACAATTTGATGAAATTTGGATTTTAACTTATTCAATAGTTCATTCCGTATGGCTTCTCATAAGTACTGCATAATGCTATCTTGGATTTTGATTTTTATAGTGCTTTTTTGGTATTAAGTCTGGAATCTTCTAATTTGCCCTTAAACCTAGATAGAAAATTGTGGGCACACCCTTGTGTGTGTGCACAAATATAGCAACTGGAATGTTATCTGTGTACCACAATTCACCCGGTTCCACCTCCATGCTCAGCAGAAGTCATCAGGGTGGAGTAGATTTATAAAGCACAGAATAATAGTTTCATTTTCTCCTTTGTTCTTGCTATGAGCCACAAACTAATCACTGTCAAAGAGAATGAGAATAGAATTATCTGTTCCTTTTGAATGTACATGAGGTTCCTCAATGTTAAACTAAAAATTTAACTACACGTAGGTGTTTAATACACTAGCATTCTTTTATTTGCTAAATTTCATTAAATGAAACTTGAAGTCAAAATCCCAAATGTCTCTATATTTTTGAAATGGTTATTTAAAAATAACCATTTCATTGTTGTTTAAAAATACAATCTGTAACTGTTCCTTCTAGTCTACTTCTGATTCTTTGTGCTTAAACTTTATCTATTATTTTTTTTGAGCACAAAAAGTACAGCTAGAAGTCCCAAAGGAAGAAAAACAATTGGAAGCAATAAGTAAATGTAATAATGAGATTTTAAAGTTGTAGGAGACTTTTGAAGTGGTTTTCTTGAGAGAATTTCTAAAAAAAAAAAAAAAATTGTTTACCGTGATTCTTGGGGGTAGGGCAAAAGACCCTGTAGCTTACCTGTTTCAATTTTCTAGGAAAAAGAACTCTGTGATGATGAATGAAACAATAAAAATTGAAGCAGAACCATAATTCTAGTCATTCTCAAAGCCCAGCAGGAAGTAAAAAGGATAATCTAGAGAACATACTCAGTTTGCCTATAAGAACTTGCTTTGGGAGAAGTTCTCAGCCCATGTCATAGTGTTCTGCAAAGAAACAGAACCAACAGAGAGAGAGAAAGAAAAAAGCTTGGCTCATGCAATAATTGAGGCTGAGAAGTCCCAAGATCTGTAGGCAATGAGCTGGAGACCCAGGAGAGCCAATGTGTACTTTGTCTGAGCCTGAGCGCCTGAGGACCAGGACAGCTGATGGTGTAAGTTCCACTCTGAAAAACAGCTGGCTCAAGACCCCAAAACAGCCAATGTTTCAATTCAAGACTGGAAGAAGAAAAGATTAATGTCCCAGTTCAAAGCAGTCAGACAGAAGTTCCCTCTCACTTGAAGGAGGGTCAGTCTTTTGTTCTATTCAGGCCTTCAACTGTTTGGACAAGGGCTACCCATAGTAGATAGGACAACTTGCTTTATTCAATCTTCTGATTCAAATGTTAATCTCATCCAGCACTAACCTCACAGACACACCCAGAATAATATTCAACCAACTATTTGGGCACTTTATGGCTCAGTCAAGATGACACATAAAATTAACCATCACATCTCATAGGTTAACCACAACCTACCTCATAGTAGGTTGCAGACCATGCTTACAAAGTCACTTTGACCTGGTCTAGTTTCCCACCCAAATCAAGAATCTCTCAACAACATTGCTGCTAGATGGCCATATAGGGTCCTCTTCAAAATTTCCAATGGGGAAATCAATATTTTGTGAGAAAGCTCAGGGGCAGCTTTAATTATTTTAGATAGGGCTATGTTATTTTGAACTGAAGAGTATCTCACTGTAATTTCCAGACATTTGTCCTTCTTCTAACCTTTGGAACTACTCAGAATAAGTCTATATTCTATTCCGCACACCAACTCTTCAAGCAAATGAAGATTCTGTTATATTCTTCCAAACACTTTTTTCCCAAGTTAAACATTCCCAGCTTATTTTTCTAATCCTCATAGTATATGATTTCTTTGACACATTCTAGTTTTGTCAGTTTTCATAAAATGTGATATCTTAAACTGAACACATTTTAAATGTGTTCTAACTCCTTTATACTAGGGAAAAATCAACTCTGTGGCTCCGCTTCTCTTATTTTCATGTAAGTACAAGAAGTTTTCTGTTGAAAAAAACCCACTGAAACCATTATTTGTGATTATATCTAATTAAACTAGCCTTGATATTATTTTAAGTTGTCCAATCCAAGTAGTTTACATAAATGCTTTCCCAAACTCCTCTAAGATACATAATATTTCACATATATATTAACACAATCATCCTGCAATGTATTGTTTTCCTTGAGACTCAAATGTCAATGGAGGTCACACTGCATACCTAAAGCCCTGATTTTGTTAGGTTTCGACTTATCCCCCTTGTGACACTAAAGAAGTAAAGGTGACACTAAGAAGTAAATCCTGATTGGTCTAAGCTAATTAAGGTGTTTCAGAATAGGAGCAATCCTTCTTGCCAAAAGAATGTTTTAATGGCAGGCATATGAGCCAATTAGATGTGTAAGAAACTCTGTTGAGTTGCTTCTTGAAAAGGTTTCCACATTTTTCAAAAGATGTTAGTAAATGGCCTCTTTCCTTCCTCTGGATGTTCTGTGTGGATGTGTTGACAGGCACAGCTATAGCCATTTTGCTCTTAGCTGGAAATGTCAGAGGAACATATTGAAAGAACCTGTGTCCCTGACGTCAATCAACCCTTCCTCCATATTTCCTGCCCTTCCTCCATACTTCCTGTTATGTAGATATTAAACTCTCTGATTCTTTAAGTCAAGTTGAATTAACGTTTTCTGTTACTTGCAACCAAAGTCATCTTAATTGATAGATTCTGCCCTTGAACATATCAAAAACTGAGTTAACCCTCATCTCACAGTTGGAAGATCTAATATCCTCCCGATATATCTTTGAATTTCCTCAGAATGACTTCCTCCAAATCCAACTTCCTGATACTGAACTCTTGAACACTGTGCAGATCCAGCTGTGGAACATGACTTCTTTATCTCAATTTATTTAAAAAAAAATCCACTCCCATAATACACACTAAACTTTGTGTGTGTTAAATTTTATTGAAGATTCAGACTGAGGGAATAGATTTTATATTACTCTGGTGAAACATCTTAAAAATGAATCATTAAATATTCTTGTTTTTGACATCCTCAGCAAATCCATCTACTGGAATTTTTTACTGGTCATCTTCCGTGGTCAGCAATCTCTGGTTTCATTCTCCAGGCTAATATCTTCAGGAAAAAGCACTTCAACACAATTCCCACTGCTTAATTTTCTAAATAATTTAGTTTTCCACCTACTTAGGGACTCTGGTTTATTTTTGCATATCGAAACTCATCACATGAGCTGGGCATGGTGGCTCACGCCTGTAATCCCAGCACTTTGGGAGGTCGAGGCGGGTGGATCACGAGGTCAGGAGATCAAGACCATCCTGGCTAACAATACAAAAAATTAGCCCGGCATGGTGGTGGGCACCTGTAGTCCCAGCTACTCGGGAGGCTGAGTCAGGAGAACGGAGTGAACCTGGGAGGCGGAGCTTGCAGTGAGCCGAGATCGCACCACTGCACTCTAGCCTGGGCGGCAGAGAGAGACTCCATCTCAAACAAACAAACAAAACAAAAACAAAAAAGAAAACTCATCACATGCTCTGCTAAATTAGAGGACATCTACTTTGGGTCTTACTTTTCTGGGGCACAGAATTATTGGCAGAAACTTTGAAATTTAGACCCGGCACAGTGGCTTACGCCTATAATCCCAGCACTTTGGAAGGCAAAGGTGGGCAGATCATTTGAGGCCAGGAGTTTGAGATCAACTTGACCAACATCGTGAAACCTCATGTCTACTAAAAATACAAAAATTAGCCAGGTGTGGTGGCGCATGCCTGTAATCCCAGCTACTCGGGAGATTGAGGCACGAGAATTGCTTTAATGTGGGAGGCAGAGGCTGCAGTGAACTGAGACTGTGCCACTGCATTCCAGCCTGGATGACAGAGTGAGGCTCTGTCTCAAAACAAACAAACAAACAAAAAGCAAATAAAAAAACACAAACTTTGAAATTTCAATCTCTGTTTTCTTCTTCTTCTACCTGCCTCTGCAAATGGAAAGAAACAACATAGAGAGGAATTTTCCCATTGATATGAATTCAGCCACTCCACCTTAGAAGAATGAAGCTGCTATAGTCATTCTGGGTTTTAAATAACACATTTTTTTCTATGATAGACAAGAATGCTAATATAATGAGTAATTGTGCTAAAATATTTGCAAAGTGAATCTTCTCAGAAACTTTGAATCTTTTTCTGATGCTAAAGAGTTCTACAACGTGGAAATCCATCATTCATTATGAGTTTCTATTCATGGTAAGACTTGTTTTAAATCTCAGAAACTTATTGTCTAACTAGCTCTGCAGGTCTCTTAGGTATTAAGGAAGCCACACTGTGCCACTGTGTTTGTTTCAGCAATCTATTGGCTGCATTGGGCTGGAATATTCTACCTTTCTAGCATTAACAGTTTGATGATTTTTCAATGATGATAGACTCTATAGAATTAGTGCTGAATTTAGTAATGCATCTCTAACCAGATGTTCTGTTAAGTTTCTTATGTTCTTTCTGACTGGCTATCTCTTTGAGTCTTCTAGTTTGCCCTAAAAAGGATGGAAATAACAAACATGATTCCAGGACAATTATTACTCCACAAAAATTCCTGTTAATTACTCCTAGGTAACACAGTTTTTTCTAAAGTAATCTGCTCTCTTAATCCATTCATTTTTTTCGTTCATTCATTCAGTACCTATTGACTGTCTTCTATAGATAACCACTTGCTGGGCACTCTTTGGCATTATGCCCCTCGAAGTTAGAATATTCATGAAAATAATTTAACTTTTCTAATTTCATATCAGTGTCAAACCTATATAGTGCTCTACCCAAGCATCTGCTTAATTCAAATGCGATTCGATGCAAAAAAGGATTAAGTCAAAGAAGTTGGTCTGTTCTTTATAGTTGTTTTTTTTTTTCAAGATGGAGTCTGGCTGTGTCACCCGGGCTAGAGTGCAGTGGCTCCATCTCGGCTCACTGCAACCTCTGCCTCCTGAGTTCAAGTGATTCTCCTGCCTCAGCCTCCCGAGCAGCTGGACTACCGGTGCCCGCCACCATGCCTGGCTAATTTTTGTATTTTTAGTAGAGATGGGGTTTCACCATGTTAGCCAAGCTGGTCTTGAACTCCTGACCTCAGGTGATCCACCCACTTCAGTCTCCCAAAGTGCTGGGATTACAAGCGTGAACCACCGTGCCCAGCCCTTTATAGTTTATTGTTACATTTATAGTCTGTTATTCTTAAGAATTAAAAGGAAATACTGCCATAATCAGAAGCTTTGTTTACTTGTGTTAACTTTCCTGTAAACCTGTTACAATGTTTTTGTAATAGTATTAAAGGTGGTTACAGAATTTTGACTTGAGGAAAATTAAACAATGAAAACTGTTCTGTTGTTGTTCTCAGTCTGCTTACTGTAGCTACAAATTTAGCATTTATGTCAGGAATTAAGCATGTTCCTGGCACAGAACTTAGTAATATGATGCTGGTCCCCAAAAAACTTACTTAGATAACCTTTTAGAATTGTGCCTAACCAAAGAGCATTTTCACTTTGTGCTTGCTTTTGTTTGGTTTGAATAATGCCTGCTTATATAAAATAATATAGATGAAACCTTCTCTTTCAGACTAGATTTAAACCAGTCAAAATGACAGCCTATGAAGATGATGACAGTACTAAATTGCTGTCTTAGTTTGGTAGGGTTGCCATAACAAAGTATCACACACTGGGTGGCTTAAACAACAGAAATAGTTTGTCTCATAGTTCTGGAGGCTAGAAGTTCAAGATCAAGGTGTTGGCAGGGTTTGTTTCTTCTGAGGGCTGCGAGAAAGAATTTGTTTCATGCCTTTCCCTTTGCTCCTTGTGCTTTGTTGACAATCTTTCCCATTTCTTGGCTTGCAAATGCGTTACCTTCTGCCTCCATCTTCACACGGCATTCTCCCTAGTGTGCATGTTTGTCCCCAAATTTCCCCTTTTAATAAAAACAGCAGGCCGGTGGCGGTGGCTCACACCTGTAATCCCAACACTTTGGGAGGCCGAGGCAGGTGGATCACCTGAGGTTGGGAGTTTGAGACCAGCCTGACCAACATGGCGAAACCCCGTCTCTGCTAAAAATACAAAAATTAGCTGGGCGTGGCAGCACATGCCTGTAATCCCAGCTACTCGGGAGGCTGGGGCACAAGAATCGCTTGAACCTGTGAGGCAGAGGTAGTGGTGAGCTGAGATAGCGCCACTGTACTTCAGCCTGGGCGACAGAGTGAGACTCCATCCCAAAAATAAACAAATAAATAAAATTAATAAAAACACCATTCATATTAGATAAGGGGCCCATCCTATTCTAGCATGACCTTACCTTAATTATATCAATAACTGTATTTCCAAACAAGGTCACATTCTGAAGTACTGGGGGCTAGAACTTCAACATAGGAATTTGAGGGGACACAATTCAACCATAACACTTACAATCAAAGCTATGTTTTATATTAGTGGTTCTTCCATTTCCTTAACAAATATTTACTGTCTGTGTGCTAAGCACTATGCTAGAAACTGGAAATGCAATAATAAATTAGATGCGGTCCTTATTCTCAAGAAACTTCAGTTCATGGATTTTTGCCTCTTCCTTTACAGTCTTTTCACTTCCAAGGAAATGAAATAAAAAGGGGACTACCAATGTTTAAGGATCATATGGCTGAATACCTAAAAACAATAATAATGGCCAATATTTGTTGAATACTTGCAAATATCATCATGTACATTATCTCATTTAATCCTTAAAGCAACACTTCAGGCCAGGCACGGTGCCTGACGCCTGTAATCCCAGCACTTTGGGAGGTTGAGGTGGGCAGATCACTTGAGGTCAGGAGTTCGAGACCAGCCTGGCCAACATGGTGAAACCCTGTCTCTACTAAAAATACAAAAATTAGCCGGGTGTAGTGGTGCATGCCTGTAGTCCCAGCTACTCAAGAAGCTGAGGCAGGAGAATATTTTGAACTCCAGAGGCGGAAGGTGCAGTGAACCGAGATTGTGCGACTGTACTCCAGCCTGGGCAACAGAGCGAGACTCCATCTCAAAAAAAACAAAAATAACAACAAAAAAAACACTTTAAAGTAGAAACTATTATTATCACCCCATTTACAAATGAAGAAATTGAGGCTCTGGGAAGCCTAGCAAGTGGCAGAGTGAGGATTTATTTATTTATTTATTTATTTATTTATTATTCTGAGACCGTGTCTCCCTCTGTCACCCAGGCTGGAGTGCAGTGGCATGATCTCAGCTCACTGCAACCTGTGCCTCCTGGGTTCAAGCGATTCTCATGCCTCAGCCTCTCTAGGAGCTGGGATTATAGCCATGCACAACCATGCCTGGCCAATTTGCATTTTTAATAGAGACACGGTTTCACCATGTTGGCCAGGCTAGTCTCAAACTCCTGTCAAGTGAACTGCCGGCCTTGGCCTCCCAACAGAGTGAGGATTTTAGCCTAAGATGGCCTGGCACCTGAGCTAGATACCATTGCTACAGAACCCTTACATTATACATCTTCTAATGGTGGGGAGAATTGAAAAATAAGTCTTTCCTTTATCTTTAAACAGTTTATGTAACATAATACCTATTGTCTAATTTCTTCTCCTTCTCTTTGTTGCCTTCTTTTTTTTTTTTTTTTTGAGACAGGACCTCAGGGTCTCACTTTGTCACCTAGGCTGGAGTGCTGTGGCATGGTCACAGCTCACTGTAGCCTTGACCTCCTGAGTTCAAGGGATCCTCCTGTCTTAGCCCCCCAAATAGCTGGGACTACAGGAATGTGCCACCACACCCAGCTAAGTTTTGTATTTGTGGTAGAGATGGAGTTTTGCCATGTTGCTCAGGCTGGTTTTGCACTCCTGAGCTCAAGTAATCCACCCTTCTTGGCCTACCAAAGTGCTGGGATTACAGGTGTGAGCCACTGCACCTGGCCTGTTGCTTTCTTTTTTACTTGCCAACATATACAAGTTCATTTGTTTCTTCCATCAACATTTCCTTAAAAACAAACAAACAAAGAAACAAAAAGAAAATGGAAAAAAAACTTGGCCCAGGTGCGGTGGTTTATGCCTGTAATCCCAGTAATCTGGAAGGTGAGGCGGGCGGATCACTTGAGGTCAGGAGCTCAAGACCAGCCTGGCCAACATAGTGAAACCCTGTCTCTACTAAAAATACAAAAATTGGCTTGGCATGGTGGCATGCACCTGCAGTTCCAGCTACTCTGGAGGCTGAGGCAGGAGAATCACTTGAACCCTAGAGGCGGAAGTTGCAGTGAGCTAAGATCGTGCCACTGCACTCCAGCCTGGGTGACAGAGTGAGGCTCCATCACAAACAAACAAACAAACAAACAAACCTGGCAGGGCATGGTCGCTCATACCTGTAATCCCAGGACTTTAGAAGGCCAAGGAGGGAGGATCCCCTGAGCCTAGGAGTTCAAGATCAGTCTGGGCAACATAGTGAGTCCCTGTCCGTATTTAATAAAAAGAAAAAGAGAAAAAAAAGAAAAATTTTTCTTATCTCACTTCTTTCCTTCCCATTTCCCTAGAGGACTCCCCTTTCTACCCAGAAACTGAATTTCCTCTGCAGAACGTGCTGGTAATACAGAATTATCTGCTGGGAAATTGAGTGGGAAGTGGTTGGCTTACTATTCTGGGACAAAAACCAGCATCTCACTTTTAAAAGGTAAACCTTTTGGGAAGTGAAAGGATGGGGTTAAGTTCTTTCCAGAAAGGAAAACAATCCTATTTTCGGGCCATATCTATTGGCCCAACCACTACCACTACTAGGTTTTTTTTTTTTTTTTTGAGACGGTGTCTCGCTCTGTCGCCCAGGCTGGAGTGCAGTGACCGGATCTCAGCTCACTGCAAGCTCGGACTCCCGGGTTCACGCCATTCTCCTCCCTCAGCCTCCCGAGTAGCTGGGACTACAGGCGCCCGCCACCACGCCCGGCTAATATTTTGTATTTTTTAGTAGAGACGGGGTTTCACCGTGTTAGCCAGGATGGTCTTGATCTCCTGACCTCGTGATCTGCCCATCTCGGCCTCCCAAAGTGCTGGGATTACAGGCTTGAGCCACCGTGCCCGGCTTACCACTACTATTAAAAACTCAGTTTCTCGGCTCTGCTGCTAACACTGGTTTTACATTGACATAGTGACAGTGGATAAAGGTTTGCTGGATGATCAGAAGTATATTTTTCCCCAGAGTCTAAAGCAAAACATAACTTATGAATGGCACTGCTATGAGGAAAAGTGAGATGTAATAACCGAGACCAGCTAATTATCAGAACTAAGTATCCAATATTAACCTCACAGTAAGTTAAACAGGTTCCCACTAATACATTCCAACCCCTCTTAAAAATTTTTTTTTTTAAATAGAGATGGAGTCTCACTATGTTGCCCAGGCTGGTCTCCTCCTGGGCTCAAACGATCCTCTCACTTCCACTTCTCAAAGTGCTGGGATTACAGCTGTGAGCCACTGTGCCTGGCCTCAACCTCTCTCTTTTCTAATCAGTGACAAGATTCTGAGAGAGAAATGAATAGAGTTAATTATGTAGCACATTATGAATAATTAGAGAAAGGGTTACTAGACTAAATATTTTCTCTTACATTTCTAAAGATTTTAGTAGAATCCTTTTTACTATGAAGAAGCCACAGTTCAAAAATGATTTCCTTTAAGGGACAAGTCTTGCATTTCTAATCTGTTAAAAGATGGCAAATGCCATAGTCATCATGACTTATCACAGAAATGTCTTTTAGAAGTCCAGGTACAAATTTTAATTGCAAGCACAAATTACAAGAGAAAGAAAGTCAGTTTCAGAGACGTAAAATCATATTTGCTTCTAAAATCTTTCCCTTGAAATTTTTGTGGACATGGCCTGTTTGCTTAGCATGTTAGTTAATGTTCCTATGTTAGTTGTGTCTTGTATTCATTTATTTATTCAACAAGTATGTATTGAGTATCTATTTTATTCCAGGTACTGACCTAAGGGCCAACATACAAAGTCGAGTGAGAGACAGAGCATGTCCTCAAGGAGCAGATTGTCCAATGGGGAAGAGAGGTAAGTAAATAGGCACTTTTTATGTAATGTCATAAGTAATATAATGTAAATATGCACAGGGAGCACAGAAAATGGTGCCTGAGCCAGGGAGTGAGGTGAACAGGGTTGGGAAAGTTGTTAAGGAGAAGGAAACATTTAAGCTACATAATGAGGAATAATTATTATTGGAAGTGACTTAAAGCTGGGCATGGTGGCTCATGCCTGTAATCCCAGCACTTTGGGAGGCTGAGGCGAGCAGATCACCTGAGGTCGGGAGTTCAAGACCAGCCTGGCCAACATGGTGAAACCTCATCTCTACTAAAAATACAAAAATTAGCTGGGTGTGGTGGCTGGCACCTGTAATCCCAGCTACTTGGGAGGTTGAGGCAGGAGAATTGCTGGAACCCGGGAGGCGGAGGTTGCGGTGAGCCGAGATCATGCCACTGCACTCCAGCCTGAGCGACAGAGTGAGACTCCATCTCCAAAAAAAGAAAAAAAAAAAAAGTGAATTACAGATTGCCAAATCTGGTAAGATTTTATTTTGTTATTTTTCAAATGTTCCATGTGATAAATGCCTCTCTTTTGCAAACTCTAAAATAAACAGTAGTTTGATGAGGGAGAATTCAACCATGTGTGACCGCCTTTGTCTCTTGTAGCTCTGTTATTAAGACCAGATATCAAGAAAAAGGCATAGCCAATGGAGAAAATTAATGATTAGGTCTGGAATTTAGCTGCTGGAGTTAGAGAAAGAAATAACTGCTGTATATATCTGCTGTATATAGATTTGACCAGAAAAAAAGCAGAGATGATTTCTTCTCATCTCAAGAAGACTTGATGAAAGACAGCTTCCAAAATGAGTTCCTTGAGTGCTGAATCTCTATTCTTTTCATTTTTAAACTCATGATTCTAGGCTTGAAACTCACCCATGTTGATGCCACCACAGACAGCTTTGAATATGTACAAGGGCATCTCCAATAATTGTACTTGGGAGGAGGAGATAAGGCACCATTTCCCTCTTTATCTGCAATTGAGTAGTTACTGAGAGAGTTGTTTAAAGAGCTCTTTATTCATTCATTCAGATATTATTCATTGTTAAAACATATATAATTTGATATGTAAATTATATCTTAAGAAAACTGTTTTATAAAAGCCATTTGTAGTATACTCTCATGTCTTTTCCCCGAGGCCAGCATAGTTTGGCACATAAAGGCTTCTTGACTAAGTTGACTATGTGGCCTGGTTGGGTCCCTCTGCAGTGTTTACCAGCTCCTCTGGCATATGTCCCAGAACGACAATCCTTTTTCCTTTCAGACTATGACACTGTATGTGAACTCAAATCCCCTTAACTCAGAAACTTACTGTTCAAACCTCCAGAAAAACGCTGGACAAAATCCTCATCAATAAAAAGAGAATAATTGAACATGATGCTTGGAAATGTTCCTAGCAATGTCCTTAACCTTGGAAAAAAAATTCCTAGTCTATAATGTTTCTACTCACTTATCCACAGGAGTAGAATTGAAGGGTGAGTCAGAACAAGCAAAAGTCCTATTAGTGTGGAGGTTCTGGAGAAGAGGTTGCCGTGTTACTTTTTTCAGCAGAGAAGTTAGAAAAGAATACCACAACATGAGGGGGAACATAGTCCTCCTTCCAAAAAGTTTATCTTTAAAAGATTAAAAACAAAAACAAAAAACTCCGAAGTATAACATGATAACCTGGAGCAATCAGGTTGATTTAAATATATAAATATGATACAAATATCTAAATATGGAGCAGATTTTTCTTGGTTAAAAAAATGAGGTTCTGGCCGGCCGTGGTGGCTCACACCTGTAATCCCAGCACTTTGGGAGGCCAAGGCAGGTGGATCACTTGAGCTCAGAAGTTCAAGACCAGTGGGCCGGGCGCAGTGGCTCAAGCCTGTAATTCCAGCACTTTGGGAGGCCGAGACGGGCGGATCACGAGGTCAGGAGATCGAGACCATACTGGCTAACACGGTGAAACCCCGTCTCTACTAAAAAAAATAGAAAAAACTAGCCGGGCGAGGTGGCGGGTGCCTGTAGTCCCAGCTACTCGGGAGGCTGAGGCAGCAGAATGGCGTAAACCTGGGAGGTGGAGCTTGCAGTGAGCTGAGATCCGGCCACTGCACTCCAGCCTGGGCGACAGAGCAAGACTCTGTCTCAAAAAAAAAAAAAAATGAGGTTCTACTTCCATTAATGGGAGAGTAGCATGTATCTGACCAACCATTCCACATTCCACAAGTAATGCTTATAAACTCTGAACAAAATATATGTATATATAAAATATGAAGGCATTGAGAAGGGACCAAAGTAGGCAGAAAATGGAAAGGAATCAAATTTAGAGGAAAAGAAAGACATTGGGTGAGTTTTCCCATTTCTTATGACTGTTTACCTAAGGGTGGGCTCCAGCAAGCCTTGCACAGGGTAGCTAATGCTCACAGACTCATAATCATACAGGTTATGTATTAAGAGTCAGAGTTTGGAGCAACCACAGCTGGAATGTAAGGGAGAAGATTCTAGAAAGGAGAGAGCCATAGAGGAGGAGCCCCAGTTTGTGAATATAAAATCTGCTTGACAATCTGGCTGACTCCTGCACTATCCCTGTGCAGGGCAGAACCTGAGAAGCCCATACATGGCTAAAAGAATGGAACAAAGATTTCAGCTACTGCCCAACATAGAGGGGGTAGAGTATGGAGTTTGAGTTCTGCCAAGTTATCTGTCTACTAAAACAAAAATTAATACTCTTGAGAAGAACATAACAGAGTCCAGAGTTTCTCCAATTTATCATTCACTGACCATGTCCAGGATACAACCCCAAATTACTAGACATAAGAAGAAACAGGAAAATGCGAACAACACTCTAAGAAAAAGACAGTCACTAGAGACCAACCACAGAATGCTTCATATATTGTAATTAGCAAAGATTTTAAGGCAGTTATTTTAATTATACCTAAGGATGTAAAAGAAAACATAATTTAAATGAATAAACATATAGGAAATCTCAGCAGAGAAACAAACCATAAAGAAATAACCAGGCTGGATGCAGTGGCTCATGCCTGTGATTCCCAGCACTTTGGGAGACTGGGGTGGGCAGATTGCTTAAGCTCACAAGTTTGAGACCAGACTGGGCAACGTGGCAAAACCCTGTCTCTACTAAAAGTACAAAAAATTAGCTGGGCATGGTGGTGTGTGACTGTAGTCCCAGCTACTTGGAGGCTGAGGCAGGAGGATTTCTTGCACCCATAAAAGGCTGGGCACAGTGGCTCATGCCTATAAATCCAGTACCTTGGGAGGCCAGGGCAGGCAGATCACTTGAGGCCAGGAGTTCAACACCAGACTGGCCTATATGGTGAAACCCCATCTCTACTAAAAATACAAAAATTAGCTGGGCATGGTGGCACTGGCCTACATGATGAAACCCCGTCTCTACTAAAAATACAAAAATTAGCTGGGCATAGTGGCAGGCATGTGCAATTCTAGCTACTCGGAAGGCTGAGGCACAAGAATCGCTTGAACCCAGGACTTAGAGGTGACAGTGAGCCAAGATTGTGCCACTGCACTGCAGCCTGGGTGACAGAGCAAGACTGTCTCACAAAAAAAAAAAAAAAAAAAGAACCAAATGAAAATTATAGAACTAGATATTAAAGTATCTGATATTTAAAAATTCATTAGATAGGCTTAACTGCAGATTGGAGATAAAAGAAGAAAGAATTAGTACCCTTGAAAATAGATCAATGTAAGTTATCCAGTTTGAAAAAAGAAAACAGAGAAGAAAGCCTGGGAGAAAATGAGCAGAGTCCCAGTGACTTGTTAAACAATATTAAGAGGTTTAAATATGTGTAATTGGAGTCCCAGTAGAGAGAGAATGACCAAAAATTTAAAGAAGTAATGGCCAAAGCATTTCCGAATTTGGTGAAATATGTGATTTTGGCAAATTCTAAGCAGGATAAGTGCAAAGAGAACTACATCTAGGAAAATTGTAATGAAATTACTGAAAACGAAAGTAAAACAAATCTTTAAAAAAGCCAGAAAAAGCAGCACATTGTAGATAGGATAACAATGATACATAAACAGCTGACTTCTTACTAGAAGCCACAAGGTTATGAATCATATGTTTAAAGCGCGAAAAGGATAAAACTTAGAATTCTGTATCTATTTCATATCTAGTAAAAGTACATATGGTTGCCTACATATGATGTTTCAACTTGTGATTTTTTGACTTTACTACGGCTTTATTGGGTGGTAGTACGTGCATTTTTGACTTGTGATATTTTTGATTTGTCATGGGTTTACCATGGGTTAAATCCATCACAGATAAATTTATCATGGGTTTATAACTCCACGGTAAGTTGAGGAGCATCTGTATCTTGCATTTTACATATAGCAAAAATATCCCTAAGGAAATGCCAATTAAAACAATGAGTTACTACTACAAATAGATGACACTAAATGCTGATGAGGATGTGAAGCCACAGGAACTTTCATTTATTGCTTGTAAGAATGCAAAATGGTAGAGCAACTTTGGAAGACAGTTTGGTGGTTTCTTTAAAGACTAAACATACTGTTACCATATGATCCAGCAATTGTACTTTTTGATATTTACCCAAAGGAGTTGAAAACTATGTTCACGCAAAAACATGCACAAAGATGTTCATTGCAGCTTTACTCATAACTGCTGAACACTGGAAGAAACCAAGAAGTCCTTTTGTAGGTGAATGGATAAAATGACTGTGAAATATCAACTATGAAATATTCAGTGCTAAAAAGAAATGAGCTATCAAGCCATATAAAGATATGGAGAAAACTTAAATGCATATTGCCAAGTGAAAGAAGCTAATCTGAAAAGGCTACATAATGTATGATTCCAACTATAGTATATGACATTCTGGAAAAGGCAAAAATACATAGGTGTAAAAAGATAAGTGGTTGCCAGCAATTAGGTGGGGAGGGAGAGATGAATAGGTAGAACACAGAGCATTTTTTAGGGCAGTGGAAATACTCTGTGTGATACTGTAATGGTAGATACATGTCATTATACCTTTGTCAAAACCTATAGAATGTACACCAACTGAATGCTAATGTAAACTGTGGACTGTAGGAGATAATAATGTATCAGTGTAAGTTCAGTAATTGTAATATATGTACCCATCTGGTGGGAGATGTTGATAATGGGGGAGTCTATGCATGTGTGGAGGTAGGAGGTATCTGGGAACTCTATCTTCTGTTCAATTTTGCTGTGAACTTAAACTTCTCTAAAACATAAAGTCTATTTTTAAAAATCCTTCAAGAATAAAAGGGAAACAAAGGCATTTTAAGATAAATGAAAACTAAGAGAATACATTGTCAGTGGACCAGACCCACAACAAATGCTTAAAAAGTATTTAGTACTATGTGTCAAACAGTATCCTCCATGTTTTAGCTTGTGTTTCCCAAGGCCAATGCTGAAACAAAATTTCAAGTGAGGTGGTTTATTTGGTAGGTGTTTTGCACTGAATTGTGTCCCCCCACCAATAAATTGAAGACCCAACCTCTAGTACCTCAAAATATAATCATATTTGAAGATTAGGTCTTTTAAAAGGTTACTAAGTTAAAATGAGGTCCTTAGGGTGGGCCTTAATCCAGTCTGACTGGTTTTCTTGAAAGAAGAGGAGTTTGGACACAGAAAGAGACACCCCAACACATGCGCACACAAAGGGATGACCACATGAAGACACAAGAAGGCAGCCGTCTGTAAGTCAAGGAGGGAGGCCTCAGAAGGAACCAAGCCTGCCAACACTTTCATCTTGGACTTCCCAGTCTCTAGAACGGTGAGAAAATAAATGTCTGTTGTTTAAGCCACCCAGCCACCCAGTCTGTGGTTTTTGTTATGACAGCCCTAGCAAACTAATACAGTAGGTGATCTCAGGAAATGTGGTAGAGAAGTGGGAAAGGAAGAAAGGGAAAAAAGGGCAGCCAAGGTAAGATGTTATTACAGGTCAAGTGTCCCTAATCTGAAAATCTGAAATCCAAAATTCTCCAAAATCTCAAAGTTTTTCAGTGCCAATATGATGCCACAGGTGGAAAGTTCCAGACCTGACCTCATGTGATGGGTGGCAGTCAAAATTTTGTTTCATGCACAAAATTATTTAAAATAGTGTATAAAATGGCCTTAAAGCTATATGTATAAGGCATATATGAAACATAAATGAATGTCATGTTTAGACTTGGGTCCTACATAATGAGATATCTTTATCTCATTATGTTTATGCAAATATCCCTAAATAAAAAAAAAATCTGAATTCTGAATTTCTGGTCCTAAGCATTTTGGATAAGTGATACTCAACAGCATTGGAGTCAGGCAGATATGGGTTTATCCTCTTAGCTCTTTAGTTGTAAAATAGGAACAATACTGCCACTTTATGAGAATAAAATAACGTAGTCCATATAAAACTCTTAGCCATTATCTGACATATCTTAAGTACTCAATAAGCATCTTAAAAAAATCATTTAATTTCATGACAACTCTAAGATTACAGTAAATGATTAGTTGTTTTAAAATATCTCCATTAATTAAAAAGATTACCATTTAAGTTGTGTTGGGAATCTTAATGGTATTATTTTGGTGTATTATGTTTCGTGCAATGGCTTAGTAAATACTTAATGTACTAAACACTTAAATATATAGCATACATTCAGTAATGATTCATTTATACACACTTTTGATCTTCCTATTCATGTGGCTGGGCTGTGCTCAAATTACATTCCCTTGTGTTCTGTATTTTCCTATTTCTGCAATCACACACTGTAAACTATAACACGTACATATTCTATTATGACACATGTCAGGTGTTTTCTTCCTCTAAGTCCCAAGGTTTTTGGAAAGGGAGTTTTGGTGAGTCATAGTCTCGGTCTCTTGTGGTGAAGTGTGTGACCTTATCATCTGCCTACCGCCTCTAAGCATTGTTTCTTGAAATAAGGCCACAGTTCCCTAAATGTGACTGCCTGCAGCTCCTTTGGTCTTGCTGTAGCTGCATTCCTGGAATTGCCCTTCATAGGTCTCCAGGGGCCTCCTGGGAACTGGAGAGCATTTTGTAATGGAGATGTCAGATACCTAAGTAAATTACCTTTAATTATGGAAAGCACAGAAGCTCAGAACAGAATTAGTGATCAAAATGGATTAATGGATTATCTTTCTATTAGTAATAATTAAGAGAAATACAAATTTAAATACAGAACTCCTACCTTCACATTTAAAAATACAATCTCAGACTGGGTGCAGTGGCTCACACCTGTAATCCCAGCTCTTTGAGAGGCCAAGGTAAGGGGAATGCTTGCGCTCAGGAGTTTGAGACCAGCCTAGTGAAACCCTGTCTCTACAAAAATTTGAAAAATTAGCCAGGCGTGGTGGTGCATGCCTGTAGTCCCAGCTACTTGGGAGGCTGAGGGGGGAGAAACGCTTGAGCCTAGGGAGGTCGCACCACTGCACTCCAGGCTGGGCGACAGTGACCCTGTCTCAAAAATAAAAAATGAAAACAACTCTCAGATTGTGTAACTGAGTATGAGAAAGCCAATTTACTTTTTAAAAAGTTTATTCTTTAAGAAAATGTTAAAAACACATTTGTAATGGTTTTATTGGATTACAAGCATGTTAAGAATTTTACTGGTTTCAAGAAAAGAAAAAATCAGTTTGTATGTATATTAAACCAGTACTAGGAGTTGAGACATTAAAAAAAAGGATTTGATTTATAATGTTCACTCATTAATTGAACAGATATATATTAACCACCCAATATCACCAGGCACTGGTCTAGCTGCTAAAGTTATAGCTGTGAATAAAAGAGACAGATAAAAAAAAAATTAGTACCCTCACATTTGAAAAAAAATATTTCAATAAACAAAATATCTAGAAAAAATGGTGAAAGAATGAGGAGCCAAAACAACTCTTTAAGTTCAGCGAATGTCAAAGAAGCAGTCAATCAAACCCCACATGATGAGTCAGGGATAGCCACAGTATTTCCAATACAAAAGATTATTTACAAAAACAAAACAAAGTTAAAAATAGAAACAGGCTGGGTACAGTGGCTCATGTCTGTAATCCCAGCACTTTGCGAAGCCAAGATGGGCGGATCACTTGAGTTCAGGAGTTCGACACCAGCCTGGGCAACATGGCAAAACCCCGTCTCTACCAAAAATACAAAAATTAGCCAGGCGCGGTGGTGCACACCTGTGGTCCCAGCTACTAGGGAGGCTGAGGTGGGAGGATCATTTGAACATGGGAGGCAGAGGTTGCAGTAAGCCAAGACTGTGCCTCTGCACTCCAACTTGGTGACAGAATGAGACCCCATCTCAAAATAAATAAATAAACAAATAAGAAAACAGAAACAAACACGCATTACAGACAGCTAAGAAAATTACCTTGAAAATGACAATAATGAGCAGAGTAGTCAATGTTAGCCATTTAAAATGTTAAACTTAATGTATCCACAAGTAATGCTAAACTAATCTATAAATCCATCAGATCCAGTGAGACAAGATTCCAGGGATAGAATAAAATAAAAGTTAAGATGAGAGGAAATGAAACAACCATCTGAATGCTCTGACAAGGTATATATCTTGATGAGGTCCCTTGGATGCTTGATAGTCCCTTACTATGTATTCAGAAATTCTGTTTATTTTATTTTATTTTTATTTTATTTGCATTTTTTAATTCCTCCTGTAAACCTGAAATAAGGAATTCTATTTCTTTTGTTCAATCAGAGCAATCGTGTTCTGGCAGGTTGGGCCATATGAACTAAACTCAGAAGAGACTTAAATTGACAGAGCAGGAGCATTGCCATCTTGGACACGCAATGCCATTTTAAAGTTCCCCTTGATCAAATACCACCTAAATCCAAAGGGCATCAGCCTAATGGCTAAGGTCAGCATGACTATAAACCACAAATGACATTTCTGACCAGAAACATTCCAATCCTAAGATAAACCCCTCCCTGACCAGAGACATGCCATCCCTGATATAACCTCCCCTCCAGCTGGAGAGATGGTAGCCCCAAGATAACCTCCCCTCCAACAATGGACATCCAACCCTGCAATAAACTTCTCCTCCACACAGAAACATTCCAAGCCTGTGATAAGCTCTCTCACCCTAAAACCCTTAAATAGTCTGTAAGAGAGAGTACTCCTGACCAAAAATCGGCCAGAAGCCCCTCTCAGGTTTATTCTCCAAAATAAACCTATCTTTGACTGTTGAGCTGCTTTTTGTGTTTCTTTCCTCAAACTCGTAAACAAGCCAGACTGTTTATGTCACTTTATTCATTAATACAAAATCCTCATAGATATTCAGGAGACCTTCCTTCAGATAAAAAGGGACTTGGGGCTGGGCATGGTGGCTCACGTCTGTAATCCTGCACTTTGGGAGGCTGAGGTGGGCAGATCACTTGAGGCCAGGAGTTTGAGACCAGCTTAGCCAACATGGTGAAACCTGTCTCGACTAAAAATACAAAAAGATTAGCTAGGTGTGGTGGTATGCACCTGTAATCCCAGCTACTAGGGAGGCTGAGGCAGGAGAATCACTTGAACCCGGGAGTTAGAGGCTGTAGTGAGCCAAGATCATGCCATTGCACTCCAGCCTGGGCGACAGAGCAAGACTATCAGAAAAAGAAAAAAAAAGAAAAAAAAAGGGACTTGGATGAATTTAAGGAGGTCTTCATCTAGAATGTGGAAGAGCTGAAAGAATTATCCTGTGGAAAGCTGTTCATTTAAAACATGTATGCTGAGTACTTACTGTGTACCTAGCACTGTACTAAGTGCTGAGGATCCAGATTTGAATAAAATCAGTTCAAACCCTCAAAGAGCTCACAATTTGATGGGGCAACACTGAGGAATCATTATAATACATTAGGGGGGATGTAGGAGGCATTAGATAAACAGACGAAAAAGTGGTGACCTGGAGAATGAGTAATGGCTTCCTAAAGGTGATATTTTAGTTGAACTGTAAAGGACAGATAGTGGAAAAAATTCATTCAGGCCTCAGCAACCAATATTTACAAGGACATAGAGTAGGAAACAGCAAGTGTTACTATCAGTGATGTGTGAGGCCCTTTGGTTGTACTAATAGGAAATGACATCAGAAAGGAAGGCTGGAACTAGTTGTTTCGGAGCCATGGAGAGACAAGGAAAAAAGAACAATATGATCAAATTCACGTTTCAGAAAAATCCTTCTGGCAATGTTGTGGAGGACAGGGGAGCTATGGGAAGTAAAGGAAAGAAGATAGGAGGGCTGTTCCAATAGACCAGGCAAAAATTGATGAAAGTCTGAATTAAGTCCGTAGAAGTTCAAATCTGTGGGATTTTATCTGAACATAAGTGAGCGTTTAGCTAAAGAAAACCCATTTTGAAGGACAGCATTGGACATACACCGACAAATATTTTTGCATGGATTCTCTTTTTTCTCAAAACCATCTGAACAATCAGCAAACTACTTGGTATGTTTCTCTCTTATTAGACATTAGATTTCTGTTTGCCTAGTGGTGTTCAGGAGATAACCTAAATCACTGACAAGATTTTCAGAGGGAATAGACTGTAATAATATTAAATCTACCTATGAAATACTGAAGTCTAACAATCACCTAACCAGGTAGTAGGAAACTGAGGTCTTTGATTGTACCAGGATTTCTCAAAAGTTCGGAACTGGTAAGGGAGTAAAATTAGATCACGCTGGTTCTTAAAAACTATGGAGAAGAAAATAGGGTTTCTTGCACAGTTAAGAGCTAGGTTTGCCAGGCACAGTAGTTCATGCTGGTAATCCTAGCATTTTGGGAGGCCGAGACAGGAGGATCTGTTAAGCACAGGAATTTGAGACCAGTCTGGGTAACATGGTCAGATCTTCCCTCTACGAAAAATAATGATAATAAAAAGAATGTCCTTCCTAAGCAGTCCGTGAAGCTTCCTTTTCTTTTTTCTTTCATTTTTGAGACAGGGTCTCCTTGCTCTGTTACCCAGGCCAGAGTGTTAGTGGTACAACCATGGCTCACTTCAACTTTGATATCCGGCTCAAGAGATCCTCCCACCTCAGCCTTTCAAGTAGCTAGAACTACGGTCACACACCACCATGCCCAGCTCATTTTTGTAATGTTTGTAGAGATGGTGTTTCACCATGTTGCCCAGGCTGGTCTCGAACTCGTGAGCTCAAGCGATCTGCCCACCTCAGCCTCCTAAAGTGCTGGGATAACAGGTGTGAGCCACCATGCCCAGCCAATGAAGCTTTTTAAACTTTAACTTTAAAGTTCATATTCTAAAACACATGTGTTCATGAGGGCACTGAAATAGCTATATAGAAAACTACATAGTAAAAATTTTTATTTATTGACATTGTTTTTCAAAACTTCATCAATCTATAAGGTAAATGAATAATTTCTAAAGTTAGTATGTGGCTTATTTTATAATAAAAAGCCCTTGTTTTAAATTAAAACTAAAATTGGCCAGGTGCGGTGGCTCATGCCTGTAATCCTAGCACTTTGGGAGGCCAAGGCAGGTGGACAGCTTGAGGCCAGGAGTTCGAGACCAGCCTGGCTAACATGGTGAAACCCTGTCTACTAAAAATACAAAAATACTCTGGGTGTGGTAATGCATGCTTGTAATCCAAGTTATTTAGGAGGCAGAGGCAGGAGAATTGCTTGAACCCAGAAGACGGAGGTTGCAGTGAGCCGAGATCATGCCACTGCACTCCAGCTTGGGCGACAGGTAAAGACTCTGTCTCCAAAAAAGAAAAATATAATAAAACTAAAATTGGCCGGGCGCGGTGGCTCAAGCCTGTAATCCCAGCACTTTGGGAGGCCGAGACGGGCGGATCACAAGGTCAGGAGATCGAGACCATCCTGGCTAACACGGTGAAACCCCGTCTCTACTAAAAAATGCAAAAAAACTAGCCGGGCGGGTTGGCGGGCGCCTGTCCCAGCTACTCGGGAGGCTGAGGTAGGAGAATGGCCTAAACCTAGGAGGCGGAGCTTGCAGTGAGCTGAGATCCGGCCACTGCACCCCAGCCTGGGCGACAGAGCAAGACTCCGTCTCAAAAAAAAAAAAAAAAAAAAAAAAAACCTAAAATTATACACTGTTTACATTTTTAAATTCTAAAATCAGTGTGATTTATTTAAAACTCGGAAGCAGGCAAGGGAATAAACAGGAAGCTTTGCTTAATCTGTTAATAAGACCAAGTAAGTGGATGTAAACAATGTTAGTACTAAGCAAATATCTACATACTTGATATATGTGTCAAAGCCTTCTCCTTTGAGAGGAAACTTTCATTACTAGCAAAGAAACCCTGTGGAGGTTCTTGCTACTGCTGTGCAGTGTGTGTGGGGTAGCTGCCTTTTTTCCCTTCTTATTATTCTTTTTTTTTTTGGATGGAGTTGCCCTCTTGTTGCCCAGGCTGGAGTACAATGATAAATGATGAGATCTGGTGTCACTGCAACCAGTGATCTCCTGCCTCAGCCACCTGAGCAGCTGGGATTACAGGTGCCCACCATCACACCCAGCTAATTTTTGTATTTTTAGTAGAAACAGCATTTCACCATGTTGGCTGGGCTGTTCTCGAACTCCTGACCTCAGGTGATCCGCCCATCTCAGCCTCCCAAAGTGCTGGGATTACAGGCGTGAGCCACCACATCCGGCCCATTTTTCCTTCTTCTAAACTTTGTCAAGCTTTCAAGCCTACAACGTGTACAAAGAAGGACTAAGTAATACTAGCTTTTCATAACTAAATAGTCCACAGAAATATGTTAATTCAAAGTTTAGACTGGAGCAAAAGGAAGATCGGAGAATTTTTAACACCTCAAAGTGACAACCATATAGGGGTTGGGAGTGACTGTTATTAACAAGTCCCAGAAACCAGCAGAGACTAAGAATGAATTGGAGCCAATTGGTCAAGAAAACAAAATGAGATTAAATCGTGATTTTAAAAAACTAAAGAGTAGTAAGGATACATACAAAAGTTTTTGTTTTCTAAATTTTATTCTAAGTTATCTTTAAAGCAGGGTTTTTAGACGCAGCACCCCTTTTCATAACGAATATATTGTAATGCTCCCTGTACTGCCTTGAGGTGAAATTTACAGACAATATAACTTACCTATACACATGATTTTTAAAAAGTTATAAGGCCTTGCTTGTAATATAGAAGATAAATAAAAGGGAGATACTCAACAGTAAAATAATATGTATTTTGATACGTAAGTGTTTGTACACAACCCCATTAAGGCATCATAAAGGAACCCAAAGCAGGGGATGTGGCAGGTGTGTTGCGTGGGTGACCCAGGATGCAGAGCAGTGCTGCTGTCAGTTGGTAAATTCCAAATACAACGTGGTACAACAGGGTGCAAAATTCCTTCTGTTTAGACATTAGTCATATCCCTGGAAAATTCAGTGTATATTAAACTATACCTAAAATTATATATACATATATATGTGTAATAGTACAAGAGTGGTAAAGGAAGGAGGTGTTAAAAAAAAAAAAAAAA
>NW_012098099.1:486998-519425 GCF_000951045.1 Mandrillus leucophaeus
GCGAGACTCTGTCTCAAAAAAAAAAAAAAAAAAAAAGGAAAAGAAAAGAAATGGTAGTTATCATTACCGACATAGACTGATACCTAGGATATATATATTTCTTTGAGATAGGGTCTTGCTCTGTCACCCAGGCTGGAGTGTGGTGGTGCGATCATGGCTCACTGCAGCCTTGACCAGCCTTGACCTCCAAGGTTACAGCGATCCGTCCACCTTGGCTTCCCAAGTGGCTGGGACCCCAGGTGCACACCACCACGCCTAATTTTTGTATTTTTGGTAGAGACGAGGTTTTGCTATCTTGCCCAGGCTGGTCTCGAACTTCTGAGCTCAAGCGATCCACCTGCCTTGGCCTCCCAAAGTGCTGGGATTACAGGTGTGAGCCACTGCTGCCGGCAAGATATATATTTTAAGTGAAAAGAGCAGGCAGTTTTTGTACATTTGGTATGATTTCATTTCAGTAGGAACTTTTTGTCCACCAATGTATCTATTCCTCCTGAAGATAGTAGGTATTTAATAAATATCTGTGAAGAAATACATTTCTATAAAAGGAAATTGTGCCATTTGCTAGTCGGCACATAGAAAAAATCTGGAAGAATCTGGAGGAGTAGTGTATGAGCTTGCCAGGGCTGCAATAACAAGGTACCACAGACCGGGTGGGTTGAACAGACATTTATTTTCCCCCAGTTCTGGAGGCGAGAAGTCCAAGATCAAGGTGTCAGCTGGTTTGTTTTTATCTGAGGCCTCTCTCCTTGGCTTGCAGATGGCCACTTTCCCCGTGTTCTCACGTGGTGTTTTCCTCCGTATATGAGCATCCCTGGTATTTGTGTGTCCAAATTTCGTCTTCTTGTAAGGATACTGGTCAGACTGGGTTAGGGCACACTCCTATCTCCAAATACAGTCACCTACTGAGGTACTGAGGACTGGGGCTTCAACATGGATTTTGAGGGGACACAATTCAGTCCATAAAAGGTGGGATTATGAAATATTCATTTTTCCTAAATAATATTTTCTACAGTGTTTCTGAATATCTAAATATTTTACTAGGAGCCTATATGGCAGACATACCTGATAATAATAACTGAAGCATAGCCTGAGAATGACTCTATGGCCTAAGAAGAACGGGTTGGTCAGAGTCTCCACCTAAGAAATTGGGAGTGGTCAACCTGGAGATTCACTCCTTATCTATGAAGGACCTTTGAACCTCTGGGCCATTCCCTGTAATGCAGGACATGCAAGGAACTGAGGCCTTTTGTTTTGGGTTAAATGGAGGTTGCTAGGTAGAGGTTGCTAGGTGGAGGCTACTAGGTGGAGGTTACTAGGTGGAGGTGCTAAGTGAAGATGCTATATAAATTGCATGGTTTTTTTTGTTGTTGTTGAGATGGGGTCTTACTTTGTTGCCCATGCTGGTCTCAAACTCCTGGCCTCAAACGATCCTCCCAACCTGGCCTCCCATAGTGTTGGGATTGCTGGCCAGAGTCACCATGCCTGGCCAAACTACATGCTTGTTACAAATGATAGCAGTCTTCCTGTCCAGCCCACTGCCACTGGACCACCCCTGTATGTAAGTCCTCAATAAACTCTATATCTCGTTTGCTGGCACCAGGTCTCTTCTTTGGCCTCTTGGACACAGTGCCATCCCTACAGGAGTTAATAGGGGTCAGTACGATAGACCCTAATTATTTTATAATATGAAAAGGCAATAAATTAGAATAAGGCAAAAATACTGTGTTTATATTTAAAATATAGTTAGATTATAGGCTTTGATACTTATAAACAGATTTTTCATTTATAAGAACATCTCCTGGGGCATTTGAAAGTCATGAAGGATGGAGGGCAATTCTATTTGTTCACTATTGACCCGGACATTGCAAGACATACAGCATCTCCTCCCCATAACCATTGCTAGTAGTACCCCCTTTTCATCCCTCTGGCAAACAAAAAATATGCCCTGAGAGTTTCCAAAAACTCTCTTATTGATAACCACCACTTTAAAGTATAATTTTATATGAACTTTGCAAATGTTTAAAACATTTTCTTCTTTTCCCTCCTTCCTTAGTTTTCTTTTAAAGTAATAATGGAGTGGGGGGCGGTGAGGAGAAATCATGCTAATTACCTTTAGTTCTGCCAGCGGGAAGCTTGACTGTGTCTGAGTCATGGCAGAGTTTCATGATGGCTGTTGTGTAAAGACAGTTAAACCTCTTGTAGCTTATTCAAATTCTTGCAGTTTATTCAAATTGCAGGTATGATGTTCAGGAGAAAATATGATAATAATACTAATGTCTAGTGAGTTCTGAACATGTAGCAGGCACTGTCCTAAGTGCTCCACATATGCAGATTCTTTACAAAAACCCCAGGAGGTAGGTTCTATTATCTGACAGATGAAGAAACAGGCACAGGAAAGTGAACTGACCTGTAAATGATGAAGCTGTGCTTCAAAGCAATCACCAAGCAAGTGCTTTACATACATTATTGCATGTAATCCCCACAGAAACAATGACATCACTGCCATTACCTCCATTTTATAGATCTTACACATTTGGAAAGTAGGAGGTTCAAATCTCCTGGGAAATACATGGCGTATATGCACACTGTTTATTAACATGTACAAAATAATGGCAAACAAGGCCAAAGTTATTGCCACAATCAAATCAATGTGGAGAACCAAATAAATTCTGTAAATATATTCTCTTTCAAATCTATTTAAGTTAAAGATCAGTCACTTCTCACAGAATTTTCTGAGGTTCTGCCTGAGTATCTTATTGGATATTGTGGAGAAGTGACTTGTAAGTATGATATTCATTTTACCCTAGAGTTAATGAAAAATCACTCAGTTCGGCTAAGAGTTGTCCCAGTTTTGAAAACTCATCTTTCTCTTTTAAAACAGAAGCAATATTGTGACAAATGCAATAAAGAACTTTACTTTCATTTCGTTAAGAGCAGGCAGTCCCAGAGTTTTATCTGCAAAATATACATTTTTGTATAATATGTTCACATGGATACATACATTTTATATGACTTTCACTTAAAAATATAACATTTTCCTTGTTTCTGTAGTTCTCATAATGATAAATTTTAATGGGCGCACAACATTTCTTTGAGTGGATGTTATAATAATTTACTCAATTTTTTAAATTGTTGATCATTTGGGTTATTCTAATTTTTCTCTACTCTAGATTGAATGCAGCAACAAAGAGCTTTGTGCTGAAAGTTTTTAAAATCACCTTTATAATTCCTTTAACTAAATTCCTAGACGTGGGATTTTTAGGTAAATGTATGTAAATGGCTTTGATTTGATACATCTTCTGCTATACCAAATCAAAAGCTATACTGATCTTCGGCATCTTTCTTTGTCAGTTTCTCCACTCATTCTTTCCATCAGCTGAACACCATCTGTCAATGGCCACTTACTTTGCCTGACTTTATCAAGTTGTCCCTGGTTACTTCCTTGGAGACAAAAGCAACCTGTGATGAGGTCAGAAGTATCATGTTCACACTAAAGAGGCAAGGCCTCTGATGAGTAGCTGAGTGAAATCCCATCTCTGACCTCAGTGCTTCTGCTACCTTTCATGAAGGCCATCCTTTGTTCCAGCACACTGACAGAAATAAAAATTCTCTCTAAGCTGACAAATGGGGTGGGTCATTAGTGAACACTGTGACAGATTTCAGACATCATACAGACCTCATATTGGCCTAAAAGATACAAATCACAGACAATATATCGTTTGGCAGCTTGAATGACAAAACAATGTGATTTTAAATGAAAATACTTTTAATTTGCTCCTACAAATGAATTAATGAGTTTTCCTTCTACAATCAATTCTATTTGCTGTAATTTCTAAACAGCTGATAGATTAAAATTATATGGTTAGTTAAAATAACTATTTTTTGTTAAATTTTTTTTTGGCTGGGCATGATGGCTCATGCCTATAATTCAAGCACTTTGGGAGGCCGAGGGAGGAGGATCGCTTGAGTCCAGGAGTTCTCGACTAGCCTAGGCAACATAGTGAGGCCCTATCTCAACAATAACAACAACAAAAGCAACAATAACGAAATTAGCCAGGCATGGTGTAGTCCTATCAATAGTCTGATCTTTCCAGAAAGAATATCACCAAAGTACTAATCAGAACTACCTACAGATTCAGTTTTCAGAAGCTGGTGTAGTGCCTGTAGTCCCAGCTACTTGGGAGGCTGAGGCAGGAGGATTGCTTGAGCCCAGGAGATTGAGGCTGCCATGAGCAGGAATTGTACCATTGCACTCCAGCCTGAGTGACAGAGTGAGACTCCATCTTTAAAAAAAAAAAGAAAAAGAAAATTAACTTTTACTTTTTAAAAAGCTATTTTTATGGTTATTTTCTTGTTTTTTCTTTTTTCTGAGACTGGGTCTCACTCTTGGCCACGCTGGAGCACAGTGGCAGGATCATGGCTCACTGCAGCCTTGAACTCTTGGGCTCAAGCCATCCTCCTGCCTCAGCCTTCCAAGTAGCTGGGACCACAGGTGTGTGCTACCATGCCCAGCTAATTTTGTATTTTTTTGTAGAGATGGGGGTCTCCCTATGTTTCCCAGGCTGGTCTCGAACTCTTGGGTTCAAGCAATCCACCTGTCTCAGCCTCCCAAAGTGCCGGGATTATAGGCATGAGCCACCATGCCAGAGTGGTTAGTTGTTAATAAGCAAATAATTTGCTGTTCTATGGTATAATTTTTAATTACAAGTTAGAGAGTTTTTGGTTATTTCAGAATCTGATTTTGGAAGAAAGATGTTGTGCAATGCCTCCAAATAAGAAAAAGAAGATATTTTATTTTCAGGTTATTTACAGTATATCCTCATTTCAGTCATTTTGCTTTATTGGGAAAAGCTATCATTATACTATTGTCAAATCACTCATATTTCATTATTACGAGAGATTTGACAACTCATTTGTTTTGTGTTTAAAAAACTATCTAGAACTGTATACTTCTTTTATAAATAACAAAGCCATGTTACATAGATAACGAGGATTAGGTCATTAATAAGGAAACAGGCTTAACTGTTCTAGAGTTGTATTTGATGAGAAGAAAATCTTCCTGGTTGTCCATTTGTTGACTAAAAAGAGAAGGTTGTGATATATTTGAGTAGGTTAACAAAGTTGTTGTCTCTCCCTATGGTTACATCCTGAAAAGTTGTGTTTGTGTGTATGAGAGAGACAGCTGAAGAGTGAGACCAAGAGATGAACTGAAAGTATTGTTTGAAACAGTTTAGGTGCAGTCCTGCTTGCAAGTAGAGACGCTTCCTGCAGGTAAGATTAGATTTTTACATGACTTCTGATTGAAGGCTACATGCTTTGGGTTCTAGGTGTTTACTTTTAGGCCTCAGAGCTTTGGAAAAACGGTACTTTTTTCTTTTGAACAGGTTTTCTTACTGATCGCTTATTTTGATTTAGAAAAATTCTCAACCTAGAATTTAAACAAGAACAGGAGGATCCTGATTTCTTATTTGTTGACATACCCCAAAAGCCCTCCTCATCCACTCAACTTCACAAATGGCTCAATCTGTCTGGTATAGCTTTAGGGATAATCACTAGCTTCTTGTACTTGGGACTATGAGGTCTAAGCAAAGGGCACATCACCAAGGAATGAAATACGGACTAGTTTATCAGGTGCACCAGCACCACCTAGTGGTCTTGAACTAACTCAACAGCTTCTTCGAAAGAAACAGGATCTGAAGGTCCAAGGCCTCTCTCAGTGGTGAGTTGCATACACACGCATGAAAGCACCAGGATTCAATTTCCGAAGAACTCAATCTGTAGGTACTTCTGACTAGTACTTTGATCTTCTTTTTGGAAAGAGCAGACTATTTATAGGGCAAGAAAACGGAGTGTTACACACTGAGGACTCTTGGCTCTTTCTGGCAGATCTGTAGCAATATGCACATATGTAAGAGGTGAGCTAACACCCTTCTTTTGAGTTGAATAGGAATATGTAAAAGCTAGACACATCATCACAAAATGAGTGACATACAGTATCTTCCCGTTTGGAGGGTAGAAAGTCTAAGAAGTCCGAGGAGAATTTAGTTTCTCCTTTAGTGTATGTGCTAAACCACTTTCTACATAATATTCTCCCCTCCCAGTAGGCAATGGACCTTCTCTTTTTCTACATGTATAGCAAACAAATTTCTGGTAAATTTTTCGTTCCTTATAACTGTTTGTTATTATACTTTTTTTTTGTTTTTTTAGACACAGGGTCTCACTCTGTTGCCTAGGCTAGAGTGCAGTGGTGCAATCACAGCTCACTGCAGCCTCAACCTCCTGGGCTTAGGTGATCCTCCCACCTCAGCCTCCTTGGTGGCTGGGACTACAGGTGCATGCCACCATGCCTGGCTATCATTATTATTAATTTTTTTTTGGTAGAGATAGGCTTTTGCCATGTTGCCCGGGCTGGTCTGGTCTCAAACTCCTGGGCTCAAGTCATCCTCCCACCTTAGCCTCCCAAAGTGCTGGGATTGTAGGCGTGAGCTATATACACATAGCTTGGCTATTATATACATTTTTAAAATAAACATAATACTTGCTGACTGGGAAAGACTTGAAAAATGCAGAAAAGTAAGTTTTTTTTTTTTTTTTTTTTTAAGACAGTCTCACTCTGTTGTCCAGGCTGGAATGCAGTGGCGCAATCTTGGCTGACTGCACCCCCACCTCCTGGGTTCAAGCGATTCTCCTGCCTCAGCCCCCTGAGTAGCTGGGATTACAGGCACCTGCCACCATACCTAATTTTTGCATTTTTAGTAGAGATGGGTTTTTGCCATGTTGGCCAGGCAGGTCTCAAACTCCTGACCTCAAGTGATTCACCCGCCTCGGCCTCCCACAGAAAAGTAGAAATTAACAGCAAACACATAGCTCACAGTTCCCCTTCTAAACACAGTCACTGCTACTGTGTTATTATTTAGTAAGCATCTACCCTGAGTACACACTCTGGAAGCAGACTTGCCTTGGTTTAAATCTCAAGTGGGCCATTTAGTAGCTAGGAACTGGTCAAGTTACTTAGCCTTCTTGGTGCCTCGATTTCTTCATCTCTAGGATGGGCATAACAATAGCTCTGCAGGAGAGGGCTATTATGAGGATTAAAGAAATTAATATATGTAAAGTTTTTAGAATATACTGCCTATATGTAGTAAACACTATCTGCCTTAGCCATTACTTTCCCTCTCCTCTTCCTCCAGCTCCTTGCTGTTATTAGAACTATGCACCAGGGAACCTGCTAGAAACTAGCATCTTGGTTTGTTTTCACCTAGCTTTTGTCTTTGTGTAGTTTCTTTCTGTCCTTTCTTTCTTAGTAGCTGAAACTATACTAAAACATAATTTTGTATCTTTTAAAATTTTGCTATATTGTAATATTATTCATTGTAAAATTTGTAATGACTGGTAAATGCTATTATCTTAATGTAACTATTTAGCCTGGTGTAAGATAATGACAGTTGGGATATGTGGATTTTTATGCAAATGAAGATAAACATTTTTTAAAAAGGCAAACATAAGGCAGGTGTGGTGGCTCATCCCTGTAATCCCAGCACTTTGGGAGGCCAAGGCGGGTGGATCACCTGAGGTCAGGAGTTCGAGACCAGCCTGGCCAACATGATGAAACCCCATCTCTACTAAAATTATAAAAAATTAGTTGGGTATGGTGGTGGGCCCCTGTAATCCCAGCTGAAGCAGGAGAATCACTTAAACCCAGGAGGTGGAGGTTGTAGTGAGCTGAGATTGCGCCATTGCACTCCAGCTTCGACAACAAGAGTGAAACTCCATCTCAAAAAAAAAAAAAAAAAAAAAAGCAAACATAAGGTTTACAAAAGAATGTAACATGATGTATTTTGGAATTCTGTTTCTGGTTATATTTCCATGTTGGCTAGTAGATTCATTTTTTTTTTCTCTCATCAAGCACCACCTATGCATCTACGTAGAGGGCATGATGCTGAATGCTGGCAATATAACACTAAATAAGGGATTTTCCTGGAGAAATGTGAAGAGGCACTCAAAGTGATGCAGGTGAAACATTGGGAAGAGCAATCAGCTCTGCCTGATGAAGCTGAATTTTAAGCTGGTATTGGAGGGTGACTGGAATTTGCTGGGAAAGGACGTGGAATAAAGTATTCTAGGCAGAACAGTCAGCAATGAGTAAAAATCAAAGTTGGGAGTAAGCCTAGTGTGTCCATAAAGCATTGTAGTAATGCCTGTAAAGAAGAGTAGTGTGCATGGTGGGGTGGAAAGAGACAGGTGGGAAAAGAAGACTGACAACACTTCTTTTGAGCCCGACACTTCAACAGGTTTGGGCCCAGACCTGGAAAAAAAAAAAAAAGGAATAAATCCAGGTTTTAAGTCAGGGAGGTAAACAGTTTTGGGAAGATAACATGGGTAAGGGAGAGAATGGACAGGAAGACAGCTAGATTGTAGGTACTGACATTAGTGATAAGGCTGATATACAAATTAATTAAAATCTAAGTGATTAGAATGAAAGGAGGCCAGACTCAAACTGTTTGAAAGATGTAAAGCAACTCAATTGGAAGTAGTTGATGGCAAAGGAAAGGCAGAGGAAGAGTTAAAGGTTTCCAGCTACGGATGAACAGGGATGACATTAATAGGTGAGACCATCTAGTCAGAGTATAAAAACAAAGAGGTCCAACAGTGAAACTCTGGGGAATCCCTACATCTAAGCAGCAGTCAGAGTCGGGGAGAGTTAGCAAAATGATAGGGAATAGTAATAAGCAGGACAAGAAAAAGAAAAAGGTTGCTGGAGAAGGCAAGGAGAAGGGATTGTATGTGTAATCAGTAGATGGTTCATGTCCAATGATGGAGAGGAGACAAATGGTAGGACTGAAAACAAGTCAGTGATGGGCAGTTGTGTGACTTTAGCAAAAAGTAGTTTAAAGCTGGAGAGTGCATAAGGGGTTAAGAAATTGAGACAGTGATGACAGACTCCTACTCCAGCATGTTTGTTCAGAAAAGGCATTAAGTAGGGGCAGAAGCAAGAAAGGCAACTATGGTGGTAAAATATCTTCATGACAGAGATTTGGGAATTTCTGTAGAACAAGAAGCCTGCTCGGTGGATCACTTCCTCTACACACACACACATACACACACATCCCTACACCCACACCCACACACTCTCTCTCTCTCTATCTCTCTTTCTCCTGTGTCTTAGACTGGAACCTTAGTTCTAAGAACAAAGCTCTAACCTTTGTTGGAAGAGGGTAAGAATCACAGCTCAGACTTGGCTGAGGCTTTTATTTTGGTTTCCCACAAAGCAGTTAATAAGCAGTGTAAAGGATATATATTAGGTAAGGACACAGGTACGTGTATTCAGCTGCCCGCTCCCTCTACATATCACATTTTTGGTGGTGTCAACAGTTCTAGCAACTGAAATGTCAGAAAAGTGTGGTGCTGTGGGCTTCCTTACCACCCTTTTTAAAAACCTCAGATACATCAGCACCTGGAAGTAACTTATTTTAGATGAAATTTGTTTCTAAGGAAGCCACACCACTCAGTTTAATGTCTGGGTTCTGGGCCTTGAAACTCTGGCTGTGCCAGCTCTGGGGCAATCTTGCTTTACCATTTTTCATTTATGCTTATGCAGGGTCTTCTCATGGGAAGACCTGGCAGGCCTACAACATGTGAAGCAAGGCAAGAAACCCAAGGCAAGTAAGCTTTCTTTGCCTTCATTCTTGGTTATAGTACAAAGGCTCATGTTCATGGAACACAGGTAGAATGAGCATGCCATTAACATTCCTCTGCAGTCCAGTAACTTCTGTATTTCATATTTTCAGAGATAGGGTATTGCTCTGTTACCCAGGCTGAAGTAGAGTGTGGCGATCTTGGCTCACTGCTGCCTCAACCTCCTGCACTCAAATGATCCTCCCAGCTCAGCTTCCCAAGGAGCTAAGACTACAGGGACTTAACACCATGCCTGTCGTCTTTTTTTTTTTTTTTTTTTTTTTTGAGACAGAGTCTTGCTCTGTCACCCAGGCTGGAGTGTAGCAGCGCAATCTTGGCTCACTGCAACCTCCACCTCCTGGACTCAAGCAATCCTTGTGCCTCAGCCTCCCCGGTAGCTGAAATTACAGGCATATGCCACCATGCCTGGCTCATTTTTCGTATTTTAGTAGAGACGGGGTTTCACTATGTTGCCCAGGCGGGTCTCGAACTCCTGAGCTCAGGCAATCCACTTGCCTTGGCCTCACAGTGTTAGGCTTACAGGTGTGAGCCACTGCACCCAGTGGAGTTTTTTCATTTTACTAGAGTCAAGGTCTCACTATGTTGCCCAGCCTGGTCTTGAACTCTTGGACTCAAGTGATCCTCCTGCCTTCACCTCCCAAAGTGTTGAGATAACAGGTGTGAGCCACTGTGCCCGACTGCTTCTGTACTTTTTTAAAGGCAAAACAAGTTCAAGAGATGTTTTCAACCCAATAGTCTCAACTAGCTAATTCTCCTGATTTCATCTTCTATGAAAATCTGTACAAATACACCATATGTAGCCAATGGTGGCAAGGGGTATTATCTTCAGGGAATCTTATCAGGAAAAGCTTAGATAAAAATCTCAAGATTTACCACACTCATGACATTTTTACTTAGGGTGGCCTTGAGATGCATCACTGGAGGTAAGTATTTCATATCTATATGCACGGCACAGCAACATTAAGACTTTAGGGGCTGCTTATAATACCCATATTCCATGTGGAGTGGAGATTTTGGCTGTGTCCATAAACATGGAAAGATACATATAACTAGACAAACTAGTAAATCTCTGAAACAGTCTTTACATCTGGAGAGATAGAAGAACTTTTTTTAGCCAGCTGTCAAACGGCACTGGTATCTTCAGTGGGTTTTAATAAATCCTGAAACTTAATATGGCTTTCTGATTTCAAGTTTGTTGCTTCCATTTCTTAATGTTCTTCTGTGAACTTTGAGGAGGGTCATAAGATCACAGTAACAGATTTTTAATCTCTTGAAAAGATATACTTTGTCAGATTCTTCATCTCAATATGCCTGTCTTTCAGCTTAGATGGTAGGTATAAATAGGGGCAAAAGAGCAATTAAGGCTACCAATGAGGGACAATTATTTCAGTACCTTTGAAGTCAGGTATCTCATATAAACTTGTGTTTCAGGTGAATAAAAGTGATGAGAAATCCTCTCCTGATTCTGATATGCTTAGGTCCTGGAGCAAAAATTTGAATCTAATTTTGTCCATGCAAGACTAAGAATATCGGTTCAAGGTAATATAGAAGTCAGTGGTTTCAGTGTTTTACTCCTATGTGAATATGAGAAATACTGCAGTTTAAAATAATCTGGCACATTGTTAGGCAACATTATTAATTCCTTACTACTTAGAAAAACTAGCTATTTTCCTTAAACTTTAGCATAAAATATATTTTCTATATTTTTTACAAAACTGAATGTCCTTACTTTTAATTAACACAAAACCAGAACATTTTAGTATTTTGCTGTTAATCATTTAATCAACAGCATAAACATTGCTTCAGTTTCTCACAGTCTCTTGATTTCAATATATATCTACATCTGTCTGTCTATATTTATGTTAACTATTAGGTTATTTTTATAACTTTGGTTTGGTAAGGTCTTGACCACCTAATAGTGACAGGAGGTAGAAGTAGGGATAGGTCCTTCTAAATATGTTTAATTCTTGTTCACTTTTGCTAATGAGTCTGAAAACAATTCATTTTGACCACAAGTTTAGAAATGTCAATAACAATGGAAATTTCTGACCATATCTTAAACTACATAAAAATTACCAGCGACAAAGAAAAAAGGCTTATATTACATTTAATAGTGTTAATTTTGAAGACAATAGTGTTAATTTCAAACTTCCATAAAGGATAACCCTACTGTTGAGGTGTCTGATGCAGAAACCAGTACAAATTTTGATTGTTAGAAAACCAAATGTTCTGAACATTATTTTCATTAGAAAAGGGAAGATAATTTTATAGTTGTTTGAGGTGTTGTAATACATCTACTGATAGGCCCAGCTGTTTAACTAAACCGGCTGTCTGTTCCAAAATCCACGTGGGGCTTGGGTTTTCTGAATGTGCATGCTCCTGTGTTCTACAACATTCTAAATATGAACAATCTATCCCACTATGGCTCTTGCTACAGTTGTTAAACTCAGCATTATTTTCACAGAGTCTTTCATCTTTAGCTTCATCAATCTTTTTCTCAGCTGGAACTACATGACAAATGTCCATATCCTCAATGGAGTCCAATAAATCTACAACATGGGACGGTGGAGTGATTGATTTCAGATGTTTGAGCACATACTCTTCACACTGGCCAACTGCATCCAGAAGATTGTTTATTTTATTGATCAAAGTTGAATTATTATTATGAAGGTGACACCAGGAGAGCAAAGCACTAAACAAAAATATAAACAAGGGTTAAATAGCAAAATAGGACTTAAAAATATAAGACTGTTTATCAATTGGACTTAATCATAAAACTGTTTATAATTCATAACCCCTCTTTCACAACTCTATATACACTTTTCCTGATTTTATACTTTTCTCTTATGACTATGTAATATCTGTTGAAGATGAATACAACTCCAAGAAAGAAAAATTAGTTTCTTCTTTAAGGACATTAAACAGCTTCTAAACTAGCAATTCTCAATCATGGATGCACATTAGAAACACCTGAAGAGCTCTGCGACCTATCAGGGCCCAGATTATACTCCAGACCAATTAAATCAGAATCTCTGGGGGTATCTTTTTTTTAAAGTTTCAGAGTTTATTTCAAGGTGCAACCAAAGTTGAAAACCATTGTTCTAAGCATATAGTTGCTTGCCATCAAGAATGAAGGTTAGAGAAAAAAAGTTTTAAAGAGACTTCACTTTCCTGGACTTATGTCACACAGTAGACATTGTTTGCTGAACTACTAACAATTTCTTTGAAAAAGGTAAAAATTCTTCCAGTCCTAACAGATTTAATATCAGCCATGTCATAAAATAATGGTTATGAAAAGTATTTAAAAATAGAATCCACTGATAGAAAAGATTCAGCAGTAGCTTTCTAAGGTTATATAACATTAACTTGATGATGTGAATATTCACATTGACTATTTTCCTACTGTAGCAGACTAAATTCTGGTTCCTAATGTTGGATTTTCTAAAACGCCAAACACAATAAATTTTTCGGTTTTGTTTTGTTAACTTTTATCATCTACTCTTCTTTAAAATAAGTGCTTCTTTGAAGCATTTTTTTTTTTTTTCTCTACCAAGGGCAGTTTAAAGGGTATAAAACAGGGGTGTCCAATCTTTTGGTTTCCCTGGGCCTCACTGGAAGAACTGTCTTGTGCCACAGATAACATACACTAACACTAATGATAGCTAATGACTCAAAAAGAAAAAGAAAAAGAAAATAATCATGAAAAAAATCTCATAATGCTCATAATGTTTTAAGAAAGTTTATAAATTTGTGTTGGGCCATATTCAAAGCTGTCCTGGGCCACATGTGATATGCCAGCCACTGGTTGGACAAGCTTGGTGTAAAGCATCAAAGAGGACAAGGCTGCTAGGCTCCTGGCTCTGTGTATCATTTGACCACTTGGCTCTGATATATGCCATTATTGCAATGGTATCCTGACAAGTATTCAATGTTCAGGACTAAAGTAAATGAAATCAATTTTCTCTTAATTACCAACTATTTTCATCATGTACATCTAGTCTAGAGGTCTGTCATATTGTGTGGAAGTATTAAAAGTTTTATTCAAAATCTGAAGACCTTTTAATGAGATAGGTAATTGTTCAGGTAGCAGAAGTATACATCTTCTTACCATTTCTTTGCACGAAAAGACAATATGTAGTTCACATATTAAAGTGGATGAGCTGATAACGATTTTGACTTTTTGAAGGCAATATAATTCTATGTTCTGTGACATACTTTAGCATATTTAGCACAAGGAAAAGCACTTCAGTTTAAACACTTTATTTTTACAGAAACATCCTCCGGTAGTATTGAGGTTAAAATGATCTAGCATTTAGACTTTAAAAATTACCTTAATGTTCCTCGGAGTCGTCCATAGTTTAAAATGACTTCTGCGCCTTCCTTATAACCTTGATTGAAGCCCTGTTGAAGAGTAACTGCTTTTCCAGCATCTATTCCATCTCTATAACCTTCCTAAAAATAAGTAATGGAGAACTGCAGCTGTAACTAACACCGAGTATACCACATGTAGGCTTTTCTAGAAAAGTACAGAACCAATTTAGAAAGCTGATGAGTTAGGCCTTTACTGTGTTACTGACCATAATATGGCATAACAATATAACTAAAGCAGACTATGCTTCTCATAAGTTTATTATTGGTTTATCATTACTTATCCACTTTTGAAGTCTAGAGTTACTGGGCAATTTTCAAAACACTGATAATCACAGTTTTTAAAAAATTTAGTATTGGGCCTCCACTTTTGCTGTGAGGTGGGCAAGTGGCAGATATGGCACCTTCCAGGAGTCTTGTAGTTCCCCTGGCAGTCCTGGTACTGTTGCTTTGGGGTGCTTCCTGGACCCACAGGCAGCAGAGCAACATACGTATCATCATGGACGAGAACTGGACAGAGCTGCTGGAAGGAGACTGGATGATAGAATTTTATGCCCCGTGGTGCCCTGCTTGTCAAAACCTTCAACCGGAATGCGAAAGTTTTGCTGAATGGGGAGAATATCTGAGGTTAATGTTGTGAAAGTAGATGTCACAGAGCAGTCAGGACTGACTGAACAGTTTACAATAACTGCTCTTCCTACTATTTATGATTGTAAAGATAGTGAATTTAGGCACTTTCAGGGTCCAAGGACTAAGAAGGACTTCATAAACTTTATAAGTGATAAACAGTGGAAGAGTATTGAACCCATTTCATCATGGTTTGGTACAGGTTCTGTTCAGATGAGTAGTATGTCAGCACTCTTTCAGCTATCTATGTGGATCAGGACTTGCCATAACTACTTTATTGAAGACCTTGGATTGCCAGTGTGGGGATCATATACTGTTTTTCCTTTAGCAACTCTGCATTCTGGACTGTTATTAGAACTCTGTATGATATTTGTGGCAGATTGCCTTTGTCCTTCAAAAAGGCACAGACCACAGCTATACCCTTCAAAAAAATTATCAGAATCTGCTCAACCTTTGAAAAAACTGGAGGAAGAACAAGAGGCGGATGAAGAAGATGTTTCAGAAGAAGCCAAAAGTAAAGAAGGAACAAAGACTTTCACAGAATGCCATAAGACAATGCTCTCTGGGTCCATCACTGGCCACAGATAAATCCTAGTTAAATTGTATAGTTATCTTAATATCATGATTTTGATAAAAACAGAAGACTAATTATTCCTTTTGGTTTGAAGTGAACTGTGACTTGCTTGTATATTACAGGGTTCAGCCTAGATTGTCATTAAATTGAAGACTCTACATTCAGAACATAAAAGCACTAGGTATGTAAGTTTGAAATATGATTTAAGCACAGTATGGGGTTTAAATAGTTCTCTAATTTTTGAAAAATCATGCCAAACAATAAGATTTATGTATATTTGTTTAATAATAACATGTTTCAAGTCTGAGTTTTGAAAATTTACATTTCCCAAGTATTGCATTATTGGGGTATTTAAGATTATTTTAGAGAAAAATATTTCTCATTTGATGTAATTTTTCTCAGTTTCATGTATGTGAAAAAAGGAAGATATTTCCCATAAACGGGAACTTTGCCCACTGTCTCAAGAAATACATATTTCAGTGACAATTCAGTGGTCTTTTCAGAGATATATTCCAAAATTTCCTCATATTTTTAGGTTATGCAACTAATAAAAACTATCTTACATTAATTACAGTTTTCTACACATGGTGATATAGGATAAGCTAATGATTTAGGAAGTTTTTAAGTCCATGGTATTCTCTTGATTCCAATAAATGATTTTCTCTTGTATTTTTCTTATTTACTATCGGTTACATTTTTTATTTTTCAAATTGGATAATTTCCTGGAAGTGTTTTTTATGTTTTAGTAAACAGTATTTTTTGTTGTTGTTTCAAACTGAAGTTTAGTGAGAGATCCATCAAATTGAACTGTCTGTTGAAAATTTAAAATTTTGGGCATTCATTTCAGATTTTAAATCATTCGTGCTGAACTTCTACTTGAATTTTTTTTTTCTTTTTAATTTTTCTTTTTGGATGTGAAGGTGAACATTCCTGATTTTTGTCTGATGTGGAAAAGCCCTGGTAGTTTACATTTTGAAAATTCACAGAAGCTTAATATAAAACAAAGTTTGCATTCTACTCAGGAAAAAAATCTTCTTGTATATGTTTTAAATGTATCTTTGGCCTCATACAGAAAGTTCTTACTTAATTTTACAGTCTGTAATGCTTGATGTTTTAAAATCATAACTATATATATATATATTTACTATTATTATTTTCTGAGATGGAGTCTCGCTCTGTCACCCAGGCTGGAGTGCAGTGGCTTAATCTTAGCTCACTGCAACCTCCGCCTCCCGGGTTCAAGTGATTCTTCTGCCTCAGCCTCCCAAGTAGCTGGGACTACAGGCGCCTGCCACCATGGCCAGCTAATTTTTGTATTTTTAGTAGAGATGGGGTTTCACCATACATTTTTATATTTTTTAAGAGACAAACTTCATATTTTCCTGTTCTTTCCTGACTGCTAATATTGTGTGGTATCTCACAGGTAGAAATCAACAGGATGGGACATTTAGTTTATTTTTACTCCTTAAAGAGCTAGAATACATAGTTTTGACCTTACAAGAAGGAGGAAAACCATAAATACAATGAATCAACTGACCATTATGTAGCAGACAATTTCTGTAACGTCTCTTTCTTTCTAGGCTCTGTTGGTAGGTGAATCAATTGGATTTATAGTAGAATAATGTACAAGTTTTCTTTAAAGGCCTCTCCTTTAGAATATAAAATATTATATCATTGAAGAGTTTGGATGTGTAACTTGTGGTGCCTTAGAAAAATATCCTAAGCACAAAATACACTTTTCTAACCACTTCAAAAGATCAAAAAACAAAAAACAAAACCCAGGGTTAGCAACGTATTCACAAAAAGGATACATGGAAAATTACACATCTGGGCTCTTGCCAACTGATTGGAATGGTGTGGGTGGGTGAGGAGACACAGCAAAGCAGAGAGGAAATTGTTTTAAAAAAAGGATGATGAAAAGTCTGGTTTCAGAAATTTTGCATAATACCTAAATTCAACTAACCTGCAAAGGCTGTGTGGGTAGTGATTTCGTTCTGCATCTCTCACGGTGCCACAGCATTCAAGATGCTCAATACTTACTAGCATAGCCCCAGTCTCACATACAGCATTGTTGTAATTGACAATATGGTTTTTGGGCTAAGCAAACACCACTTTATTGAAATGTTAAACAAGGTAGATTCCCAACTGCAGCTTTAGCGGCAATTTAATGGTTGGCAAATATATTAAGTTGATGTGGACCTCACTACTTGGTCCTCACCCAGAACTAGGTTCTGAAGGCTGCACACAGAAATTAAGCTCAGTTTCAATGAATAGTGAGACAAACTAGAGATGAAAAACTTACATCTAACAAATAAAAAAGAAAACAACTTTAATATTCCCTTACCTAGATACCAGTATTCCACATTAGTTTTCCCTTATTGCCCTCTGACAGCATGCTTAAGTCCATCTTTTCAATATGTCTTGATAAACACCACTCCTTAACTTTAGGCTCCCCACCCATTCAAGCAACCCATTTAAACTGCGTACACGTCCTTTGACAGCCATAATTAGTATAGTTAGTGTATGTTTCTCCCCAGCTCCTTTCCCTGCGATCCTCAACAAATTGCAAACTGTTTAAAGTCTAGACACAGTTAATTTTGGTCGGTCCTCAGCTTCTAACGCACCCCCTAGGCGCTCAAAGAACGCGTCTTGTTGTTTTACACGCTTTCAAGTAACCATTGAGAAATCCTAGCAAGACGCGGGTCGGACCGGGTTCCTAGGGATAAAGAGGGCAGCGCCGCGCCAGGCTGGGGCCACTCTGGACCCAGCTTCTTCACAACCCCGCGCCTCTTTCCACAACCCAGCACCCCGCGCCGTCCACACCACGTTTACTTTGACTCGTCTCTGCATGTGGCTCTGCCATTCCCGCTGCGCCAGGAGCGACTCGTCTGCCTCCTCGTCAAACACGTCCCCTTTGTCTCCAGGGCCCCGGACCAAGGACGCTGCTTGAACCCACGACATCACCGAGGCAATTACAGGGTCGCAGGCCAACGGAAGCGCCAACAACTCCTTCCGGTCCGAAGGCGGGGCGAAGACGGCGAGTGGAGGCTCGGGAGGGGCTGCGCGTGCGTATGGGCGTGCTGTGCACCGTGTCCGCCGCGAGAGCCTTTCGCGTGTGGTGATTTTGGGCTCCCTCGGTTGGCGAAGTGTTGATGTGCGCCTGTTAGTTGTGAGCGAGGCAGATTTCCTCGCGTGGCCGGCGCGACCTTCGCCTTTGCAGAAGGCAGCCGGGACCCTCAGTGAAGCACCTTCCGTTTACACCGTAGTCCTATCATGGTCTAGGTTTTACACTTGCGCGCGTTGGTAAACTATTAAAGGTAGTACAGTTGATGGGCAATTACCGCCCAAAGACTTTGTCTCTTTTGGAATCTCCTCTGAGTTTAAAGGATTTGACAAACTGACATTTTAAACTGTTAGGATTGTGGAGTAAAGGATAATAGAATCGAAAAGTGAGATACTGCAGCCAATATGAGATTAGTAAGAAATACAGAGTACATTTGTAAAGCCAATATATTTATTCATTGATCCGCAGTATCCTTCTGCCTCCCATTCCTGTTCATATGCCCTAAACTGTTGGTTTAGTAAGGGTGGGGACTTGTGTCAACACCAGGACAGTTCTGACACATGGTAGATGCTGAACTCGATCTTGGTGAATGAATGAACACCTGTAGTATTTCTGTTTTGCCCTTTGCCTAAGTAAAATGAGTCATGTGATAATTATCTAACAATTTATTGAACACCTACCTTGTGTCAGGCACCATTCTAGGTTTTGGGATACATCGGTGAACAGACGGAAGTTCTCAACCCTTGTGGACTTTATAGTCATGTAAAATTGACAGGATAAACAATAAGCTATATATAAGTAACATAAGTTTTGTTAGAAGATCATAAATAAATGCTATGAAAAAAATTTTTAAATAAGCACAGTAAGAACCATGAGTGTGTGGAAGTGGGTGGTTGGTTCATGTTACAATTTTAAATCTCCAGAGAGAATTTGGCATCCCACAAATAAAAAATATCTAAACTATAAATATGTATATTTTATTACTGTGAAAGTATTAAGACATGTGTATATATCTTTATTAGGAACAAAATGGTAGTAAGCAATAAAGATAACAATGAATAAAATAGAAAACCTCAAAACTTGAATAAGTAAGCCCAATTCTTTTTTGTATTATTTGAAAACACCAATAAGATAGATAATTCTGTCATAATCCTGATTTTTAAAGAGAACAAAATTATACAAGAATGAGAAATGAGATAACCACTGATGCAGAAGGAGATTAAAATACTAATTACCAACTAAAACTCAAAAGCAACACATTTGAAAACCTGGGAGATATGAATGACTTTCTAATAAAATTGACCCAAGAAGTAGAAAACATGAAGAGGCTAATTACCATAGAAAAATTGGACATTAAATATCTACTATTAAAAATGTCACGGAGACTTGGGAGTTTCACATTAAGTCCTTTGCAATCTTTAAGGAATGATGGATTCTTAAACTATTTTTACCATTTTAGGGGAGAGAAAAAGGAAACTCCTTGATCATTTCATGAAGCCAGCCTTACTGTAACTTCATAAAGATAGTATCAGAAAAACCCCAAAGTTCAAGTTAGCTTGTGAATATGTATCCAAAAGAGAATCTAGGTTGGTGCAAAAGTAATTGGGGTTTACTTTTGCACCAACCTAGTAGTACTTTATCAAAGGAATAATTCAAGAGGTTTTGTACCAGGAAAGCAAACTTCTGCAATACTAGGACATCAATAATATTTCATTGCATTTACTATTTTTTGTTTTTAAACAGGGTCCTGCTCTGTCACCCAGGCTGGAGTGCAGTGGTAAGATCACAACTCACTGCATCCTGGATCTCCTGGGCTTGAGCTACCATCCTGCCTCAACCTCTTGAGTAGCTAGGACTACAGGCATGTACCACCACACTTGGCTAAGTTTTTGGGTTTTTTGTAGCGACAGGCATCTCACTATGTTGCCTAGGCTGGTCTCCAACTCCTGAGCTCAAGCTATCCTCCCGTCTCAGCCTCCTAAAGTGCTGGGATTACAGGCATGAGCCACTGTGCCTAGCCTGCATCAACAATATAAAGGGGAAAAAACATGTTTTATTAATAAATGCTAAAAAGTCATTTGAAAAAATTTAAAAATCATTTCTAACAAAATAAAGTATAAATAGAAACTACAAATTGATAAAGATTTTACAAAAATTCCTATGAGTAGTATTTTAAACACTTAGATGTTCGGATGTTTCCTTTAACGTATAGAAAGGAGAGGGCATCTGGTAATCACTATTATTACTATTCTTTTAGAGACTAGCACAATAGCACATGAAATAAGAGAAGTAAACAAAATAACCTGTATAAATGTTGGATAATAAAAGATGAAGATATTCGTTTTTAAAAAATGAGACAGGATCTTGTTCTGCCACCCAAGCTGGAATGCAGTGGTGCAATCATAGCTCACTGCAACCTCAAACACCTGGGTTCAAGCAATCCTCCTGCTTCAGTTTCCCAAGTAGTTGGGACTACAGGCATGCACCACAATGCTGAGCTAATTTTAAAATTATTTTTAGTAGAGACGGGGGTCTTGCTTTGTTGCCCAGTCTGGTTTCGAACTCCTGGCCTTAAGTGATCCTTCTGCCTCAGCCTTTCAAAGTGCTGTGATTATAGGCGTGAACCACCATGCCCAGCCTAAGATATTCCTTTTGGTCATTATATGATTATATGCCTAGAAACCCCAAAAAACTTCGCTTAAAAATAACAGAATAAAAGAATTTGATAAAGTCTCTGCATATAAGAAAAATAAACATACCAGTAGCCTCTTCTAGTAATAATCATCTAGAAATGTAAATGAGATAAATATTCCACTTGTAATACCAACAAATATTATTAAATATAGTAATGACATATTTGTTTAGTTTTTAGTGTTTATTTAGTACTATATTTATAAATGTCAGGAACACATTTTTAAAATCATGCAGCAACATGCATAAATTTTGAGTGTAAACGCCACCTATGAAGATATAGAAAATTTCTATCACCCCAGAGAATTTCCTTGTGCTCGTTTGTGGTCAGTCCCTCATCCCTGGCAACACTTGGTCCAATTTTTATCACTAGATTAGTTTTGCCAGTTTAGAATTTCATAGAAATGAAATTGCCTATGTCCTTTAGTGTATTTGGCTTCTTTGACTCAACATGTTTTTGAGACTCATTTATTTGGTTGCATGTACCAGTAGATTGATCTATTTTATTGCTAAGTACTATTTTCATTATAGGGATATACCATGATCTGTCCATCTAGTCATTTTTGGACATTTGGATTGTTTCCAGTTTTTGGCTATTATGAATAAAGCTGCTGTGGACATTTTTGTACATGCCATTTGTGTACACATTTTCATTTCTCTTGGGTAAATATCTATAAGTGGAACTGCTGGTCATATAGTAAGTATACATTTAACATTATAAGTGATATGGGCCAGGCACGGTGGCTCACACCTGTAATCCCAGCACGTTGGGAGGCTGAGGCGGGCAGATCATGAGATCAGGAGTTTGAGACCAGCCTGACCAACATGGTGAAACCCTGTCTCCACTAAAAATACAAAAATTAGCTGGGCATGGTGGCACACACCTGTAATCCCAACTACTCAGGAGGCTGAGGCAGGAGAATCGCTTGAACCTGGGAGGCGGAGGTTATAGTGAGCTGAGATTGCACCACTGCACTCCAGCCTGGGCGACAGAGTGAGACTCTGTCTCAAGGAAAAAAAAAAGTGGTATGGTTTGGCTGTGTCCCCACCGAAATCTCGTCTTGAATTGTAGTTCATAATCCCCACGTATCATGGGAGGGACCTGGTGGGAGGTAATTGAACCATAGGGGCGGTTACCCTCATGTTGCTGTTCTTGTAATAGTGAGTGAGTTCCCATGAGATCTGATGGTTTTATAAGGGGCTTTCCCCACTCTTGCTTGGCACTTCTCCTTCCTGCCATCATGTGAAGAGGGATGTGTTTGCTTCCGCTTCCCCCATGATTTTAAGTTTCCTGAGGCCTCCCCAGCCCTGTGGAACTGTGAGTCAATTAAACTTTTTTTCCTTTATAAATTAGCCAGTCTGGAGCGGTCCTCTGTAGCAGTGTGAGAATGGATTAATACAATAAGAAACTGTTAAGCTGTGTTTCCAAAGTGATTATACCACTTTACACTTCCACCATCAATATATGAGTGTCAGTTGATCCACGTCCTCTACCTCACTTGGAATTGACAGTATTTTTAACTTTAATTGTTCTAATGGGTGTGTAGTAGTATCTGTTACTGTGGTTTTAATTTGCATTTTCTAGATGACTTATGATATTGAACACATTTTCATGTGCTTATTTGTTATTTGTATATGTTTTTCTTTTGGAGATGGAGTCTTGCTCTGTTTCCCAGTCTGGAGTGCAGTGGAGTAATCTCGGCTCACTGCAACCCCTGCTTTTCAGGTTCAAGCGATTCTCCTGCCTCAGTCTCCCGAGTGAGTGGGATTACAGGCGCCTGCCACCACGCCCGGCTAATTTTTGTATTTTTAGTAGAGACGAAGTTTCACCCTATTGGCCAGGCTTGTCTCGAACTCCTGACTTCAGGTGATCCATCCGCCTTGGCCTCTTAAAGTGCTGGGAATACAGTTGTGAGCTACCGTGCCTGGCCAGTTTGTATATTTTTTAAATGAAATATTTGTCTATAAAAAATTAGGTTGTTTTCTTACTGTGTTTAAAGGTTCTTTGTATATTCTAGACATAAGTCTTTTGTTGGATACATGTTTTATGACTACGTTCTTTGCATTTATTATATCCAGCAGGAGACAGATATGGAGATAGAGTCAGGATTGCATGAGGTCTATAGGTGTATGGGGAGTATAATGTCTGTGAAAGATAAAAAGAGGAGGAAACATCATTAGGCAGGGAAAGCCTCCAGAAAGTGATGTTGCTCTGATTCCTGTAATAGGGAAGGGAGGAAGAAGCAGGATAGGGCAAAGAGAGTCTCAGATTGCTATTTAGATCCAACAAAGCCTTGGCCAACATAAAAAGGAACTCTGGAGCAAAGAACAAAAGGATCCCTGCATTAGGCACACACAGCCAGACTGTGATATTCCTGCTCAATCATTGGCTGGTGGATGCCCTGGAAGACTGTGGCCTTAGCTAGAAATCGGAGGCAGATCCTGTAGGCGCTTACAGCTGGAGGCTGACAGCTAACCAAGCCTTCCAGGACCAGATGATCTTTCAAGGTCTTTTCAAGTATGTGATTCTATTGTTTCCAAAACAGCATTTCCTCTCCTTTTTAAAAAAGTGAACTGTAAATAACAATGACATCCCCTGTGTAAATTTTGATGTCACAATGTGAACTCACTCCAGGGTATTTAGTCAACTTATCTTACACCTCAGTATCTCTTATATAAATACTCTGATGAGGTCAACCTTTAGGATTCACTATATTTTCTTCCCATTCTTCTGCTTATCGTTCATCCTTGTCTTTTCCTTCAAAGACTTCAACAATTCTTTTTTATGTCCTTCTATTTCCAATCTCCTGCTAAGTTTTATTCTTTATCTCAGTCTTCAAAACTTTATTTGTGACTTTTGCAAACTGCTCTTTTGTAGTTGATATAATAAACTCTAGGAGGGCACAGACCTTTTCTATACTTCTCTTCAAAGTTTCTAGCACACTGGGGCTTTAATCATTCCGTCTTTGGCAACCAGCCAGCAGGACTGATTTCCATATGCCAAGTGAAGTAGTTTTCCCACTTTTCCTTGTCCCTTCTAAACTTTCATATGTTCTACTATCCTTAGTGGCATTGAGCAACTAATTTCTTGGTTGCTGTCTTTTAATTACTTATATCAGGTTTGCAAGACTAGGTAATATGTATTAGAAAAATAAAATTCTTGCTGGTGGTGAAAATAGATGGGAGATTATTCAAAATACAGCTTCTAAAGAGAGGACCTTGGAATAAGAATAGTAAGTCGATTCTGAGCAGACTTGCCTCCTTTCTTTTCAAGTCTGTAAATGACCCCAGTTCCAATATAGAATGTTTGTTGAATATTACAAATTATGAAATAGAAATGTCAGACAGGGGATCTTTCTTCCTCTTTTCTTCTTTGAGACAGGTCTCACTCTGCTGCCCAGGCTGGAGTACAATGGCACAATTACAGCTTACTGCGGCCTTGACCTCCTGGGCTCAGGCGATCCTCCCACCTTTGCCTCCTGAATAAGTAGGACTACAAGTGCACACCACCACATCTGGCTAACTAATTTTTTCTTTCCATAAAGACAAGGGTCTCGCTATGTTGGCCAGGCTGGTCTTGGACTCCTGGGTTCAAGTGATCCTCTCACTTTGGCCTCCCAGTGTGTTGGGATTACAGGTGTGAGCCACTGCACCCAGCCAATTTAAGAATTTGAAATTGTTTTAATTCTTTTTAAATTTTCCTTGACATTGTTAAGTTCAAGTTAGCTGAAGAATGTGTCATACTCTTGCCAAAGATCAAAGTATTTTTTTAGTGGAGTTTTACTTGCATAATTCAACAGTTATTTGTTGAACTTTAGCTATTGCACTAGAAGCTGGGGGAGCACATGTATGTTGCCTATTTCTTCTATAAGGTCCCCTTACAAGGTCAATAAGTCTTGTACCCACCCAAGAGCATTTGCAGCAGCTAGTGCTTCTGCCAAGAATGCTTTGTTCCAGATCTTAGCATGATTGACTCCTTTTCTTTTTTGTCTCGCTTTGTTACCGGGACAGAGTACAGTGGTATGATCACAACTCACTGCAGCCTCAGATGCTTGGACTCAAGTGATCCTACTGCCTCAGTCTCCCAAGTAGCTGGGATTACAAGTGTGAGCCACAGTGCCCAGCAGTTGGCTCCTTTTAATCATGTGGATCTTAATACATTTAGTACAAATGCTATCTCCTTGAAGAGGGCTTCCCTGTGTACTCAGCCTAAAGGAGCATCTCCATTCATAGGTACCTTTATTTTTTACGTCTATAATGATACTTGGAGAACTATTTAAAAGGATTTTGCTGGCCGGGCATGGTGGCTCATGCCTGTAATCCCAACACTTTGGGAGGCCAAGGCAGACAGATAGCTTGAGGTCAGGAGGACAAGACCAGATCTGCCAACATGGTAAAATGTCATCTCAACACACACACACACACCCACACCCACACCCACACACACATTAGCTAGGCATGGTGGTGGGTGCCTGTAATCCCAGCATTTTGGGAAGCTGAGGCAGGAGAGAATTGTTTGAACCTGGGAGGCAGAGGTTGCAGTGAGCCGAGATAGTGCCACAACACTCCAGCTTGGGCAACAGAGCGAGATTCTGTCTCAAAAAACAAACAAACAAAAAGATCTTGCTAATCTATTTGTTTATATTTTTAAAAATTGCTTTTGTGCTTCCCTGTCTTGTTTACTTCTGAAACCCTGGTTCCCAGCATAGTCCCTGCCACATAGTGAACACCCAATAAATATTTTTTTTGGTGATTTTTTCCCTTTATTTTATTGATATTTATTATTATTGTTTTTTGAGACAAGGTCTTGCTCTGTTGCCCAGGCCAGAGTGCAGTGGCATGATCATAGCTCTCTGTAGCCTTGACCTCCTAGGCGCAAGCAATCCTCCTGCCTCAGCCTCCCAAGTAGGTGGGACTACAGGTGCATGTCACAATGTCCAGCTAATTAAACAATTTTTGTTGTTGTTGTTGAAATGAGATAATGAGATCTCAGTATGTTGCCCAGGCTGGTATCAAACTCCTGGACTCAAGCAATCCTCCTGCTTCAGCCTTCCAAAGTGCTGGGATTACAGGCATGAACCACTGGGCCCAGCCCCTTTTATTTTTAGTTGACATGTAATAATTGTAAACATTTGTGGGATATCGAGTGGTATTTCCATGTGTGTATAGGTTAATTAGTATATCCATCACCCCAAGCATTTATCATTTGTGTTGTGAACATTCAAAAGCTTCTCTTCTACTTTTTTGAAAATGTACAATAAATTATGGCTAACCATATTACTCTACAGTGCTGTAGAACACCAGAATTCACTCTTCTTATCTAGCTATAATTTTATCTCTTAACCAATCTCACCCTGTCTTCTCCTCCTGCCTACTCTTCTCAGTCTCTAATAGCCATAATCCTACACTCTACTTCTAAAAGCTCAAATTTTTGTTCTTAGCTGTCACATGAGTGAAAATATGTGGTTCTTATCTTTTGGTGCTTGACTTATTTTGCTTAACATAATGTCCTCCAAACTCACTCATGTTACTGCAAATGAAGGATTTCATTCTTTCTAAATGGCTGAATAGTATTTCATTGTGTATACAACATTTTCTTTATATATTTATCCGTTGATGGGACATTTAGGTTGATTCCATTATATTTGCTGTTGTGAATAGTACTATGATAAACATGGGAATGCAAGCGTCCCCTTGATATACTGACTTCTTTTCCTTTGGATAAATATCCAGTAGTGGGACTGGTGGATTGTATGGTAGATCTATTTTTAGTTTTCTTGAGAAACCTCTATTTTGTTTTCCATAATGACTGTACTAATTTACATTCCCACCAACAGTATGTAAGAGTTCCCTTTTCTCTAAATTCTCACCAGCATTTGTTATTTTGCATCTTTTTGGTAACAGCCATTCTAACTGGGGTGAAGTGACATCTCATTGTGGCTTTGATTTGCATTTACCTGATGATTGGTGATGTTGAACATTTAAAAATATATTTGTTAGCTCAATAAATATTTATTGCATGACAGATTCTTCATGCCAGATCTTCTCTTCATTACTTAGGAACCTCAAGGAAGATCCACCTCTGTTGGAGGAGGAGGATTTTTGTGACTATTCCTTTGCCTGTCTTTCTGCGGAGACTGAGCCATTCCCCACTCGCCCATATGGGTTCCTGGTTCTGTGGTTGCGTCTGCTTACTAACATTCTCCCATAACTCTATTTCACTTACCTAGTAATCTACTCACTTATGGCCTCTTAGTGGTCAGGGACAGTATTATTTTCATCTCATATTTATTTGGAAACATTATTATCTGGTAAGGAATGCTCTAAACAGAGCCCAGTGGTTAGAAACAAGGGCTCTGGGACAAATTTATAGATTTGAACATTTATTTTGCCACTTACTGACTGTGTAGTCTTGGGTGTGTTACTTGATCTGTCTGTGCCTCAATTTCCTCATTGAATAATACTAATACCACCTTCATATAGATGTCAGATGATTAAGTGAATAACCACACGAAAACAGTGCTCAATAAATGTTAGCAATTATGTTTATTTCTTTTATCTGACCTGAGATCAGATGCTTCAAGATTTTCAGAGCCCTTTCAGAGATTTTTGACTCCTGAATAACTTAACCGCTTTCCCTTCCACCCACTGCATTTGTCATCCCTTTCGTTCCCCTATGTCTCCATTTCTGCCAACCCCAATAATTTCTTAATTGTCTCAGTTACCTCTATTTGAATTAAAACCTAAACACGCCACACATGTGGAGCTGACATGTGTTTTTAGTTTCTTTTATTCTATTGTCTTTCCTCCTCACTTCCTTCTCCCCAGTTACACTTGCCTGCCTGCTGACTTTGAACATATTGAGCACACTCTTGCCCTAGGGTCTTTGTGCTTCTCTCTTTGTGGAACAAATTTTCCCTCCTCCCATGGCTTACACCCTCACATCCTTCAGGTCTCTGTTCAAATGTTGCCTTATCGGAGAGAACTTTATCTGTTTTAATATAAAGCAGAACCCCTAATCACTCTCCCTTTTCAATTCTGCCTTATTTTTTACCATTGCACTAATGACATATTATCTATTTGCTTATTTATTGTCTGTCTTCATCATTAGAATATAAAATCTATGAGAGTAGAGATGCTATGTGTTTCGTTTATTGCTATATCCCCAATGTCTGGAACGATGCATGGGACATAGGCACTCAAATAAATATTTGTTGAATGAATTAATGGGTGGGTGGATTAGATGACTTAGTTTTCACTCTACTTAACTCTTTTTAAAAGTTATTCTGACTATGCTTGCAATTAGCGAATCCTTTTTGCTAATAGCAATTATATTAGGAAACATAGTCTATATATATGAAATATAGTTGAGTGACATACAATTACTCATATATGGATCTTAATACATATTAGTTGACCAGTTGGCTTACTTATTAACAGAATATTTCATTCTGGCTTGAAAAGCCAGGGCATGATTATCTAGACCAACTTTATCCAGACTGAGAGTTAGCATACAATATTTGAGTAAGCTTAGGTTTTAGTAAGCCCTACATTTTCAAATCTTATTTTTACCATTTCTTAGCTTTGTGTGGCTGGGCAAGTGGTCCAGCCTCTTTGAATGCGCTCATCTCTAATGTGGGAGTAATTGTTCTTTTCTTGTAGACTTAATACTAGGATTTAGTGAAATCACATAGCAAGTGCCTACTCAGTTTCTGGGGCTTTTCTCAATAAATACTGCTTTCATTCCCTTTCCACTATCTTCTGAAGCCTGTGGTTAAATTATTTTTTCTATTCTAGGGACAGTCATTTTCTACAAAAGAGCATCTTTTATCTGAAAGATGAGTGCAGACAATTCCATTTCATTAAAGAGCTGATGATTTAATAATTTACTTAGAAGCAAGCCATGGCTTCCATTATGAAACTCATCTGGCATATGTGCAAAGGACCACTATTATTTTTCTACTGACAAGAAAGCTGATGGAATATAAATACTTTACACATGTACACAGAACAGGTTACCCTCGTGCAATGTCTTTACTTGGAGAAATATCATATGATGCTTTGCAGTAGATGTGGCTCAACATAAAATTTGTCATTTCCTGAGCGCTTGAAATATTGCTCTGTTTCTTATACCCTGTACTGCACGTGCTTATTTGATAATGTTAGTCTGCCTCCTTATTTCAGTTGCTGAAGTGACATAGCCCTGTTTTATAATTCGCCAAATGATTGAAGGTGCCAGACAGCTTGCTATTGCCCCAGTAACATCACTGATTCTTAGTTCTTAAAGAAAAGGGAGGACAGTGAGCATGTAGCTTGAGGGTGATGTATTCTGTGGGAATGTATATTCTCAGCAAGTTGTTTGTGATTTTTTTCCTTCTGTACAGCCAGGGGAGCAAAGGGACATATTTCAAATTCCCATTGGCAAAGAAGAGCCCCTGGTTCTTTTATAAGGATTTGTAAAATTCCGTACCTTTGAATCTTGTCAGCGATCTCTGGATATCCTCCAGCCTTTCTTTCATAAAGCTTTCAACATACAGAGCTGAGTGGGCCGGGCAGGGAAAGTGTATGTGAGTGTGTGATTGCCTGCGCCTGTGTCTGTGCTTCGTGCCTATCTGGAGCTGCCTTGATTGAAATGCCAATGTTCTGCCACGTTCTGGTCTGAATTTACTGTGGCAATAAAATGGAAGCGTCCGCCTGCATAGCAAAGTGAAGTGTAACAGTGGAGCCTCGCCATTTATTTAGTTGAGTCAGCTTAATGGAGATCAGTGCTCAGTTCTTCCTTTTGGTTCCTTTCTTGTTTCTCATCTCTAGTTTCTCATCAGCTGTTGAGTTTGGGGGAAAGTATTTTCTTGGAGCTGCAACAGCTCTCCATGTGGGGAAAGGGAGGGGTTACCTTCAATCTCCAGGAATGATAGGTGTGAGCAGAACTTGTCAAGAGTTTTATTGTTTGAAAGCACCTACATTTTTCTATTTTCAACCTCTTTTGGAGAGAATAAATCACAAAATATTGGCGAGGCAAAGTTTTTATTTCTTAACAAATCATTAGATATCAGATAATGGAAGTAGTTAAATTGCACAAGTTGGTTTGTGGTTTGCAGGTACAAGAAAACACTTCATGATTGCTCTCAGAATTCTGCATGGCCTGAAGCTATTTATTTATTTATATATTTATTTATTTATTTGAGACAGGGTTTGGCTCTGTCACCCAGGCTGGAGTGCAGTGAAACAAACATGTTTTACTGCAGCCTTGGCCTCCCAGACCCAAGCAATCCTCCCACCACAGCCTCCTGTGTAGCTGGGATGATAGGTGTGTGATACCATGCCCGGCTAATTGTTTGATTTTTTTTTTTTTCTTGTAGAGAATAGGGTCTCACTTTGTTTCCCAGGCTGGTCTTGAACTCCTGGGCTCAAGAAATCCTCCTACCTCTGAATCCCAAAGTACTGGGATTACAGGCATGAACCACTGCACCTGGCAGCCTGAAGCTTTTGAGGTTTGGGAGCAAATGGCAGGAAAGCAGTATTAAACAATATTCATCTTATTAGTAGGAAAGACCCCAGCTATTTCTTTTATTCTTTGTGGGTTGATTCTGATTCAAAAGTTGCTGTGGTCCTGAAAACAAGGATTCTGGGCAAAACAAGAAATTGGGTGGTAAGCACAGTCAAATATGTTCGCTTTCCCCCATGACCTCATGTGTAGAAAAGAACGGAGCTGCTCTAATTCACTGAGCAGATTCTGCATATGTTCACTTAAGGGATTAATTTTGTTCTTGAGGCTGGTAGGTTTCACATAGCACTGTAGCAGGACTGCTTGATTCATTCATGTATTCATTCTGTAAATACCATGCCAGGTTGTGAATACAAAGATAATTCAAACATGGATCACAACATATTTCTCTAATTTGACTGTGACCTCCTTGCCAGCAAAGAGTTTACAGTCTAGTAGGGAAAATATATTATGAACATGAGAGTAAAATATGAATAGAAACTGAAATGCCATAAAGCATGCAGATAAAGAGAAGTAGAGATGAACTGTTCTGAACAGGGATAAATGAGGTTTGGTGGAGAGATTAGGGAAGACTTTGAGAAGGCATTTGAGCTTAACTTTGACTTTATGGGAACAGAAGGCAAACACTTTCCAGGTGGACAAAGACATAGACATGAAAAAGCACTGGACCAAGAAGGTTTATATTTCTTGCGGTGGTGGGTGGAGGAGATGGGAGAATGAGCAAGGGACAATTCTGTAGTTTAAGGCCCATTTTGGAACTGGGACTTACGGGATTTATGAACTACCTTTGGGACTCCAAGGAGCACAATAAGGATAGATGGCACTTCAGGGGAAGGGGGTAGGGGGTAGGGGGAGGGGGAGGGAGTCTGGGACTGTGTAATGTTTTTTGATACCACTACTGACACCAAATGTGTGTCTTTTATTGACACCAAATATTTTTTCACACCAATTCTCATACACCAACTGGGTGTCCAATAGTTTGGTTCAATTCTGACACTGTCTACCTGGAGTTAGTGTCAGATCCTACAAGTTAAAGGGCTTGGTCCCAAAAGACTGCCCCTACCTCAGCTGCCAGCCACCAGTGTGGTCCCCAGCGACCCACACTTCTATCTAACTGACAACAAAGTTGGGGATTCCTATGACCCTCACCCTTGCCTTGGTGTGGACCAAGGTAACTAGATAATTTGCTAGAATGAACTCAGGAAAATACTCTACTTACTATTACAGTTTATTATAAAGGATACAACTTAGGGCCAGATGGAAGAGATCCCTAAGACAAGGTTTGGGGCTGGGGGGTACAGAGCTTCCACGTCCTCTGCAGGTACCACTTTCCCAGCACACCCATGTGCTCACCGACTTGGAAGCTCCTGAAATCTTGTCGTTTAGTGGTTTTTGTGGAAGTTTCATTGCCGATGCATAGGCATGATTGATTAAATCATTTGCCATGGGTGGTCAAACTCAATCTCCAGCCTTCCTCCACTCCCCAGAATGAGGTTGGGGAGGGAGACTGAAATTTCTAACCTTCCATTCATGTGGCTGACTTTTCTGGTGACCAACTTTCACCATGAGTCATCTCATGAGCATATGAAAGACAATAAATTTCGGGGATTTTAGGAGTTCTATGCCAGGAACAGGGTATAAAGACCAAATATAGTTGACCCTTGAACAATACAAGTGTTAGGAGCACTGACCCCTCGTGCAGTCAAAAATCTGAGTATAACATTTAATTCCCCCAAAACTTAATGACTAATAGCCTACTATTGACCTGAAGCCTTACTGATAATGTAATAGTTGATTAACATATATTTTGTGTGTGTGTTGTCTTTCTTTCCTTTCTTTCTTTCTCTCTCTTTCTTTCTTTCTTTCTTTCTTTCTTTCTTTCTTTCTTTCTTTCTTTCTTTC
>NW_012098099.1:519650-545666 GCF_000951045.1 Mandrillus leucophaeus
TTTCTTTCTCTCTCTTTCTTTCTTTCATTCTTCTTTCTTTCTTTCTTTCTTTCTTCTCTTTCTTTCTTTCTTTCCTTCTTTCTTTCTTTCTTTCTTTCTTTCTTTCTTTCTTTCTTTCTTTCTTTCTTTCTTTCTTTCTTTTCTTTCTTTCTTCTTTCTTTTTTCTTTTTTTTCTTTTTCTTTTGAGACAGAGTGTCTCTCTGTCACCCAGGCTGGAGTGCACTGGCACAATCTCAGCTTACTGCAACCTCAGCCTCCTGGGTTCAAACTATTCTCCTGCTTCAGCCTCCTGAGTAGCTGGAATTACAGGCACGCACCACTATGCCTAGATAATTTTTGTGTTTTTAGTAGAGACAGGGTTTCACCATGTTGGCCAGGCTGGTCTCGGACTCATGACCTCAGGTGATCCACCTGCCTCAACCTCCCAAAGTGCTGCGATTACAGGTGAGAGCCACTTTGCCTGGCCAATATTTTGTATGTTATATGTATTATGCGCTTCATTCTTACAATAAAGTCAGCTGGAGAGAAGAAAATGTTACTAAGAAAATCATAAGGAAGAGGAAATGACTTTAGTCTTCATTGAGTGGAAGTGGATCACGATAAAGGTTTTCATCCTCATCCTCTTCACGTTGAGTAGGCTGAAGAGGAGGAAGCAGGGGTTGGGGGTTTATTGGTCTCGCATCTCAGGGGTGGCAGAGGTGGAAGAAAATCTGTGTATCAGTTGACCTGCGCAGGTCAGACCCACGTAGTTCGAAGGTCAATTGTATTTATGTTTTACTATACCACAGAAGCAGAAACCATTTACTTCACAATTTTTCCAAGGAGGACAGCAGCGAGCACAGGCATGGGTGACGGTGGTGGGAGCGGCATGGAGCTGTGAGGTAGCCACAGATAACACACTGGATCAAGGTCAAGTGGGTTGGTGGCTGTTCTGGAACAGGGTGAGGACTTAGGCCAGGGGTGGTGGGGTGGGGCAGGGTTGATGTGACTTTGTTGAAGTCTGTGTCACAGTGTTGGCCCTGCTTAGAGGCTTCTGGGCTTTAACTGAAGGCAAGTTAGGAGAGAAAACGACTTTGCCCTACATATCTATCTTGTTATTTTCAACAGAAAATTTCTATTGTTGGAGCGATGCTAAGTCCGAGCTAGTGTCAATTCTGGGATAATCATCTAGAGTAATTGCTTTCTCTGCCTGGCCAAGGATGATCCAGCTTGTTAACAGTCCAAGTGTAAATATATGTGTAGGAAGATTTGAAGAATATGCTGACAAGCTGGCTTGAATCATTGAAAATGTTCACACTTTTCTCTTTGCTGCTGGCAGAGGAATCTCTGAAGGCAAAAACTTAGCCGAATGCTCCCAACAGTCAAATAAAGACGCCAACTCAGGACTCCACAAAACTAAAGGTTAACCTTTTCCTTTCCTCTCACGGAGAACTAAGAGGCCAGTCAGTGAGACATCCCTTGAAGCTCCGAGGAATTAACCTTAGAATCTATTTTGCAAAGATACCCTAATGCCTTCAAAGATGCCGTTCAGGACTGAAAGCTGCCTGAAAGGGAAAAGGCTTGGGTGATAACATTTAAAGAACACCAGGCCGGGCACGGTGGCTCACGCCTGTAATCCCAGCACTTTGGGAGGCCAAGGCAGGCGGATTACCTGAGGTCAGGAGTTTGAGACCAGCCTGGCTACATGGCAAAACCCTGTCTCTACTGAAAATACAAAAATTATCTGGGTGTGGTGGTGGGCGCCTGTAATCCCAGTTACTTGGGAGGCTGAGGCAGGAGAATCACTTGAACCTGGGAAGTAGGTGTTGCAGTGAGCGGAGATCACGCAACTGCACTCCAGCCTGGGTGACAGAGCGAGATTCCATCTCAGAAAAAACAAACAAGAAAACAAACAAAAACAACACTGTATGGGCCCCATCATGAGTGCTTTACCTCCATTATTTCTTTGAATTTTCCTGACAGCCCTGTGAGGTTGGATTTACCCTTTCCATTTTACAGATAAGGAAGGCAAGGGTTCATAAAAGTCAAATTACTTCCTTAAGGTCATTTGACTAATTGGTCAGAGTATGAGTCTATCTGACCACTAGCCTCTGCTCTCTCTAGTACAGAACAAAATAGTTGTGGGTAATAATGTTTCAAGAAACTCTGATTTTATTTATTTTATTTTGAGACAGAGTCTCACTCTGTTGCCCAGACTGGAATACAATGGCAAGATCATAGCCCACTGTAGCCTCAAACTCCTAGGCTCAAGCGATCGTCCTGTGCAGCCACTTTTTTTTTTTTTTTCTTTTTTTGAGGTAGAGTCTCACTTACCCTGTCGCCCAGGCTGGAGTGCATCTATGCGATCTTAGCTCATTGCAACCTCTGCCTCCTGAGTTCAAGTGATTCTCTGGGTGCCTCAGCCACCTGAGTAGCTAGGATTACAGGCATGAGCCACCATGCCTGGCTAATTTTTGTATTTTTGCATTTTTGTTTTTTGTTTTTTGTTTTGAGATGGAGTCTCACTCTGTTACTCAGGCTGGAGTGTAGTGGCACGATCTCGGTTCACTGCAATCTCCACCTCCTTGGTTCAAGTGATTCTCCTGCCTCAGCCTCCTGAGTAGCTGGGACTACAGGCTTGTGCCACCATGCCTGGCTAATTTTTGTATCTTTAGTAAAGTCAGGGTTTCACTACGTTGGCCAGGCTGGTCTTGAACTCCTGACCTCAGGTGATCTGGCATCTCGGACTCCCAAAGTGCTGGGATTATAGGCATGAGCCACCATGCCCAGTTAATTTTTGTGTTTTTAGTAGAGACAGAATTTTGCCATGTGGGCCAGGCTGGTCTTGAACTCCTGAGCTCAAGTGATCCTCCTGCCTTGGCCTCCCAAAGTGTAGGGATTACAGGGGTGAGCCACCTTGCCTGGCCAAGAATCTAATTGTAGAGTTAGAAGGGACCTTGGAGTCAATAGACAACTAGTATTGAAGGAAACTTCATAATTATTTTTAGTGATTCTCCACTCCTACCTTCCTACCAAGTGGTCACCTGGTTTAGGCTTTATTTCCAGTCAAGGGGAAATAACTACTACTACTACTACTAAGGCAGAGCCCAAAGGGGCAGCAAATCGAGAACTGCTCCTTTGATTCTAAAGCTTGCCTGCAAAAATAGAAAGATGGGAAAGAGGGTGGGCAGAGTATGAAGAGAAGATTAATGGAAGGAGAAGGGCCAATTCTATGAGATATTTAGAATATAATAATTAGTTAATGTGGCTCAAGAATAGATCCATATATCAGTGGAAAGGACTATATTTCCTAGAAGCAAACTTTAAACCTAACATATGATAAAGGAAATATCACATATCACTGGGAAAGATTAATTAATGGTTTTGGGAAATTTACCTAGCTATGTGGAAAAAAATCAATACAAATCATGAGTTCCTATTACATTCTAAAATAAATTCCAGGTACATTAGTGAGTTATGTTTAAAAAATGAAAATACTAGAAAAAAAAGGGGAAGTGCAAAAGCAATATGTAAAGTCTTTAGGTTTCAGAGGTGGGTAAGGAGTCCACAGTAGTAAATGGCAGAAAAAACGGTGAGGCGCACAGGGATCTGGACTGAATATAGGCCCCAGGGGTTGAAGTTTCAATACAAAGGCAAGGATCAAAAGAGAGGATATATGGCCTGCACAGAATGAGCAGAAGTGAATTTCCCTAATGGAACCAGGAGGCAGAAATGTGTTATCTTTTGTGAAAAGGCCTCTGAATATCCTGCCCACCAGCACTGAGTTATGACCAGAAGATTGCTGTCTGTCTTGAGACACGGATGGAAAAAGTCATTTGAAAGATTGGAACCCTGCGTCCTCACTGGTGCAGTGTGGAAATCCCAAGCTGAAGGATAGATTAAAAACCAAATCTGGCCAGGTCCAGTGGTTCATGCCTGTAATCCCAGCACATTGGGAGGCTGAGGCAGGTAGGTTGCTTGAGCCCAGGAGTTTGAGACCAGCCTGGGTAACATGGTGAAACCCTGTCTCTACTAAAAATACAAAAATTAGCCAGGCATGGTGGTGTGTGCTTGTAGTCCCAGCTACATGGGAGGCTGAGATGGGAGGATTGATTGAGTGTAGGAGGTCAAGGTTGAAGTGAGCCATGGTCATGCCAATGCACTCCAGCCTGGGTAACAGAGCAAGACCTCTCAAAAATCCTCTAGGGCCCAGACAGAGGAAACTCAGAATCCTTCTGCCTCTCTCATGGCTTCTACAGTCTAAGGCACTCAAGAAAAAAGCTTCTGCAGATCAACATTTTCATGGAAGATGAATTCACGGGCAAAACATACAGAATAAGAAGCTCCAACATATGTCTAATAGGAGTTTCAGAGTGAGATTATCAAGAGAATGGCAGAAGAACTGTTCAAAGATATAATAGCTGAGCGTTTTCAAGAAAGGAATAAAAACAAGGTATTTAAAAGGCCTGTGGGTGCTGAGCAGGATTTGAAAATTCACACGGCATATCACAACGAAACTGCAGGGTGAGATGGCAGAGAATTAAGGATGAAGAGAAAATCCTGAAAGTCACCAGAGAGAAAAATCAAATTACCTACAAAGAACAACAGAGACTTTGGGGGATTTTTATTGGCAATTGTACATTATTGAAACATTGGAAATATTTTTAAAGTTAGGGAAAATAATGCTGAAACCAACTTTTATACCCAAAGAGATTTAAAACACAGACACACATAAGTTGGAGTCAGACAGACGTGGCTCAAATTCTGATTTTGTCATTCAGTAGTTATTTAATCTCTTCCTGCCTTAGTTTGCTGATTTATGAAGTGTGGTAAGAACACCGTCTCAACTGTTGTATATGGATGCCAAATGTTAGGTAACTAACTGGACTGGGAACTCTTTCAATGTAATTTTTTTCTTTTGTTTTTTTTTCAGACAGAGTCTCACTCTGTCATCCAAGCTGGAGTATAGTGACACAATCTTGGCTCACTGCAACCTCTGCCCCCCAGGTTCAAGTGATTCTCCTGCCTCAGCCTCCCAAGTAGCTGGGACTATAGTGATGCACCACCATGCCTGGCTAAGTTTTTTGTAGTTTTAGTAGAGACAGGGTTTTACCATGTTGGTCAGACTGGTCTTAAACTGCTGACCTCAAGTGATCTACCTGCCTCAGCCTACCAAAGTGCTGGGATTACTGGCATGAGCCACCGTGCCTGGCCTCAGTGTACTTTTAAAAAGCCTATCTGTGGCCGGGCACTGTGGCTCATGCCTGTAATCCCAGCACTTTGGGAGGCCGAGGTGGGCAGATCATGAGGTCAGGAGCTTGAGATCAGTCTGGCCAACATAGTGAAACCCTGTCTCTACTAAAAATACAAAAAATTAGCCAGGTGTGGTGGTGTGCACCTGTAATCCCAGCTACTTAGGAGGCTGAGGCAGGAGAATTGTGTGAACCCTGGTGGTGGAGGTTGCAGTGAACCCAGATAACCCAGATTGCACCATTGCACTCCAGCCCAGGTGACAGTGTGAGACTTTGTCTCCAAAAAAAAAAAAAAAAAAGCCTATTTATATATGACTTTGGTGAAGAATACTTTCAAACAGAGACTGCGTCAGGCTCAGAGTCAAAGCAGAAAGAAAGGAGGCTGATGGCACAGAATTATTGATGTCTGCCAAAGGAGGAAATGTGATAGACAAGCTTACTTTTAATTTAGAAGTAACAAAAGTAGGTCTTATTTTAAATTATTTAGAATGTTCTGGCAAGCAATTTCAAAATTAAATAACTATATTTTGCTTTCAAAAGGAATTTGAAAATTATGCCTCACTATTTTGATGAATAATTAAATGTCCCTTCTGGTTTTGTGTTTGCTTCCTCGCCTTTACATTTCAATATTGAAGACCTATGGGCCAATATTGAAGACAATATTGAAGACCTGTGGGCCAATATTGGTGACAGGTGGGCCATGTCTCTACCTGCTGTAACCAGTTTGAACTGGAAGGGGACCCACTTCACTAGATATGGAGCTTCTGTAGGTGTGGATCTCTAACCTTAACCCCCAATCCTTTCTTCCAGATTATGCATTCAAGATCTAAAGATGCTTTCCTTTCATCATCTAGAATGAATTTGTTCATTTATCCTGATGAAAGGTTAAAGAAGATATTGCCAAGTGTGAGCAATAACCTTCGATGGAGATGATATCACCATTTCCTGAAAGTGCAGAACCATCTGTTTTTAGCAAGGGATGTGCTCCATTGAGCTCCTGATTTTGAGACCACTTTTATTTATTTATTTTTAAGCTTAATTTAGTTTGGTATTTAAAATTATCTTTAAATATCTCTTTAAAATTATCCAGCTCATGTTTCAATTCTCTGCTTCCTATGGAATAATGTTTAATTTTCCCTCTTTTATTAGTTAAGGCACACCGAAATTAGGGATAGAACCCCATAAAATCCATTTGACAGCTTCTGAAATGTAAGTTTCATCAAAAATAACCTTTAGATAAATTAAACAAATAAGAAGGCTGAGGAAAGTGTAGTTTTCAAACTGAACCAGAAAGTTGGTTTGAAAGAACACAGGAACTCATGTGGAAAGGTCTTAACACAAGCTAAGAGAAGTGAGGGCCAACACGTGTCATCAGGGAAGGAGGATGAGGCCTGGAGGCAGAAGGCAGCAGCTGAGGTCTTGGTACTCATCTGATCATCATTTGCTTTGGGCAGTCCACTCACCTTAGTTCTGCCCCAGTTTTCTCTGCTCTGAAGTATCTGCTCCCCTCATAGGGTTGTTGGGAAGATCTTTCAAGATAACCAAGGTAAAAATGCTCTGTGAACCTGAAAAACAAAAAGACTGTAATTTAGATATGATGAGTGTTAACTTGATTGGATTAAAGAATGCAAAGGATTGTTCCTGGGTATATCTGTCAGAGTGTTGCCAAGGAGATTAACACTTGAGTCAGTGGACTGGGAGAGACAGACCCACCCTTAATTTGGGTGGGCACCATCTAATCAGCTGCCAGCACAGTTAAGATAAAAGCAGGCAGAGGAACATGGAAGGACTAGACTGGCTGAGTCTTCTGGCCTCCATCTTTCTCCCATGCTGGATGCTTCCTGCCCTTGAACATCGGACTCCATGTTCTTTAGCTTTTGGACTTTTGGACCTACACCAGTGGTTTGCCAGGGGCTCTTGGGCCTGAGGCCACAGACTAAAGGTTGCACTATTGGCTTCCCTACTTTTGAGGTTTTGGGACTCAGACTGACTTCCTTGCTCCTCAACTTGTAGACCGTCTATTGTGGGACTTCACCTTGTGATCTTGTGAGTCAATAGCCCTTATAAACTCCCCTTCATATATTCATCTATTCTATTAGTCCTGTCCCTCTAGAGAGCCCTGATTGTTACACTAGGTCATGGCATAACTTTTGCCTTATTATTCTGTTGAAAGTTTTTTCTTCTCCCTTTTGAATCTGGTAGGTGTTTATCTCAGTTCTTTAGTTCAGTTGGTGTTATAGTATAAGTATGGAAAGATCTCAGCAGGAACAGTCTCCCAGAGAAATCCTGTTTGAGCACCCAGATCATTTGGGAAAGGAAAAAGAAAGATATATTTTTAAGGTTTTCTGTAAGAATAAAAAAGACCTTCAAAATATTAATTCAATTATTGAGCAATTTGACATTTGATATTATGTATGTTTACACTGTCCAAAATAGTAACCACTAGTCACATGCGGCCATTTAACTTTAACTTAATTAAAATTAAGTGACATTAGAAGTGTAGTTCTTCATTTGCACTGGCCACGTTGCAAGTACTTGATAGCCATACGTGGTGAGTGGCTATCACAATGGATGGCACAGACATGAACTTTTCCACTGTGGCAGAAAGTTCTGCTGGAGAGCGCTGGTACAGAACAAAACACCTGGATACATGAATACTTCTGGAGGCGGGTGATGGGAAAACACACAGAATAGAAGATCACTTCCTGAGATCAACAGTCAACACACCTCTCCCCTGTTGCTTAGTGATTTACGTAAACCTGAGATGTCTTTACATCCAAGCTTAGGAAACGTCGTCAATGTTACCTTCAAAACATCTCTGACCTCTCGTCATACCCCTCGTGCAATCTCTCACCATGTGTACTCTGATTCTGGAAATGCTTCTTACTTAACTGGGTTCCCCGATGTAAAATTGTCCTCTGCGCACAACCTGTCCAGGAGTTCTCATCATTCTGGGTAAAAGCCAACATCTTTCAGTGCCTGGCCAGATCTACCCCAGCCTCCATCCACCTGGCTTCTATGAGTCTCCCCCTTACTCACTCATCAGCACCCATGCTGACTTCCTTGCTTTTTAGAACATATGATACCTACTCCCACCCTGGGGCCTTTGCTTATGCTGTTCCCCAAGCTCGGAGCACCCTTCCCTCTCACCTCATTCAGGTTTCTGCTCAAGATTGCTTCATCTGAGAAGGCTTCCTCTACATCCTCTACCAAATAACTGTGCCCCTCCCCATCATCGTCTAGCCCCATCTCCCACTGTCTTCATAGCACTTACTTCTACTTGATATTCTATTATATATTGACATGTGTGTTATGTTTTGTGTGTCTCTCCATGAGTGCAGGAGCTGTGTAATACACTCTTGTGGTGGTTAAGAACACAGACTCTGGAGCCAGATTGCCTGGGATCAAATTCTAGCTCTGTCACTTACTGACTGTGTGACCTTTTCCAAGTTTGTTAGCTTCTCTTGGGCCAACAATACTATGCACCTCATAAAGCAGATGTTAGAATTAAATGAGTTTCATGTATATAAAGTGCTTAGAATAGTGTGTGGCACATGGTAAGTGCCATTTAAATACTTCACATGTTGTTGGTAGTTTTATATTATGTCAACTTAGTTAGGCTGAAGGTGGGTCCCTTCCCTATGTAATTCCAGGTTTGTATGGTCCACAAAGGACATATTACCCAGCATTTGGATGGTAGAACTGGGGGAGCAGCTATGCTTTTCTTTTCTCTCTGAAGATGGGTACAAGGGACCAGGGCTGTAACAGCTTGTACAAGTTGTCTCTGTCCTGTGAGCTCACTTTATTTGCATTGGGCATATATGCAGCTCCTGCAGCTCATGCTGGGTCTCTAGGTGTGTGGGCAGCTCTGTGTTGACCTCCTGCAACTCATCCATGACATCAGGTAGGATGGGCTGAGAGGCAGATGTGGGTTCCAGCAAATACTGTCTTCTCGGAAAGGCTTTTTTTTTTTTGTCCTATGTCATATAGGACTCTCATCACTTTCTATTATTTTACTCTGCTTTATATTTCTTCATAGTACTCATTATCTCCAGACATTAGATCTATTAATTTTTTTTGATTGAGAGTAGGAGCTTTATATTTTTTGTCCAAGGATATCTGTCTCTGGCCATTAGGTTGTTTGATACATGGTAGATGCCTAATACATATTCCTTAAATGAATGGGTGAAATGAAATTATAGGTCATCGTGTTGTTCCACAGGTACAGAGGCAGAGTAAAGGCACTGGAGGGCTCACATGACATTTCCACGTGAACATGGAAGCCTGATGTATTACCCAGCTCCCCTGCTGATCTTTGAACTATATTGTAGAATGAAGAACTTTGCCAACCTAGTGCCAACCTAGTTAATGGAGACTCAAGGGAGGTAGATAGAGACTCATGAGGCTATGCACAGCAAATATGAACTCTTTTTGGTCTCTGGCTTGTATTATAATTTGACTTTTGAAAAAACATTTCTTGCATCAGGTTAATATATAATCTACTTCATGCTTACTTCTGAGGTGGGCATAATTGAACTGTTCATTAAACAAATCTTTAATAGCATCCTACTATGTGTGAAGCATTGTACTAAGTGCTGGGATATATAGTAGTGTACAAAACAGATCAAACCCCTCAATTTCATGGAACTTACACTCTAGAGGGAAATACAGACAGTAAGGTAAATATGTAAAATTCATAGTATGTCAGTGATAAGTGCTTAGGAGACAAAGGAGGGGAAGAGAAGGAGAAGTCTTGCTTCATTTTGCTTTTTAACGATTTTTAAATAAGGTCAGGCCAAGGTGATATTTTATTAAATAATGAAGGAGGTGAAGGAGTAAGCCATAGAGATATTTGGAGAAAGAACAGTTTAAGCAGAGAAAACAGCAAATGCACTGACCCTGAGGCAGGAATGGGCTGGGTGTGTTGGAGACCCGATGTAGGTGGTGGCAACTCCCTGCCAGCTCTAGCCCTGTGGGGCTTCACTGTCCTTGTCAAGTTCCCTGAACTCTGTGCACGCCTTTGTAAATAGTCCCGCTAATAAACTCTTCTCAACCATTTTGAGAGTGCCATCTGTTTCCTGCAGGGACCTGATGGATGTGAGTGAGCTCCATCTTGTTTGGGAGTGTTGTGTAGTTTGTATAAAGAAATGCTGAAGGAGTTCAGAGCAGGAGAAAATCATTGTAAGAGGAAACATGTGAATCTTTGCTTTGACGTTGAAGAAAATAGAACAGAACCAAATTGTTTCTATGATTGGGCCTCTGATTAATGGTAACTCTTCCACCTATGGCTTCAGCCAGAAATTTTTTCTTTTCTTTTTTTTTAGACAGACTTTTTTGGTCACCCACGCTGGAGTACAGTGGCGTGATCTCACTGCAACCTTCACCTCCCAGGTTCAAGCGATTCTCCTGCCTCAGCTTCCCGAATACCTGGGATTACAGGCACATGCCACCACTCCTGGCTAATTTTTGCATATATATAAATAATTTTTTTTTTATTTTTTAGTGAAGACAGGGTTTTACCATGTTGGCCAGGCTGGTCTTGAACTCCTCACCTAAGGTGATCTGCCCACCTCGACCTCCCAAAGTGCTGGGATTACTGGCATGAGCCACCATGCCTGGCGAAGCCAGAAATTTCTCTAGGTGTTATCATAGATTTTTCCTTCTTTCTCCCCCACTCCCCACATCTAATTGATCACTAAATCAAATTGGAGTATACAAATTAGACTATGTTGCTGCTTCCCTTAAAACCATTCCTTAGCTCTCCCTGGTCTACAGGAGACTGTCCACACTCCTCAACAGGCATTTCCGCTCTCATTACCTGTCATCCGTCCTTTTGTGTGTTACGTCCAAGTGATATGGAAGAACTCAGGGCTTCCGTATGGTCATTCTTCCAGGTGTTTGTGTAAGCTTCACCAGATGGCATCATGGCCACTCCTCTGCTTTTATTAGTTAACTCCTGCCTATCCCTTGCAACTTAGCTCAAGGGTCACCTCCTCAGGAAGCCTAGCTTTCCACAAGTATTTGAGGTAGTCTTTGCAGGCCGTAAGCTAGGTGTTTTGTGTAAAAAACGTACAAAGTCCTTGTCCTCATGGAGCCTATGTCTAGTAGTAAGTGCTAATGTTAAATGTTTGGAAGGGCAGACACTAGATACGAAAACACCCAAACAAATATATAGCAAAAATCGTGGGAAATGCCTTGAAGGAAAAAACCATAGAACGACAAAAACAGCTAAAGGGTAGGGATGGGGGATAGGGTGGGAAAGGGCTCTACTGTAAGGAGGAGGCTGAGGAGGTGACAATTAAACAGATACCTGAAGAATGACAACAGCTAGTCAGGTAAACTAGGTGATGCAGTGGGAAGTCACAGAGAGGATGGTGGTGGAAAGAGCGTTTTGGACAGAGTGAACCAAGAGACTGAGCACATAGGAAGGGCCTGGGCAGGGAAGAATCAACGGTGCATTGTAGGACCAGAACGCAGGTTAGTGGAGCCGGAACTGATGGGCTGTGGAGAGAGTGACAGGAGGTGGAGCTGCAGAGGACAGAAGGCTGGCTCCTGTGTGACTGTGTATACACCGATACGAAGTTTGGATTTTATTTGAATGCATAGGCAGTCCTTGACGCTTTCTGAGCAGAGGAATGACTTGATTTCCTTCACGTTTTAAAAAGACCACTCTTGCTACAACTTGGAGAATGTCTTGGAGGGAAGCCAAGAGTAAAAAGAAATGACAATGCCTCATTCTGTCTTAGGAGTCTCCCCGACACGTTCCTGAAGCACCTGATGCTTATTTAAGCATAGCACTTTTAATCATGGTTGCAATTTTCTGTTTACTTGTCTGCTGCTTCCACCAGTCTGAGGGCTCCTTGAGGGTGGGGACTGTGCCTTTTTTTCTTTTTTTTTTTACCTTTCTTTCTTTTCATTTTTTTTCTTTGAGACAGAATCTTGCTCTGTCACCCAAGCTGCAGTGCGGTGACACGATCTTGGCTCACCACAACCTCTGCCTCCCAGGTTCAAGTGATTCTCCTGCCTCAGCCTCCCGAGTAGCTGGGATTACAGGTGCCCGCCACAATGCCCTGCTAATTTATTTGTATTTTTAGTAGAGATGGGTTTCACCATGTTGGTCAGGCTGGTCTCAAACTCCTGACCTCAGGTGATCCACCTGCCTTGGCCTCCCAAAGTGCTGGGATTACAAGTGTGAGCCACTGTGCTCAGCCTAGACTATAACATTCTGTAAGCCATGTTTGTTGCAGTAGAAAGAGCATTTTAGAGGTCCAAGTTAGAGGTCTGAAGGAGAGTGGGGTGAGCAGGCTGCTTTCTTGTTGGAGGCATGTGGACAGTAGACAAAGGGAGAATTGCTTGACTGGAGCTAGTTGGTTCGATAGCAATTTTTACTTATTTATTACATTTTTATTTTTTTGAAATAGGGTCTCATTCTTTCACCCAGGCTGGAGTGTGGAGGTGCAATCATGGTGCACTGGAGCCTCAACTTTCCTGGCTCAAGTGATCCTCCCACTTCAGCCTCCCAAGTAGCTGGGGCTACAGGTGTGCACCACCACATCTGGCTAATTTTTTAATTTTTATTTTGTAAAGATGGGATTTTGCCATGTTGCCTAGGCTGGTCTTAAGCTTTGGGGACCAAGGGATCCTCCCATCTTGGCCTCCCAAAGTGTTGAGATTACAGGCATGAGCCAACATGCCTGGCCCACAATTTTTCATTTCTGGAGTGTGTGTTTTTTTTTTTTTTTTTTTCTGGGTCATGAAAAAAGGTTCTACATGTAGGGAGAAGATAACTGAATCTGCCACATTCATCAGTATAAAAACAAAGCAAATACCTTTTGGGTAGCACCACTCTTAGAGGCTCGTTTGAATCCTCCCCCTAAAGTTAGGAGCTGGTAAACTCTCAACTCTCAAAAGATTGTACAATGAGAATTTAGACACCAGGCACCCGTTTCTGCACAGTATCACAGTAAGATACAAAATACAACAAGGTGGGTGAATGAAATTAAAGATACATATGATAAAATACATTTGGTGTTTCATAAAATCATTTTGGGGGCAGGAAAACTCATTAGATTGTGAAGATGAATCACAGTGAGAACACAGTGAGTCTCATTGGCAGAGCATCACTCACGGCACAGTAATTCTGCCGTTGTCATGGGGCTCTGTAGGGAGGGTGGATTGATGATAATCCCTTCTTTATTGAGATTTTGGGCTCACATCTCATTTACGTTTACGCCTGCCAGATGGCAGAGCCTTTATTTGTCGTTGTATTTCTTAGACATTTCTTGATCTCTGCAGCGCGAGTGCATGGATGCTGAAGTGGTACCATAAGTGCACACAGGAAATGGATCAGTAAACACTGGAAGAAAAAGACAATGCTGAGGGCAGGAGTTTATTCTGCGGGATAACAGGGATGAAGCTAAGAAAAGGCAAGATGGATGTTCAATATCCAGAAAAGTACGCTGGCCATTCAGCTTTAAAAATAACTTCCCATGGGAAGCTGTGAAAATCCCACGACTTGAGGCATTTGAGAACAGATTGGATGATGTACTGGAGATTATCCTACAGGGAGTCAAATGTACTCTGGTCCAGGGAGTGAACTAAAATAGTCACAAAAACCACAAAATGATCTTTTGTGGTTATGATTCTGGGAGTCCAGTCAGGTCTTGCCTTATTGAATCCTTTGCTACAACCACTATGAATTTCCCCAAGCTGAACTGAAGAATTGTGCCTTAGAGTATAAGCCTTGGTGGGATTGCATCCCTGTGGCCTGGTCAGCTAAAAGGCTAATCAGATGTAGCATCTGTCTTACAGAATTCTACAGGTTTATGGTGCAATCTCCCCGCTCCTTTCTCCTCCTCCTCCTCTCCCACCCTCAGGAAGAGAACGAGTCACCTTGGTCTTCCTATTGCAATGCCTACTCTCTGCTGCTCACTGCACTATGGTTTGGCATTTGAAGGAGAATATGGCTTTAAGACCACCAGACAACATGAGACACGGAATTGCTGAGGGCTCCCAATCATTGCACAAGTGGACTGCAAAGCCTGTGGAGTTGCTATGGAAAGCCCCTCCCTGCTCCTGCTCTGGGGTGCCCAGAGATGTGCTGGGGATTCTGGGTCTTCTCTGTTTTATAGCTATTGTTAAAGATTTGATGGTGGTAGAGGGGAGGGAGGTTTTAATTCCCTAAGGACAGACCAAGTCTGTCATTCAAATTCAGCTCTGAGACTCCAGAGTGAACTGTTGAAGGCCTGCTGCTCATTCTTCTTTCTTTTCCTAATTAATGGCAATTGATCTAAAAATAATTGGGGACAGTCTCTGAAGTTGTTGCTGGGACAAGTTGTTGATATAGTTACAGAACTGGGTCTGAGACAACACAGAGGCTTGGGCAAGTTGAGAGGCTGAGGGGAACTCATAAGTGAGTTCTTGGGGAGATTTCTTATCATTACTTGAGCATATGTCACTTTTTCAGTTGATTGGAATGTGCTGTAATTTTCCCACATAGTAGACTCTGGCCATTTATGGTTGTAACATTTAAAGTTTCAGTCACTTGAACATGAACTGCAAGTCCATTCTATAAGGTGAAATGCATAACTTTGCCAAGGCATGAATTTGAATCACAACATTGCTGAGTAGTTGTGCCTGAGAGTTTGTTACCTACTGATCAGACCAGACCAGCTGGCGCCTAGCCTCTATGTCTTACAGAAGCCCTTTTCATTCTTTCTTCCTTGTTCTGTGTGAGAAGTTTGGGAGACATATCCTTGGTGAATGCCATGATTCTTAATTGCCTCGTGACTATGAACCCAGCTGAGCCCAGCCTTCCTAAACATGCACCATCATAAAGAAGATCAAAGGAGCAGTCAGACCAGGACACAAACTTGTTCAACCACATTTACTACTCTTTTATTATGAGCCAGGTCCTGTGCTGGGTGTCATAAGAAACACAAAGATTAGTACAACCTGGTTCTTGCCCTCAAAGAAAATACAACCAATAGGAGTATGGGAGGGAAAAAACAAGGATAAAAAAGAATATACTATAGGCCAATGCCAGATAACCACTCTGGGGTGTATTTCAATACCAATAACCAATTCTCTGGATACCAGCTAGGAGTTCAATAACTCAATTCTGTCCCATGGAGTTAGAGTGCACCACTCTCCTGGCACATGGATGTGTTTCTCAATCCAGAAGTTCTCTGAACCCTGGAGGTTCTACTATCTAGGCATGACTGATCAAATCACTGGCCACTGGTGATTAACTCAATCTCCAACCCTGTCCCTTTTCTTGAGGCTGGGGAGTAGGACTGAAAGCTTTAAGCTTCTAATCAAGACTTGATCTTTCTGACAACCAACGCACATCCCAAAGCTATCTGGGGTGCCCAGCTACCAGTCATATCATTAGTACACAAAAAACACTCATCACTCTGGAGGCTCCAAAGGTTGTAGGAGCTGTGTACCAAGAATCAGGAGTAAAGATCAAATATATGTTTTTTTATTATACCCCAACTACCATAAGGAAGTTACAATGAAAGTGTCATGTGGCTTCAAAGAGAAGAAAGATCACATCGATTTTTTAAGTCCTCATATTGCAATATCTTGTGATGGTAAAGAACCCTGACTCTGCCAACCCTGGGTTTGACTCATGGGGCAAATCTCATAGTCAGTCTTCTACTTCTTTATCAGTGTCCTCAGTCCACAAAATGGAGCAAAATCAATTCCCCTGCAAAGAGTGTAAAGTAACTCAGAACTCATACAGGACTCAGGCTTCTTGCCATACAGTGTTATTTTATTTGTCTGTCTGTTGTGTCCACTACAGAGCTTAGCTACATTGCAATTTTTTTGTTGTTGTTGTTTCCAGAAACCACAATAGATGAGGAGATTACGGCTTAAAACCCGCAGTCCCATTATCTGTCAGCCTGTGAAAGATAAAAAGTGCCACCAGTGTATCCAGAAAGTCATTTTTCAGTAGCCATAGGTGACAAGAACTACATTTCTTTACCAGGACATCTTGATGTGGCACATCATAAATATTCAGGTTCTGTAGACTTTAAAAAAAGATATTTATAATATCTCCTTTCTTGTATAACACTAGCTTCAAGGTCAGATTCAGGATGGCTCAAAACCAGGAAGTAGGAATTCTTACACTTCAGAGAAAAGGGGCAGCTGGGGAGTGGGTGGAGGAAGCAGAAACTGAAAATTGAAGCAGGACTTGGCTTTGGAAATCATTGAGTGAGGTGTGGCATCCTTAGACCCAGGCTGGCGGTGCCTCTGCTCTGGGCCCATGCTTTCCAGTGCCCAGCTCTGGCTCTCCTCTGGCTGTGCCTTCCCCATGGGATGAGAAGTTCGGGAGACCAGGAGTGTTCCCACCTGGAGCTCATGCCCCCACTACTTCTAGACGAAGCTTGTCCAACCCGCAGGCCACAGGCCGCAGGTGGCCCAGAATGGCTTTGAATGTGGTCCAACACAAATTTGTAAACTTTCTAAAAACATTATGAGATTTTTTGGATTTCTTTTTTTTTTTTTTCTTTTTTTAGTTCATCAGCTATTGTTGGTGTTAGTGTATTTATGTGTGGCTCAAGACAATTCTTTTTCTTCCAGGGTGGCCCAGGGAAGCCAAAAGATTGGACACCCCTGTTCTAGACCATCCTTCAGTGTCAGGGACATGGGGATTCCCTGCCCAAACACTTCGGTTTTCCCTTTTGAGGGCTAATAGTGCCATCTGTGTGCCTAGAGGGTGGCCAACAGGTGGCTGTTTGGCAGGGACCGTGGTTGCAGGGAGACAGAGAGGTACACATGCATATGGAAGAGGTCTTTATGATCTGGGCAGAACTAGAAGAGGCATGAAAGAAAGGGGTGAGTTGTGGGCCAGGGGTTTCCATTTGTGTTATTGCCCCAGGCCTGTAAATGTTAGGGGTAGGCCTGAATGGGAGTCCATGCTTACAACTTTTCAAGCAAAAACAGTGGATTTGCAGATAGTTCCTAATAAGATTGAGCTGGCTTGCCCTTTTGTTAGATGCAGGCCCAGTTGCTTTTACTTCCATCTGCTGGTCACTAATAGTTCACAGCAAATAGTTCACAGTGATAGCACCTGTCCTCCTAGTCCATAGCTATAGTCCTTGAGATGCTGGGGTAACAAAAGAAGAGAAAGACTATCTGGCATAGAATTTAGAATTCTAGCCTGACTCAGAGAGGCAAACTTTCATGGAGGCTTTGGAATCAGAGTTCTGTCCTGAGACCTGGGTAAATTGGGCTTCTGGCTTGGGCTTGCACTTCAGGGGACTCTACTCTTTGGAGTGACTCCCTTGAACTTTTCTATTAAGTAACTTCCCTTTAATGCCTGGGACAGGCAGGAGTTAGCAGAACCAACCAGACAGGATTCTTTGGCCCTGTCTCAGGGCCCATGTTATTCCCGGTGCCCATTTCTCCCTTTTAGGGCATTCTCCTATTCTCTACCATTGGATCTGGAGTTAACCAGATGGCCCAGGACCACTGAGCCTTGTGTCGATCACGTTGTCTTGACATGGACATGTCTGGACTAGGACTGGGACTCCAGTTCCAGGAGGGCAGCCTGGAGAGCAGATAGTTCCTGCTGGCCAGCTAGTATTTCTTTTGTAGGATCACACGGAATTGGGCTGCCAGATGGTGCGGATATGCTGATTTGGTGACTCAAATTGTTATATAGATAGGGGCTTTGCAAAAAAATATTTACCTGGGCTCCACACACCCTAGGAGCAGCCCTGGTCAAGCGCTTGTACAAATGGCAATTGCTTCCCACATGATTCCTTCTAAATCTGCTGTCTCCCAAACCCCATAACAAGGACTCACAATCTATAAGCAGTAGGAACCAAGAGGCAGAGCGGGACGTCCTGGGTGTTTAATTCCTCTGCCTTTGACGTAGATGGTACAGTCCTGACTTTCCAGCTGAGTGGAGCCTTGCCCTTGGTTTCCACATGCAACAGTGACCTGCTTGAACCCCACAGTCAGGAAGATGGAGGATGCCTCATGAGTATTGAGGGTAATTGGTAGTGGCTTTAGGGAAGATAATGTCCAATCTCTGGCACAGGCTAGGGGAAGGGGTAACTTGAGAAGGTGAGAAGGGGTGACTTTCATTATTCTGTCAGTAAAACTGAGTTTCCAGCACATTCTGTAGGTCCAAAGTGAACCCCCTCTCCACCCAAATCCTCTGTTGTGTCTGCCCTAAGAAGGGGCTTATGGAAGAGAGAAGGTGAGCACTCGACCAAAGGGCAGCGCACAGCTGCTGCTCATAATGTGGAGAGTTGCAGTGCGTGTTTGCTGAGCATATTACATTCATTATCTGGTTTAATACAATGATGAAATTTGGGGTGAGTACTGTTACTGCCTCCATTTCACAGACAAGGGAATAGAGATTAGAGTGGTGAAATAATTTGCTCAAGATCACGTAGCTAGTAAGTGGTGAAGTCAGGATTTGAACACAGGTTTCAAAACAGGCTGGAGGCCTGTTTGTGACCTGAGGGCCGAACTTCTCTTGTGGGGTGAGGATAATCTATCTGCAAGGGAAAATTTGGGGCCTTGAGGACCTCACTGGGTCTCAGGAGAGAGCTCTTAGATGGGCTCCATTAACTGATTTTAAAGAGCCTGAAGTACTTGCTGTGACCGATTTCTCTTTCTGCGATCCGCAGCTTCAGCGTATAGCACACTTCAGTTGCTCTTAAAAGGTTACTGAAAAGTGGGTGTGAGGTATTGACATTAAAAAAAAAATGATCGTATTGTGGTTCTCTTCACCCAACCACTTCAAAAACCCTTCTAAAACACCTCGTGGAAAATCCCATTGTCACACTTTACCGAGTAACAACTGACCACACTCATTCAGAAAAATCAATGGCAGAGTAAGTTTGATTTGAAGAAATGGAGCCGAACTCAAGAACCCTCTCGCAGGTCAGCCCCAAATCACAATCAACTGTCGTTAGAGCTGGGTCACCCTGGTCCTAGGCGATTTGGAATCTATATTGTGTTGGCACATTTAAAAAAAACTAACTTGTTTATATGTGGCTTTTTCTTTTCTTTTTTTGCGGGGGTGGGAGGATGAAGTCTCGCTGTGCTGCCAGGCTGGAGTGCAATGGCGCAATCTCGGCTCACCGCAACTTCTGCCTCCTGGGTTCAAACGATTCTCCTGCCGCAGCCTCCTGAGTAGCTGGGATTACAGGCATGCACCACTACGCCTGGCTAATTTTTGCATTTTAGTACAAAATAGAGATGGGGTTTCACCATGTTGGCCAGGCTGGTCTTGAACTCCTGACCTCAAGTGATCTGCCCGCCTCAGTCTCCCAAAGTGTTGGGATTACAGGCGTGAGCCACACCTGGCCTCTATGTAGCTTTTCTAAGGAGGCTTTTTAAACAAGATTTATGGAGGCTTAAAAGAACACTTGATATTTGGCCAGATAGCACAGGAACTTGGGAGAGAAGAAAACAAGAGGGGATCGAAATGGAGTCAGCAATGAGGCAAACACAAGCAAGGGTGGACTTGGGAATTTGCCACCCTTTGACGAGGTGCCAGAGAGGCCAGATGCATCTAACTTCTTTCAGGGAGCGCCGTGTTCAGCAGCAATCTCTACATTCAGAAAAAATTAACTCAGTTGGTCCTATGGGCCCCCTCTCCCCTCACACGTATCTCTTACCTCCATATTCAGAGGCAGGTTGGTCTGGTTTAAATCCAGGTTCTGATGTAACTGTGAACTTTGGGACAAGTTATTGAACCATTCTGGGCCTCAGTTTCCTTATTTTCAAAGAGGATAATAAAATCCACCTCCCTATATTGCTTTGAGGAAAAATGATAGGGCCTGAGTGAAACGCTGAGCACAGCAGGTGCCCGTTGCAGGCTCTTAGTGAGGGCTGCGTGCTTCTTTCCCTCCCTCCTTTTTACTCTCTCTCCCTGATGCTTTCTTTCCTTTTGTTTTTTGAAAAGTGATTGATCATTTTTATTTATTTATTTATTTTTCTGGTAGGAATCTTAAACTGCTCTTTTAGGGGGAGTATACAAGACAAAAATATTTTCCTGGGGGAGGTATGGGAAGGTATGGGAATTCCAAGGCACTGGGTGCAGTTTCCGAGGAAGATAAGGCCCCAGGTGGACTACTGTAGGGAAAGCAGGGGGCCATGGGTGCTTAAAGGGGTGGGTTCCAGGGTTGCCCAAAGTAGAGGGTGAGTGTGCGTATGCGTGTGTTCATATGCAGGTGTGGGTGTGCATGCCTGTGTAAGCATGGTGGCACGTGTGTGCACATATGTGTGTGTAGGAACAGAGAGAGGGCTGCTTATAGCATAAAACTCACTGCTCCCTCCGGAGGTTAAGGAACTCATTAAGAGAGTCCCTCTCAAACTTTTGGTGCTCATTGAAGAGTGGAAGCTTTTTTCCCTCTCAGAAATCGCTTGCGGGAAACGAAGATATAAGAGAAAAAGTGTAAAGGCTTCTTTGAGAAAGGCCTTCTTTCTTCCAGTGTGAAGGGGCTCTCCAGGAGTTCCAGCAAGAACTCAAGGGCTCTCTCATTTTCCTCCCCACCTCTTCTCCTTCCTTTCTCCTTGATCTTTGTTCTTGCTTTCTGTAGCCTCCTCCACCCACCCGCCACGTCCCTCCCTCCCTGCCCATCCCTTCTCCGTCCTCCTCACTACTCTCCTTCCCTCCTTTTGTTCTCTGCTTTTCATCCACTTGAGGGATGCCTGGTAGAACACATTTCTATTTCTCTTTTACTCATATCCCAGTACAACATCCCTGCGAGCACTGAGAAACATCTGTTTCTAGCTTTTCTTTTTCTGGAAATCATTATTTATTTCATGGTTTTTTTATTTTTTAATTTTAATTTTTTTTTTTTTTTGGTCTATGGTTTAATGAGGCTCCTCTTCTCTGGGATATTCCCACAGATAGAACTTTGGCACCTGCTGTTTGGAGGTGCTGCAACTTCCTCCTCTTTTATCACCAAGGAGTTGCCAACCTCCTTCACATTAGTGAAAGTGAGGGGGAAAAAAACAACAACCAGAATGACAAACCCACAACCAACCCACCACCCTCTGCTGCTGGGCTCGTACCTCATTGGCCACAGTGCAAGTTTGGTTTAAAAACTGAAGAAATGTTTACCTGAGGTATTATTTTTTTCCTGTGTCATAGCCTTTATAATAAACAAATGTCTTCATTTGAATGAATATAGGAGGAATTCGAGTCCAACTGGTTTCCGGTAGTAAGGATAGACAGGGATTATACTTTGAAAATTCTTGACAGCCTGTCAGTGCCCATAGCTTTGAATGATTGATGCCATGATAGCTACTGCCAGTGAGACAAAGCCTTCCAGAGGGTCGTGGCACTAGGAGCATCTGGAGTACTGAAGGCGGGATCCAGCCTCCCAAACCTTCTCAGGAAGGGAGCAGGTGTCATGTTGCCTTCTCCATCCCTACCCTTTCCTGGGAGAGGTGCTCATATATTCAGCTGCGAGAGGGTTCTTCTGTTTCTTCTGTCAGAAGTAGGTTCAGGGCCAAGCTTAGCTATTAACTAGCTGTGACACTTCTGGTCAGTAATGTAGCCTCTCTAAAGACCCGTTTTCTCTTCTCTAAAATATGGAAGGAATACTTACACAAAAAGTTGTAAGGAATAAGTGAGGTAACATACTTAAGTATGGAGCTCAGTGCTGATGCCTAGAAACTGTGTAATAAACTTGTGGCTATGCGACAGATGGAGTATATTTGAAGCCTCCATCTGGCCCTAGGCTGTGATAATAGGAGTTAAGACAAGTGTTCCTAAGATGGTACTATTTAATCCTTCTTAAGAAATGAGAGGACTTTCTTTTAAGGTTTGGCCTAGTGGCTGAAGAGGCTCTTCATGGCCCTGAGGGTGGTTGGATAAACATCTTAGTAGTGGAGAGTGGGCATTCTTGTCTGAATAGTAGGCACATGCATCCACCCTTTTCTTTTTCTGAGAAAGAGTCTGGCTCTGTTGCCCAGGCTGCAGTGCCTGGTGAGATCACAATGGCGTGATCTCGGCTCACTGCAACCTCCGCCTCCCGGGTTCGAGCAATTCTCCTGCCTCAGTCTCCTGAATAGCTGAGATTACAGGCATGCGCCACCTCACCTGGGTAACTTTTGTATCTTTAGTAGAGATGGGGTTTTACCATGTTGGCCAGGATGGTCTCAAACTCGTGACCTCAAGTGATCCACCTGCCTCGGCCTCCCAAAGTGCTGGGGTTACAGGCGTGAGCCACCACATCTGGTGAATCCACACTTTATTGTATTTTATTTTATTTATTTGAGATAAAGTCTCACTCTGTCACCTAGGCTGGAGTGCAGTGGTGTGATCTCAGCTCACTGCAACTTCTGCTTCCTGGGTTCAAGCAATTCTCTGCCTCAGCCTCCCGAGTAGCTGGGATTACAGGCACCCGCCACCACGCCCGGCTAATTTTTGTATTTTTAGTAGAGACGGGATTTCACTGTCTTGACCAGGCTGGTCTTGAACTCCTGACCTCGTGATCCACTCGCCTCGGCCTCCCAAGAATCCACACTTTTAAATTACAGACTGGAGTGACTAAACTGTAGTCACTGAGAGCCGTGTAGACCCAGCTTTTCCTCCTGTTTCTTCATCTCCTGTGTGAGGTCACCCATCAGTCCTGCTGCTTTTCTCTTCTTTCAAAACATTGCATATATTCTTTTTTTTTTTCACACTGTTCTTGCATCCGGCACAAGGCTTCATCTCATGTCTGAGTTATTGTCAAAACCTTTCCCTACCTTGTACCATATTTAATCTATAAAAACAGTAAAAGTAACTCTAATTGCTTTTTAGTACAGAAACAAAAAAGAGTCATTATAGAAAATTAGAAAAATAAAGTTAAAAAAAAGCAAATAGTTACTCCACCTAGAGGTAGCAATATCTGTGATTTTTTCTACATATGCACAGATATATTTTAAATAAAAAAGAATCAGTGTGCGTAATGTTTTTCCACTTGCTTTTTAACTTAAGAATATGTCTGTTGTGGTGTAACAAATTATCCTGAATCTTACCAACTAGAGAAACAAACATTTATTATCTCACACAGTCTAAAGGTCAGGAATACCCGGGAGTAGCTTAGCCGGTGGTTCTGACTTAGGGTCTCTCATGGCAGTAGAGTCAAGATGTTGGCTGGGGCTGCAGTCATCTGAAGGGTTGGCTGGGATGGAAGCATCTTGATAGAGTTTGGATATTTGTTCCCTCCAAATCTCATGTTGGAATTTGATCTCCATTGTTGGAGGTAGGGCCTGATGGGAGGTGCTTGGGCCATGGGAATGGATGCCTCATGAATGGCTTGGTACCTTGCCTGCAGTAATGAGTGAGTGTTCTACTCTATCAGCTCCCTTAAGAACTAATTGTTAAAAAGAACCTGGCACCTCCTTCCCTTCCCTTTTTTCCTTCCTCTCTTGCCATGTGATGCCTGCTACCCTTCGCCTTTTGCCATGAGTGGATGCAGCTCAGGGTCCTCACCAGAAGCAGATGCAGATGCCATGGTCCTTGTACGGCCTGCAGAACCATGAGTCCAATAAGCCTCTTCTCTTTAGGAATTACCCAGCCTCAGGTATTTCTTTCTTTCTTTTTTTTTTTTTTTTTAAGTTTTACTTTAAGTTCTGGAATACATATGCAGAAAGTGCATATATATGGCACATGTATACATAGATATACATAGGTATACATGTGCCATGGTGGTTTGCTGCACCTCAACCCGTTGTCTAGGTTTTAAGCCCCGCATGCATTAGGTATTTGTCCTAATGCTCTCCCTCCCCAGGTATTTCTTTATAGCAACACAAATAGACAAAGACAGATCTCTCCAGGCAAAATCCTGGAGGCCTCAGTTCCTCACCATGTGGACTTCTTCCAACATGGCAGTTGACTTCCCCCAGAGCAAGTGATCCAGGAGAAAGGAGGAACAAGGCAAACACCACATTGTGTTTTTTTTTCAGACAGATTTTGAGATATGATTCACAGGACATGCAGTTCACCCATTGAAAGTATAGTCTAGTGTTTTTTAAAAAAAGTATATTCATAGGGTTGTACAACCACCACTACTGTCTATTAATAGTTCCAGAATTTTTTCTTTCACTCCAAAATGCAAAGCAGTCACTCCTCATTCCCTCCTCCCTCCACCCCCTGGCTACTTTCTGTCCCTATAGATTTGCCTATTTTGGACATTTCCTGTAAATGGAATCACATATGTGGCCTTTGAGTCTGACTTCTTTCACTTAGCCTAAAGTTTTCAAGGGTCATCCATGTTGTAGCATATATTGACTTTACTTTTTGTTGCTGAACAGCATTCCATTGTATGGATATACCACATTTTGTTTATCCATTCATCAGCTGAGGGACATTTGGGTTGTTTCCATTTTTTGGCTAATAGGAATAATTCTGCTTATAGACATTCATGTACAAGTTTTTGTGTGGACACTTATTTTCATTTCTCTTGGGTAAATACATAGAACTAAAATTTCTGAGTCATATGGTAACTCTGTGTTTAACATTTTGAGGAACTTCCTAAGGAGTTGCGCCATTTTACATTCCCACCAGCAGTGTATGAGGGTTCCAATGTTTCCGTATCTTTATTAACACTTGTTAACTGTTTTTTTTGATTATAGCCATCCTAGTGAAGTTGCAGCTCACTGCGGTTTTGATTTGCGTTTCCCTAGTGACTAATGATGTTGAGCAACTTTTAATGTGCTTACTGGTCACTTGTGGATATTTTGAGAAATGTTTATTTAATTCTTTGCCCATTAAAAAACTGGGTTGTGTTTTTATTACTGAGTTGTATGAGTTCTTCATGTATTCTGGATACAAGTTCCTTATCATATATATGATTTACAAGTATTTTATTCCATTTGTGTGTTAGCTTTGCACTTTCTTGGTAGTTCATTGTTTGCAGGAACAATGTTTCTAATTTTGATGTAGTCCAAGCCACACTGTCTTCTTTGCACCTGTGGAACAGTCTCCTTACCTAGTCTACTTGTTAGAATGAGTTATTAAGTTTGGCCTGCACTCAAGAGGGGTACTGAGGATCAAGCTCTATTTCTTTTTGCTTTTTTAAAAAATTATAGTATAAAACACATAATAGGAAATCTACCCTGTTAACAAACTTTTAAGTTGTACAGTACACTATTGTTAACTATAATACATGTACATTGTTGTACAGCTGATCTCTAGAACTTTTTCATCTTGAATGATTGAAACTCTGTACCCACTGAACAGAAACTCTCTATTTCTCCCTTTCTCCAGCTTCTGGCAACCACTGTTCTACTTTCTGTCTCTATGAGTTTGACTGCTTTGGATACCTCATTTAAGTGGGGTCTTGCAGTATTGTCCTTCTGTGACTGGCTTATTTCACTTAGTATCATGTCCTCAAGGTTCATCCATGTTGTCAAAAATGGCAAGATTTCCTTCTTTTTGAGGGCTGAATAATATTCTGTTGCATGTGTATACCACATTTGGCTTACCCATTCATCTGTCAATGGACATTTGGGTTGTTTCTACCTTTTGGCTACTGTGAATAGTGCTGCAATGAGTGTGGAAGTGCAAATATCTCTTCAAGATCCTGTTTTCAGTTCTCTTGGCTAAATACCCAGAAGTGGGATTGCTGGATCATATGGTAGTTCCATTTTCAATTTTTTGAGGACCCTGCACACTGTTTTTTGTAGGAGCTGTGTCATTTTATATTCTGCCCATAATGTACAAGGGTTCCAGTTTCTCCACATTCTCACCAACACTTGCTGTTTTCTTTTTCTTTTTCTTTTTTTAAATAATGGCTATCTTAATAGATATATT
>NW_012098099.1:545716-550442 GCF_000951045.1 Mandrillus leucophaeus
TGTCCCTATAGATTTGCCTATTTTGGACATTTCCTGTAAATGGAATCACATATGTGGCCTTTGAGTCTGACTTCTTTCACTTAGCCTAAAGTTTTCAAGGGTCATCCATGTTGTAGCATATATTGACTTTACTTTTTGTTGCTGAACAGCATTCCATTGTATGGATATACCACATTTTGTTTATCCATTCATCAGCTGAGGGACATTTGGGTTGTTTCCATTTTTTGGCTAATAGGAATAATTCTGCTTATAGACATTCATGTACAAGTTTTTGTGTGGACACTTATTTTCATTTCTCTTGGGTAAATACATAGAACTAAAATTTCTGAGTCATATGGTAACTCTGTGTTTAACATTTTGAGGAACTTCCTAAGGAGTTGCGCCATTTTACATTCCCACCAGCAGTGTATGAGGGTTCCAATGTTTCCGTATCTTTATTAACACTTGTTAACTGTTTTTTTTGATTATAGCCATCCTAGTGAAGTTGCAGCTCACTGCGGTTTTGATTTGCGTTTCCCTAGTGACTAATGATGTTGAGCAACTTTTAATGTGCTTACTGGTCACTTGTGGATATTTTGAGAAATGTTTATTTAATTCTTTGCCCATTAAAAAACTGGGTTGTGTTTTTATTACTGAGTTGTATGAGTTCTTCATGTATTCTGGATACAAGTTCCTTATCATATATATGATTTACAAGTATTTTATTCCATTTGTGTGTTAGCTTTGCACTTTCTTGGTAGTTCATTGTTTGCAGGAACAATGTTTCTAATTTTGATGTAGTCCAAGCCACACTGTCTTCTTTGCACCTGTGGAACAGTCTCCTTACCTAGTCTACTTGTTAGAATGAGTTATTAAGTTTGGCCTGCACTCAAGAGGGGTACTGAGGATCAAGCTCTATTTCTTTTTGCTTTTTAAAAAAATTATAGTATAAAACACATAATAGGAAATCTACCCTGTTAACAAACTTTTAAGTTGTACAGTACACTATTGTTAACTATAATACATGTACATTGTTGTACAGCTGATCTCTAGAACTTTTTCATCTTGAATGATTGAAACTCTGTACCCACTGAACAGAAACTCTCTATTTCTCCCTTTCTCCAGCTTCTGGCAACCACTGTTCTACTTTCTGTCTCTATGAGTTTGACTGCTTTGGATACCTCATTTAAGTGGGGTCTTGCAGTATTGTCCTTCTGTGACTGGCTTATTTCACTTAGTATCATGTCCTCAAGGTTCATCCATGTTGTCAAAAATGGCAAGATTTCCTTCTTTTTGAGGGCTGAATAATATTCTGTTGCATGTGTATACCACATTTGGCTTACCCATTCATCTGTCAATGGACATTTGGGTTGTTTCTACCTTTTGGCTACTGTGAATAGTGCTGCAATGAGTGTGGAAGTGCAAATATCTCTTCAAGATCCTGTTTTCAGTTCTCTTGGCTAAATACCCAGAAGTGGGATTGCTGGATCATATGGTAGTTCCATTTTCAATTTTTTGAGGACCCTGCACACTGTTTTTTGTAGGAGCTGTGTCATTTTATATTCTGCCCATAATGTACAAGGGTTCCAGTTTCTCCACATTCTCACCAACACTTGCTGTTTTCTTTTTCTTTTTCTTTTTTTAAATAATGGCTATCTTAATAGATATATTAGTTCATTTTCACATTGCTATAAAGAACTGTCCGAGACTGGGTAATTTATAAAGAAAAGAGGTTTAGCTGGCTCATAATTCTGCATGGCCAGGAGGCCTCAGGAAACTTACAATCATGATGGAAGGTGAAGGGGAAGCAGAGACCTTCTTCACATGGTGGCAGGAAAGAGAATACTAGCAAGAGCAGGGGAAACTGCCTCATAAAACCATCAGACCTTGTGACAACTCACTCAGTATCACGAGAACAGCATGGAGGAAATCATCCCCATGATCCAATCACCTCCTACCTGGTCCCTCCCTCGACAATTGGGGATTATAATTCAGGATGAGATTTAGGTGAGGACACAGCCAAACCGTACCAGTAGGTATAAAGGAATAACTCATTGTGGTTTAGATTTGCATTTTTCTGATGATTTGTGATTTGAGCATCTTTTCACACACCTATTGGCCATTTATATGTGTTCCCTATGGGGGGAAATGTCTATACAAGTCCTTTGCCCATTTTTAAATTGAGTTATTTGTTTTTTGTTCTTGAGCTGTAGGAGTCCCATATGTATTTCAGATATTAACACTTTATCAAACACGTGGTTTGCAAATATTTTCTCTTATTCTGTATGTTGCCTTTTCACTCTGTTGATTGTTTCCTTTGCTGTGCGGAAGTTTTAAATTTGATGTAGTTCCACTTGTTTTATTTTTCCATTTCTTGCCTGTGCTTTTGGGGTCATATCCAGGAAATCATGGCTAAGGCCAATGTTAGGAAGCAGATCTACCTTTCAAAGGGCGGAGAGTCAAAGCATTTGTGAACACATTTAAAGACTATAAGATAAGTTAATATTCATTTAAAATATCATATTAGTCCATCAGAAGGCAGAATCTGAAGGCAAAGTGAATTAAAATTATGGTTTCATTATTTAATTGCTGTGTGACATTGGAAAGATCACTTAATTCTTGGTGCCTATTTTCTTAGCTGTAAAATGGGGATGATGATATACATTTCTGTTATGTATAACATCATATACCATCTATTCATCCCTGAAAAAAATGCGTTCTACAAAATCATGCACTAAAAACAACGAATGGGAAAAATAGCACCGGGAAAACCACACAAAACCTGTGGAACTGTGTAATCAGAGTACTCACAGAAACAGTAACAATCCTAATGAAAGTACTCGCACGGTTCTATGCAGGGATTGGCAGCTGGAATCTCAGGCAGTCAACCCTTTGCAGCCTTCAAGATTGGGCTTGTGCTTCCTCCCTCAGGTTGAAGGTGCTGGAGGGCATGCTTCCAATCTTCGCTAATCTACCACGTTAATAAGGAAGCTATCTTTTTTGCAGCTTTTTCATCAGCACTTGTAGCTTTGCCAAATGGATATACATAACAGAAAACTCAGTGGTTCTTTTCCTTCCTTTCTCTCTCTCTTCCTCCCTTCCGCTTCCCCTTCTCCTTCCTTCCTTCCTTCCTTCTTTCCTTCCTTTTTTTCTCCTCTCCCTTCCCTTCCCTCCCCTCCCCTTCTCTTCTCCTCCCCTCCCCTACCCTTCCCCTCCTCTCCCTCCCCTCCCCTTCCCGCCCCTCTCCTTCTCTTCTTTCTTTTTTTTGAAAAAGGGTTTCACTGTGACCTAGGCTGGAATGACATCATCAGAGTTCACTGCAGCCTCCATCTGCTGGGCTCAAGCCATCCTCCCACCTCAGCCTCCCGAGTAGATAATACCGCAGGTGTGCACCATTACCCCAGCTAATTTTTGTATTTTTAGTAGAGACAGGGTCTTGCCATGTTGGTCAGGCTGGTCTTAAACTCCTGGACTCAAGTGATGTTTAATGCTGGGATTACAGGCATGAGCCATCGTGCCTGGCCATGACCCAGTGGTTCTTGAAGTCTCTAAACCAGCCTTCAGTTGCATTAAAAAAAAAGTACTTGGATGCACTTTTAATTTTTTTTTGAAGTCTTCATTTATTACCATGCCTCTTCTTCTTTCATTATGAGAAAACTTGTGAGATCTTTTTTTTTTTTTTGAGATGGAGTTTCGCTCTTGTTGCCCAGGCTGGAGTGCAGTGGCGTGATCCTGGCTCACTACAACCCCCACCTCCTGGGTTCAAGCAATTCTCCTGCTTCAGCCTCTTAAGTGGCTGGGATTACAGGCGTCCACCACCACACCTCGCTAATTCTTTTGTACTTTATTTATTTATCGTTCAAGTAGAGACGGGATTTCACCATGTTGGCCAGGCTGATCTCAAACTCCTGACCTCAGCCTCCACCTCCCAAAATGCTGGGATTACAGGCATGAGACACTGCGCCGGAACGTGAGATCATTTTAAAACATTAATGTGCAGGCAAGAATCAAGTATGAACTACAAGATGTGTTAAAAACGTCACTCCCTTGTTTACTAATTGTGTATAAGCTAATTTGCAACAAAGAATCAGGCATTGTAACAGCCTCATGAAGTTGTGAAGATTGAACGAAGTGATGCATGTGAAACATTGAGAACAATGCTGGGCAAATAGTAAGTGCTTAAAAAGTTATTTTGATTGTAATCATACTTGTTTAACCAATCCCCTCTTAGTTTTCCTGCTCTATTTGGAACGACACTCCACTCAAGAACATATTTTTCGAGTTTTTTCCTATTTTCACGTTGGTTAGCTCACATCAGAGTGTAATTTCTCTCAGGCCTTGAGTTCTTGGGACTGATTATGTGTGAGAATTTACAAATACGGATTCACTACAAAGTCCATTCCTGTGTAGCCTAGTTTGGCTTTAATTTAGAAATGTTTTGCTTCATTTAATTTTAGGAACAAATATGATGATTTTAGGAACAACTATAATGACAAAACAAATACATCTCAAATAGATGCAGGCCTTCAGGCTATATACTTTTATTTTCAGAATGATAACTTCAAGGCACCTAGATAATTATGAAACAATAAAAAGTATATTATTTCTTGTGTTTTCTCGGGAAAGATGGGCATTGACTGTCTTATAGGAATATTCTCTCTTTTTTTTTTTTTTTTCTGAGACAGAGTCTTGCTCGATCACCCAGGCTGGAGTGCAGTGGTGCGATCTCGGCTCACTGCAACCTTTG
>NW_012098099.1:550652-569090 GCF_000951045.1 Mandrillus leucophaeus
AAGTTGAGAAATCTTACCTTTCTTCAAGCAGTTTAGTTACTCAAGGTAGAATTTCTTTGATAAGTAACACTATATTTATTAGATTTTCAAGGAAATATTACTTGTGCCTCATCAAGGGCATTTCATTGATATTTTGAAAAAGCTACCGTATCTTAAACACTATAAATTTTCCTAAATTCTCCTCTTTTGAATTCTTTTGGTAACAACAGCCATGACAATAGAAATAACTAAGACTGCTCTCATGTTTGCTGTGTGCCAAGGCCCTGTGATTCACTGAATGAACGCAATGCTAAAATTGTCCTTTAATCTGGACTTTGCCTACATATGTGAACCTGGCACTGTGTTAAAATCAAACATTTGTGTCGTTAGGACTTTTTTTTTTTTGAGACGAAGTCTCGCTCTGTCACCCAGGCTGGAGTGCAATGGCATGATCTTGGCACACTGCAACCTCCGCCTTCCGAGTTCAAGTGAGTCTCCTGCCTCAGCCTCCTGAGTAGCTAGGATTACAGGCGCGCGCCACCATGCCCGGCTAATTTCTGTATTTTTAGTAGAGATAGGGTTTCACCATGTTGGTCAAGCTGGTCTCGAACTCCTGACCTGTCACAAAGTGCTGGTATAACAGGCGTGAGCCACCACCTCCGGCCAGAACTTTTGAAAGGAAATGTACAAAGGTAATTATTGGATAAAAGCGTCATTAGAGTAGTTAGCACCAGGTGGCGCTAAAGGACTGAACTTGGAAACGGTTGCCGTATTTGGTCCTCTTACCTGCGGGCCGGGAAAGGGCGATGCTCCTGGCTTAATGGCTGTGTTACAGGAAGGAAGGACCAGCATTTGCCTTCCTATGCCCTATTACCAGCAGATGCTAGGATTGCCCCTGTCACATTGTCTAGGTTCCCTCCCTGGAAAGCTGACACTCCCTAAAGGTATGGCTCACACAGTAACCTTACTGAGGTCTCAAGTGAACAAAAGACCCCATGGTTTTTCTAAAGAAAAGTGAAAACAAATCTCACATGAAATTGCTTTTTGGAATGTGTTTAATCTTACTCTCACCTTTGTAGGTATCAAGGAATGGAGATTGGACAAAGGTAGCCAAACGAGAAAACATCTCCCGGAATTCCTTGCCTCAGGAGTAGACAGTGCAAAATCCTTCCCACCAGTTTGGGGTTTATTATTTAATGCACTTCCCCTTTCCTAGACATTTCCAATGTGCTCATAAGTGTTTTTCTCTCAGGCTGTTACCAGGAGAATAAAATCTGAGAATGGAGACCATAGATATAACAATAAAAATAAAATCCTTCCACCGGTTCTAAGGGGATAGCAGCAGAAAGAGCAAGAAGTGAAGTAAAAAGCCCCACTGCAAGAAAACATAAAAACCCGGGAGCCTGAGAAACAGAGGCTGCCAAATTAAAGAATGGCAACAGTTCTTGCAAGGAGTCAGGAACAGCGGAGGCTGCTTCCTTGGGCAGAGTTACTGGGACATTGAGAGAGAGGTTCTATGGAAAGTGGCTTTTGAAGGTAGATTGATAAAGAAAAGATGTTAAAAATGCCTGAAATTTCTACCATCAGCTCTTTCTTTTCTGAAAGTCAAGTCTACTAAAAAAGCAGACCAATAGCTAAATATCTTGCTCAATTTACACAAATCTCTTGCAATATGCATCACTAAGGGCCATTTTTGATACAAGGTTTGGGCCAAGTAATCACCTATATCAGCAATCCACCAGCCAGTCTAACCCAGTCTAACCCAGGCATCCACATAGAGCAACATGTTGCTGCCGTTCACTGTTTATGGAATTTTTCTGCTGTCTTAGGGAGGTTGGTCATGGAAACTCCTGAGTGCAGTATTCCAAGTACAGTGGAACCAGGAATTGCACTGTGGGCTTAGAATGAAGCAAGTTATCTCTTCTGTCCTCACTCCATTACCTCCTTATTTCAAGGACCTCCATGAGACAAGGGAGAGAAGAAGGCAGTGGGAATGGCTAAGTGTCCCAATGTCTCTGGCTTAGTTCTAAGCATTTTGCTTCACATAACCTGGAGATCAGGTCATTCCTTGGCCAACAGGGAGAGGCTTTCCTCCTAGGCCTTCTGTGTTTGTTCCGTTTATTTCAACATTCTTGTGTGAAACCATTGTTTAAGACATTTTGCTGCTAAATGGAATTCATTCAGCCTGTAAGAAGAGTAAGATCAAAGAAGGGGTAATTATTAGTTTTTCAATAGTTAATCCAAAGGTTGGAAATGTGATGAGGCTGGGTGTAATGGCTCATGCCTGTAATCTCAGTGCTTTGGGAGGCTGAGGTGGGAGGATCACTTGAGGCCAGGAGTAACTCTGTCTCTTGAAAGAAAAAATATACAAAAATTATCTGGACATGGTGGCATGTACCTGTAGTCCTAGCTACTCAGGAGGTTGAGGCAGGAGAATCGCTTGAGTTCAGGAGTTTGAGGCTGCAGCGAGCTATGACCATGTCACTGCACTCTGGCCTAAGTGACAAAGCAAGACCCTGTCTGAGAAAAAAAATGTGTTAAAGAATATCTCTTCTTCCCACAGATAGCCAGTGATTCTACAGGAAAATATAGTCCCCATTTCTAGGTTTTCATTTATTCAGGCCCTCAAAAGGATTCTATAAACATGGGCTCATCTAGACTGAAGTATACATAGGTTTAAGATAGGAAAATCACATGGAAAAATGAACATGGTATTAGGAGACCAAATGTGAGTCTTGGTGTCGCTGCTGATGTGCTGTGGTGTAAACGGTTTGGGTGTCAGTTTCTCAGAAGCAAAGTGAATGTAATGTAAGGGAGGTGTCGCTCCCACCTTAGTCAGCACTGGGGAAGAGGGGTCACTCTCCTGTATTGACAGTCCCTTACTTCCTGTCCTCAGATCCAGCCTTTCTAATGGACAGGGGACTTTCCATTCACCATGTGGAACGTGTACTCCTACTCATTGGAACTGGGCTGATGTTGTCCAGTCATTCTGCTCCCCACAATAGGGTGTCCGTTTTTCCAACTGAGTGCCAGTGGCCCTCCAGGCCCAAAGAGAGGAGCTTGCAGGTCTTCTCTCATGGTGAATTTTCCAGGACAAACAGTAATTCTCAGTGCTAGAGGGATCTGAGCCTACAGAGGAATCCTTTCCTAAACTGCCCCAGACCGTAGGCAAAGCCATTTCCCTCATGGTGGCCGTGTCTGCCAGGTTATTATTTTAGCAGCCAGTCTTTTGACACTTTTGCACAATGGTTCCCTTTGAGGCAACTTACTATTTGATGGTTACAAAGAGACAGCATCACACTAGGGCAGCAGGGCCAGAAACGCACTCTGTGCATGTCATTCCTAAGTGGTTGTGATCAGCTGCCCTCTCTAAGTCTATTGGGTTACATAGCCAGGGCGTGGTAGCATAGGCACTCCGGAAGAGGTGAGGTGATCTGGACTTTGTGTGGTGTCTTGGCAAAGCTGCCGCAGACAGTGTTGAAAGGAATGTCTTTTATTCTCCTTTCAAAAGCAGCTTCCTCTGTGTCAGTAACCTCTCTGACAAGGGCCTTGATCTTTGCGGGCACTTCTCCCAGAGTAGATTTTGGAAAAGATTTCGAGTAGCACCAACCCATATGAATGAATATTGTTCTGTAGACTCCCACTGTCTGGGAGGAGATCCCGGGCTGGAAATCGGACAGGGTCATCCCAAGAACTCCCAGGAACTCACGCCTCACTTCCATCCACACAGAGTCCAGTAGAGGGGAAGCAGTTACTGTTCTCAGGGAACAGCACAGGTGGCACCATGCACGTGGGATTAAAGGTTCTTAGAAAACATCAAAGACGTTCAAGGGATCACCACAATTTAAAATGGCATTTTGATAGTTTGATAGATGTATTCTCTAGTTCTGTTAATAACTATGAAGTCTTAAACATAATGTGCTATTTAAAAATGACCACATTCAAGCTGTTGTCTGTGTGTGTGTGTGCGTGTGCACGCGCGCGTATGTGTGTGTGTGAGAGCAGGCTTGCACATGCACACACATGCTTAATGCTCACTTAGTATTGTCAAGCTGTTTGTATTTTAATGAATGTATTTGTAATGGCAAGGGACATATTACAGATGCATTTTTCCTTCAGTTACCAGAAGCTTTTAAGGAGTCAGAAAATTTGAACTAATAGAGATAATGTTTTATGTAGTCCCTTAGTGCATCTGTTGAACATGTAGTCAAAGGAGTTCATTGAAATAAATGCTGCGGTTGAATTTTTAACAGCGGCTGCATAAATATGCAGCCATCTATAACCTTTATGCCCATGGGAGCCAGGAAAATGATCTGTATAATTAACCCCTTGATTGATCTGGTCTTTCAGCTGTCAGGGTGGCAGGTCTGAATTCCCACACAGAGCAGGATGTACCCATAAATTCAAGGTGGCTGAATATTTTTGGGGGGAGAAGTTTCGTTGGAAGCACTAAGTAAGCATTCATTTGGCCAAATCTTTAAATGATTCCTTCTCCCTCAGTTTCTCAGTCTCTGCGGAAGGGTTGGGAGGAATGGGGAAATCATCTGGGATCTCTGATTGGTTACTCTAATTCGGTAGGTGTGGCAGGTAGAGTTCTGAGATGGCCCCCATGATTCCTACCCCCTGGTGTACACACCCAGGGTGGGCAGGGCCTGGGAATGGGATGGGACGTCACTTTCTTGATTAGGTTATATGACGAAGATGATAAGAGCATCAGCATTAAGTTAAGTGATGTTACATTACGTTATGGCTCCATCTTAGCAGAGTGGAGAGATTCAGAGCAGGAAAAACCTCCTGCTGGCCTTGAAGGAGCAAGTTGCCAGGTTATGTAGAAGACCACGTGACAGGGAGAGGCACGTGGCCTTTAGGAACTAAGAATAGGGCCTGGCTGCCTGCCAGCAAGAAAATGAGGACCTCAGTCCTATAACCACAAGGAGCTAAGTTTTTCCCGTGACCAGGGAACGTGGAACCTGAAGCTTCTGGGGAGATTGCAGCCCCACCTTGATTTCAGCCTGAGGACATCCCAGGTAAAGGATCCAGTAAGTGTCCTGACTCCTGATCCATGGAAACTGTGAGATAATGCATGTGTGTGTTTCGTGGTAACCTGTTACGCAGAGATAAAAATCTGAAGCAGTAGGTCTGGGGTGGGACCTGAGAATTTGCATTTGTAATAAATCTTCAAGTGAGGCTGAGCTGCTAGTTTGGGGCCACACTTTGAGAACCACTATTATAGTTTAACTTCCCCTGGCAGTTGATTTTATCTGTATCACAAATGGACATGCATTGTATGATTCTGGAATGTAACAAACATTAACCAAAAGGGATTTAGCAATATGTTTTAAGCCACAGCTAAATATAAGCCATATGGTTTAAGCCTTTAAAAATTATTTTAAATGCAGTGAACAAAATTAAACACAATATATAATATTAGAAAAAGCAATTAGAGGCCTGGTGGCTCATGCCTATAATCCTAGCACTTTGGGAGGCTGAGGTGGATGGATTGCTTGAGCCCAGGAGTCCGAAACCAGCCTGGATACCATAGCGAGATCCTCTCTCTAGTTTTTGTAAAAAAAATGTGGAAAAAAAGAAAAAGCAATTGGAATCAGGGCTTACAAAATGAGAATAGGAAAAATAACAAAGTGAGGTGTGAAGCTAGCATGCAAAATGCAAATATCACTCTTAGTTCACCCCTATGTAAGCAAAAGAGACTTAATGATTAATTGCCATTTTCTTTGTGAGACTCAAACCCCATTTATACTGCTTATGAATAAACTTCATATTGTAAACATACCTTGATTAAAAATTAAGTGATGATTTAGAACATCACATAAACTTTCTAATTTCCACCATGGTAGAGAGAAAGATGGGACACCCTTTTGTGATTATTCAAAATATTGGCCAATTCTCTGGCATTGCTGAAGATACATGGGTAATAACAGCACTTCATTAGTAGGTAGAAAAATGGATGCGCTGCCTCTAATTCTGTGCAACTATCTTCAACTATTTTTCCAACTCTTTCTGTGACCAAATTCTCTGTCTCTCTCCCTCTCTCCCCACTCTCTCTCTCCCTTCATTCTTACTTGTTTTTGTTGAGTAATTTTTGAAGTTAAAACATGCAGGTCCATTGAGATTTTCCTAGTAGAACAAAACAGCTAGAGCTTTGCTTAATCCTGAGGCGTTTTACTTCTCTCTTAGTAATCTTAGTCCCCTCTGGCATAATATGGGCTTACTGCTGTGACTCTGTTAGCTGAACCATCTAGATTGTTGTTTTTTTAAATTTAATACTGCACCTATCATCACCCAAATATGAAAGTTCTGCTCTCTCCAGGCACCTCCATATCCATATAAGGTATTTCATGTAGCTGTGCCAGGGGGATCCAAGGAAAAAGATATTAAACTTGATTTTGAAGCTATTTCTGAATGTTGCTTGGTCTAACGACTGCCCTGCTCCGGTCTTTTGGAATAGAAAGTGTGAGTATGAGTGCAAGTGAGAGTGTAGTGGGTGGAACTGGGGCAGCTGTGAAGTGGAGGGTAGTCATAATCACTTGCGATGGGAGAGAGGGCCTGAGCAAGCACTGTGGAGTTGTTTCTACTGCTGGGATATATATTGCATTCTTTTATTCAGAGCCAGAGGCAGGTACCTGACTAGGATATTTGTTCAGCTCTCTTGTAATGGTGACTTTATTTTTATCTCTCTTTTTTTTCTTTTTGGAGATATTCTTTTCTGCATCTCAGACACCAGCCAGAAGGTAAGCATCCCTGGAACTTTAATTCCGTGGCAGCACCCTGTGCTAGATGCTGTTTCATTAACAAATGAGACTTTGCATGCGCCTGCAGTCTTTTCAGAGCCACGTATCTCAGTCTGGGTGTTAAATTAGTAGTTAAATATTTTATTCTTCTGGGTAAGATAGGGAAAAAAGAAATATGATGTTTCCTCTTTATGTAACTTTCTTCCATTTTAACATTTACTATTCTCCTTCATTAGCAAAGCTTCTTCTTCTCCTTCTCCTTCTCCTTCTCCTTCTTCTTTTTCATAGAGTCTTACTGTTTCCCAGGCTGGAGTGCAGTGAGTGGCGCGATCTTGGCTCACTGTAGCTTCTGCCTCCCAGGTTCAAGTAATTCTCATGCTTCAGCCTCCTGAGTAGCTGGGATTACTGGCATGCACCCCCATGACAGGCTAATTTTTTTGTATTTTTAGCAGACAGGGTTTTGCTATGTTGGCCAGGCTGGTCTCCAACTTCTGGCCTCAAGTGATCTGCCTGACTCAGCCTCCCAAAGTGCTGAGATTACAGGCATGAGCCACTGTACCTGGCCTCATTAGCAAAGCTTTCAAACAAATAAAAACTTTGCTTTTGGGACAACTCCTGGGGGCTGGGGAATCATGGATAAACTTGACCAACCTGTGTATGATTCTTCTGTGTAGAATGTGTAAGGTGGTTGGAGTGCTTGTGATGCTCTCTGTTTTGTGGATTAGAAGATGGAGATACAGAGGCTTGTCATTTTCCCAGGTTAGTGATGAGGACATTGGTCTACATTGCCAGTCTTCAGCTGTGCAGCCAACTTAGACAAAATTATAACTCAAATATTGTATTTCTGCTTTTCCTTGTGAATGTCAGTATAAGCATACCGGATGAAAGACTTACCCTAATATTTATGGCTTAGGAATCTGAATTGCATTTCCACTCTGGAGCAATTGTGGACCCTTAATAGTCATGCTCTTTCACAGTGAAATATTTCTGGAAAGTCTATATTCAAATTGTAAAATATAGGCCAGGTATAGTGGCTCACACCTATAATCTCAGCATTTTGGGAGGCCATGGCCAGAGGACTGCTTGAGTGGAGTTGGAGGTTGCAGTGAGCTATGATTGCACCACTGCACTCCAGCCTGGGCAACAGAATGAGACCTTGTCTCAAACAAAAACAAAAACAAAAACAAAAACAAAAATTAAAAATATTGTATCCCGGTCAGGCACGGTGGCTCATGCCTGTAATCCCAGCACTTTGGGAGGCTGAGGCGGGCAGATCACAAGGTCAGGAGTTTGAGACCAGCCTGACCAACATGGTGAAACCCGTCTCTACTAAAAATACAAAAATTAGCCAGGTGTGGTGGCACACGCCTGTAATCCCAGCTACTCTGGAGGCTGAGGCAGGAGAATTACTTGAACTCAGGAGGCGGAGGTTGCAGTGAGTGGAGATCATGCCACTGCACTCCAGCCTGGGCGACAGAGGGAGACTCCTTCTAAAAAAAAAAATTGTGTCCCAAGAAATTTGTTTATTAAACAATGGTGTTTTGGGCTTTTGTTGTTGTGGTGGTGGCTTTTTTTTTTTTTTTTTTTTTTGAGACAGAGTCTTGCTCTGTCACCCAGTCTGGAGTGCAGTGGTGCAATCTCAGTTCACTGCAGCCTTCAGCTCCTGGTTTCAAGCAATTCTTGTACTTCAGCTTCCCAAGTAGCTGGGACTACAGGCACCTGCCACCATAACCACTAATTTTTTTTGTTTTTTGTATTTTTGGTAGAGATGGGGTTTTACCATGTTGGCCAGGCTGGTCTCAAACACCTGACCTCCAATGATCCACCTGCCTCAGCCTCCCAAAGTGCTGGGATTACAGGTGTGAGCCACTGCACTGGCCAACAATGGTGCTTTGAAGGCAAGTAGTGTTAGGGCTATGGTGGCAGCTAATAGAGATTGTAAGCTCTATTGATAAGCTTTGGGTTCTGATAAGCCAAACTCATTTAATAGATGGAAACACATTCTCTGTTAGAGGAACTTCTCTGATAATCTCTCTTGTCAGCACTGCCCCAGGCTTGTCAGGTTGTTGCCACTGGAAACATACAATTGGCTGGCAAAGAAGGTTGGGGTGGGATATTGGAGTTGTGAGTTACCTTTGGAGCATAGCTCTGAGGTTTGGAATGTATTCGTTAATTAGTCTCATAAATGGCCTATTTATCCATGGGCACATTCTATTTTTAACCTTCAGCCCAGTGTGAAATGATTTTGGAACATTTATCCAGGAATAGCTTTAAGAGCTTTGCTATAAGGAGATTGCCTTTGGCTTGGAAGTGGTTTGGCTTGGAGACCAGCACTGTCTAGAATACTTCTGAGCTCCTTCTGAATGAGTATTTGACTACATGGAGCAAAACAAGCCAGCTCAGTGGCTCCTATGCAGAGATGGAGATGATCCAGGCTGGACCAATCAGCTGGGAACTAAGGGGAAAGGAAAGGTTGATATCCAGGAAAACAACTTGGCCCCAGGTAGGGAGATGTAACTTCATGATACCAGCCAGAGATTTGAGCTCTTAGCCCATGATGGCATTGAATAGGTGTGAGGGAGAGACTATGTATGAGAAGTGACATCTCAATTTAATCTCTCCAGGGCAAGGTTTCCTGAATTGTGTTGTGCCAAACATTAGAGTTTCTCAAGATATTAAGACTTTTCCAAGATCAAATAAGCGTGACGAACTCTGTATATGATGTTCCTGTTTGGAAATCAAAATTCTTCTGAATAGAAATCTAATTACTTTGCTTAACTGACCACTTACTTCACTAAGTTGACCAAGAAAATACCTTTAGCCAGAGTGAATAGGCAACCTACAGAATGGGAGAAAATTTTTGCAATCTACTCATCTGACAAAGGGCTGATATCCAGAACCTACAAAGAACTCAAACAAATTTACAAGAAAAAAACAAACAACCCCATCAAAAAGTGGGCAAAGGATATGAACAGATATTTCTCAAAAGAAGACAGGCATACAGCCAACAGACACATGAAAAAATGCTCGTCCTCACTGGCCATCAGAGAAATGCAAATCAAAACCACAATGAGATACCATCTCACACCAGTTACAATGGCAATCATTAAAAAGTCAGGAAACAACAGGTGTTGGAGAGGATGTGGAGAAATAGGAACACTTTTACACTGTTGGTGGGATTGTAAACTAGTTCAACCATTATGGAAAACAGTATGGCAATTCCTCAAGGATCTAGAACTAGAAGTACCATATGACCCAGCCATCCCATTACTGGGTATATACCCAAAGGATTATAAATCATGTTGCTATAAAGACACATGCACATGTATGTGTATTGCAGCACTATTCACAATAGCAAAGACTTGGAATCAACCCAAATATCCATCAGTGACAGACTGGATTAAGAAAATGTGGCACATATACACCATGGAATACTATGCAGCCATAAAAAGGATGAGTTTGTGTCCTTTGTAGGGACATGGATGCAGCTGGAAACCATCATTCTCAGCAAACTATCGCAAGAACAGAAAACCAAACACCGCATGTTCTCACTCATAGGTGGGAACTGAACAATGAGATCACTTGGACTCGGGAAGGGGAACATCACACACCGGGGCCTATTATGGGGAGGGGGGAGGGGAGAGGGATTGCATTGGGAGTTATACCTGATGTAAACGACGAGTTGATGGGTGCTGACGAGTTGATGGGTGCAGCACACCAACATGGCACAGGTATACATATGTAACAAACCTGCACGTTGTGCACATGTACCCTAGAATTGAAAGTATAATAATAAAAAATAAAAAATAAAAAAATAAAAAATAAAAAAAATCCTGCTTGAAAATGAGAAAAAAAAATAGGAAAATACCTTTAGCTCTTAGTTAGCCTGCCTACCAAGAATATGTATGGATGTTTGATGGGTGACTCAGCCTGTAATCTTGTGTTTTATTTCTCCTTGTCTCTAGATGATTCTGGTGATAATAGGAACATGGGCTATTGATACGGTTTGGCTCTGTGTCCCCATCCAAATCTCATCTTGAATTGTTATCCCCATGTGTTGAAGCAGGGGCCGGGTGGGAAGTGATTGGATCACAGGGCGAGTTTCCCCCTTGCTGTTCTCGTAATGGTGAATGAGACCATTCACTCACAAGATTTCACAAGATCTGGTGGTTTTAAAGAGTGGTACTTCTCCCTTTGCCCATGCTTCCTCTCCTGCCACCATGTAAGATGTGCTTTCTTTCTCCTTCATCTTCCACCATGACTGTAAGTCTCCTGAGGCTTCCCCAGTCGTGTGGAACTGTCAGTCAACTAAACCTCTTTTCTTTTTAAATAACCCAGTCTCAGTTCTTTATAGCAGTGTGAAAATGGACTAATACAGCTATGTTACATTTTTGCAAGAGCCAAATACATTAACAGTGGCAGTCACTGTTCTCTCTTTGCCCTTTCATGTTTAACGTGACAAATTTTTACCAATGTCTTCAGGCCCCATCAATTAAGAAGATGAGTAGGATATTCTAAAACCCTGGAAACTTAGATCTTTGCTGGCAAATGCTACTCTAAGATGCTGAATAAAAGCATCAGGAAGAAATTATAAAGAATATTGTATATTTCTAGGAAGAACATTTTAGTTGGGGAAGAAAGCAATTTCTATCAATTTTTCTAAATTGTGATATAAAATGCAAATTAAATATTACCTGTTTATATAGGGATGCCTGATGTTCACCCACATTCAGCTTTCTTTTCTTTCAGAGCACACAGATGAATATTTCTCTCCGTGTAGTTAGGTGGGTCGACATGACCAATTCCAGCCAATGCATCATGGGTGGAAGCAACATGTGTAATTTCCCAGCCAGAGCATTTAATCGCAGGTGTGAAAATCTCCAGCTCTCTTCCCTAACTGCCATGTCTTTTGAGGTTTTGTGTTCCAGATGATGCCTGGATCTTTGAGTCTCTGTCTTGTGAAGGACAGGCAGTGGCTCTGGAGAGTCACTTGAATCCACAACTGACTCTGTGTAAATGGGAAACAAACTTTTCGTGTGTGGGTGACGCCAGAGTGAGTTTTGTGGGCTTTGGTTATTGCAAAACCTAGCCTATTCTGAGTTTTTCTGATGGACTAAATGAGATAATCCAGGCCAACTTTTCTGAGACTTAGTTTTCTCTTTTGTAAAGTGTGGTAAACATTTCCTAACTTACAGAGTTGTGGGGATTAAATACCAAGAACATGGAAAACATTTAGCACACTGCCTGTCCCTAAAAAATTTCAATAACTATTAGAAGTTTAAGTATTGTAATGATCTGTTGGTATGTTTTCTGGCTACAAGTCTTTTATCAAATATATGATTTGCAAATATTTTATCTCAGTTTGTGACTTGTCTTTTCATTCTCTCAACAATATCTTTCAAAGAGCAGAGTTTACATGTTTAGCAATTTGGCTTTTTTCCTAAGTTCTGCTTTTGTGTTATAACTTAAAAATTTTTGCTTAACTCAAAGTTACAAAAGTTTTATCCTAGGTTTCCTTTTAGAAATTTTATAGTTTTAAGGTTTAAAGTCACTGATTCATTTTGAGTTAATTTTTAAAATATAATGTGAAGTATAGATCTAGGTTCGTGGTTTTTTGTATACGGATATCAAATTGTTCCAGAACTAATTGCTGAAAAGCGACTGTTTCTTCATCAAATTACCTTTGCACTCTTATAATAAAATCAGTTGTTCATATATGTGAAGGTCTGTTTGTGAAGTCTCTCTTCTGTCTCATTGATCTATTTGCTGATGTTAACACCTATGCTACATTGTCTTGATTACTATAGCTTCATAATAAGTCTTAAAATCAGCTGGTATTAGTCCTCCAAATTGTTCATCTCTTTCAATGTTGTTGGCTATTCTAGTTTCTTTGCACTTTCATATGAATATCAGAATCAGTTTGCCAGTTTCTAAAAAAAGTCTAGTGAGATTTTGATTGGAATTACATAGAACCTATGGATCTGCTTAGAGAGAATTGACATCTTAACAATATTTAGTTTTCTGATCCATGAACATATTATATCTCTCTATTTAGATCTTTACTTTTTCTCAATAATGTTCATAGTTTTCAGTGTATTGATCTTTCACAGCTTTTGTCAGATATATGCCTAAGAATTTTATACCTTTTGGTGTTACTGTAAATGTTACTATTTTTTGAATGTCAATTTCTGACTGTTCGTGGTTAGCATATAGAAATACAATTGATTTGTATTTGATTTGTATATTGTTCTGGTACTTTGCCACCTTGCTAAACTCATTTATTAATTCTTTTAGTTTTTGGGTAGATATCATAGGATATTTTACATTAGTAAACATTTTATCTGTAAACAAAATAAGTTATACATATTCTTTTCCAAACTGTGTGCCATGTATTTTTTCTTGTCATATTGCACTGGTCAGAACCTCCAGTACAGTATTGAAGAGAAATAGTGAGAGTAGACAATTTTGTCTTATTTCTGACCTTAGCAGGGAAGGCATTCAGTCTTATTTGTAGTTTTTTTTTTTTTTTTTTTGTAGTGTGTGTGTGTGTGTGTATGGGAATAGGGAGCAGGGTCTCGCTCTATTGCCAAGGCTGCAGTGCAGTGGCATGATCAGGGCTCACTGCAGCCTCAAACTCCTGGGCTCAAGTGATCCTCCTGTTTCAGCTTCTCGAGTAGCTGGGACTACAGGGGTGTACCACCACACCCAGATAATTACATGGGGGTTTCACTATGTTGCCCGGGCTGGCTTTAAACTCCTGGGCTCAAGTGATCCTCCCACCTTGGCCTCCTAAAGTGGTGAGATTACAGGTGTGAACCACTGCATACAGCTCACATTCAGTCTTTTATCATAAAAAGCTGTAGGTTTTTCATAGATGTTATTTATCAGGATGAGGAAGTTCCTTTCTATTTCCAGTTTGTTGAGGTTTTTCTGTTTGTTTTTGTTTTTTGTTTTTAAAATCAGGAATGGGTATTAGATTTTGCCAAATGTAATTTCTGTATCTGTTGATACTTTTAAAATCAATAGCCAGAAAAAGAAAGTTTCCTTCGACATGCAGAAATGATATTCAATTATTTATATAAATGCTTTTTTTCAGTTGTAAAGGATAGTATGCAGTCAATCAGCACTATTTAGTAAGAATTTCTTATGTCTAGACCATTGTGACATATAAAAAATATGTAATTATATCACGTCCTGGAATTCATCATTTTTTCTTACCCAATCCCCACCTATTTCTTTTCCGGATTCTCTTATTTTTGTTAACAGCACTACTATTCTTCCATTTAGTTAGAATGAAATATTAATTATGCCTGACTAAAACAGGAATTCTGGCAAGTAAGGGTTTTAATTTAGTCTAGTTAACAATTCGTTTTGTGACCTTAGATAAGTGATGTTATCTACTGCCTGATGGATTAGTTGGTTCTCTGAGAAGCAGATGCCAAGATGGAGTTAGACGTGCAATGATTGATTTTAGGACATGACTGTGAGGGATAGTGGGAAGGAGCAGGAGAAGGTGGGAGAGACTTCAGAGTATGTCACAGGTCTGTCATATCTGAGAGAGTGGAGGAAGAAAGGAAGATTGGGTAGGAAGAGTTTCAGTTCTAGGAAAGTTCTGTTCAACCTGATGGAGCGTCCTTGAGACAAAATCACCTGTTAAAGAAGTCCTGTTTACAAGAAGTGGACCTTCATTAATACCCTCACTGTGCTCAGTCATCAGCTGGGAGCAGCCTAAGGGAAGTGTGGCCCCACTAGGAACTTGGGGATGGCTCCAGAAGTGCAGCTGCTGGGGTCCTCAGTCAGTTATGCTTCTTGCAACAGAAGATCCAAGCAGCCCATTTGCATTGCTAATGCACTTTATTTTGATCACTTGCAAAAATGACAGTATTGAACTTCAGGCTTAAATTGATAGCCTACAAATGTGTTTTATTTAGGAGTATAGTTTAACACTGGTTTTTAAAAAATTAGTTTTCAGTACCTAAAAATCTTCAATTTCATCTAAAATTTGCATACATAGATTCTGGTTACACTGAGTCACATTTTTGCATGGCCATAGTCAACCAGGCCTGCAGAGAGGTTGTGCCCTTTAGGTGGGCCTCTCTACTTTGTCACTGTCTCCACCCCGTTGGCTTTCATCATTTAAAGGTACCAACCAGGCCACTGTGGTCAAATGATTGGCTCTATTCAAAGGAAGAACTTGAAAATTAATTTGATAAGGGGTGTTGGGAGAGGGAATATTATAAAATGCTACAATTAGAAAGGAAACAATAAAAAATGGTCAAAGAACATGAACAGATAGTTCACAAATGACATAAAAGCACGGCTACATTTTAAGCTACCCAATCTTATGACTAATATATCTTTAATTATTTTCCTAAGATGATTTCTAAAAGTTAAGCTGTACATCTTTATACGAGGTTGATGGGTGTTGATAAATTACCTTCTAGAAAAGTTGTGTCAATTTACACTTCCAACAGCAATGTATGAGAGGCCTATTTCCCTGAAGCTGTGCAAACTCTGAATCATGATTTTTTTTCATCTTTGCCAATTTGAGAGGGGACAAGGTTTCTTGTGATTGTTTTAATCTGCACTTGTTCTATTACTAAAGGTCTGCATTCAGTTGCAATGAATCTTATTTATAGTGTCTGTTTTTCTAGAACAATGATTACTGGTTAATTTTTTTATCAGTTGGGGAATCTCAAATTAATGATACTGTAATGCTTCTGTCAACTGATAGATGTTCCACTTTTGTCACTAAATATTTAGTACTGTGGCAGGGCATGTTAGTTTAAGGTGCTTTGAGAAGCAGATGCGAAGTAAGCACTAAAAGTATAATAACTTATCAGGAGGAAACACCTGTGTGAAGGAAAACAGAAGGCTCTGAATAAAGCTGGGAGAACCATCAGACCACAAAGCAAGTCTGCACCTGTGTGAAGAAGGGAAGGAAAGGAGGAAGGGAGGGTGAAAATATTCACCACAGCTGTTTGGTGTCTTCGAGACAAAGTTGTTTGTTAGGGGAGCTCCACGTCTCCCAGGAACAAGCCTACCTTAGTATTTCTGTTGCATGGAGTTGTTGGCTGGTAGCAAGCCCATAGGAAGCATGACCTTGGCCATGGCCTTGAAGTCATGAAGGATTTCAGAGCACGGCAGCTGGGGTCCTTGTGGTTAGGTAAGTTCCCTATATGAAGATCTGTGAGGTATAACTGATGCCTGAGTTGTCTTCACCAGTGGGTGACTCTTCTAGTGGAGGAGGCTTGCTAGAATACTATTTATAGGAGGGACTAAAGAGGAAGAACTCATCAAAGGAAGAGATGGTCAGGCCCAATGAGCCAGGCACAGACACACTTGTGATGGGGGAGCAGTTCTGAGTAGGGCTTCCTACGTAGCTCTCAGCTCCGCTTCCTGGCCAAGTCCCAGGGAGGAACGAGGAGACCAGAAAGCCATAAGTAACAAACAAAAGAGCTGATTGATCTAAAATTCCTGAAAGACACAACCAGCACCATTTTCATATTCTTTTGTTTTTTTTGAGATGGAGTCTCACTCTGTCATTCAGGCTGTAGCACAGTGGTGCAATCTCAGCTCACTGCAACCTCTGCCTCCTGGATTTAAGCAATGCTCCTGTCTCAGCCTCCTGAGTAGAATACCTGGGACTATAGGTGTGCTCCACCATGCCCGGCTGATTTTTGTATTTTTAGTAGAGACAGGGTTTCACTATGTTGGCCAGGCTGGTCTCGAACTCCTGACCTCAAGTGATCTGCCCGCCTCTGCCTCCCAAAGTACTGGAATTATAGGCGTGAGCCACCAGGACTGGCCTCATATTCTTTCTAAAGAGAGAGAAAGGTGCTATATTCTTCTTACCTGTGCCCCAGAATCCTGAACAGCCGCCGGTGTGCAGGGCCTGGTGGGAAGTGATGTTGCTGCAGAAGCTGCAGTGCTGCCCCGGGGGGCAGCATCCCTCAGAGAGAAGGTAGAGGGAGTCTGTAAGAGAGAGGGCAAGGGGGGTGCAGTAACTACCTCATAACAGGACTCCTTGATGGGCGACATGTGATATTCCCACTCAGAGATAATTGTGGCTGGAGGGCGAGAGTTCTGAGGGGTCAGTGGGGTAACTGCTTTTATTTAGAATTAAAATCGGTTTAGGGTATTGCTCAAGGACTCTGTATTATTAGGTTGGGCAAAGTTATGTCACAATAACAACCCCCAAACACAGTGGTTAAAACAACAAAGGCTTATTTCTTGTTCACGTTATTTCCATGGTGGGTTGGCTAAGGGCTTTGTTCCACTTCATTGCCTTCTTCACATGAGGACCCAGTCCAACAGAGCGGTCACTTTCTGGAACGTTACTGGTGACCTGGCAGAAGGGAAAGAGAAAGAACATGAGGAAGCAGAATTTGACTGTAAAACTTTTGCCTGGAAGTGACACATGTTACACATCATTGGCCCTAACAAGTTACATGATGGCACCTGAGTTCGTGGGGTGGGTAGTTTAGTCCCCCTATAGGGTGAGGCAGAGAACATTGGTCAAGAGTAGTAAGGTCTACTCCAGCCCCTCCTCTGGGGGCTCCACCTCAGCCGTGTCAGCCTTCCGGGCATTGACAGGGGGAGGCGAAAGAGGGAAGCAGTGCATGCTCAGCCCTCTAACCATGTGGTGTCCTTTGCTGCCTCAGGACACCACAGAGAGTCCCTGCCAGCCAGGAGGCTCTTACCAGATGCGCCCCCTTGACCTTGGATTTCCCAGCTTCAAAGTCGGTCATACAAGACACTCTGCCTTGCTCTCTTGAATTGCCTGCTCTGGTGGAAGCCAGCCAGCTTCTGCCATGTCATGAGAACACTCATGCAGCCCTGGGAAGAGGTCCATGTGGTGAGGAACTGAGGCCTCCCGCCAACAGCCAAGTGAAAGCAACGTCCTGGAAGAGGACCCTCTAGCCCTCATTAAGTCTGTCAAACCTTGAAATGAATGAACCAATGCTATGAGTGTAACTTCCCGAGAGACTCTGAGCCAGAATCACTCAGCTAAGCCACAGTAACTGTGAAATAATCATGTATTACTGTTTTAAGCCAGCAAGTTTTGAGAGAATTTATTATGTGGTAATAGATAACGAATACAGTTGTGCTTGCTATGTTTGGTACTCAATCATTTTTACCACCACCGTGTCAGTACACTGTAGTAGAAAACAAATTGTATGCATTAAACTGTTTCTTTTTCCCTGATGAGTTAGACTGGCTGTCAAGGGGAAAAGTGACCATCAGAGATTTTTAAATGATCTGAATGATTCCAGTAAACATCACTTATTAGTTTGCTAAGACTGCCATAACAAAATACCACGTACTGGGTGGCTTAAACAACAGAACTTTACTTTCTCACAATTCTGGGAGCTGCGAGTTCAAGATTAAGGCATCAGCAGGGTTGGTTTCTTCTGTGGCCCTGGTTGGCAGATGGCCATCTTCTTGCTGTGTTCTTACATGATCTTTCCTCTGTGTGTGTCTGTGTCCTAATCTCCTCTTCTTACAAGTACACCAGCCATATTGGATTAGAGCCTACCCACACGTCCTCATTTTACCTTAATTGCCCCTTTAAAGACCCTATGTATAAATCTAGAAATACAGTCACATTCTGAGGTTACTGGGGGCTAGGACTTCAACATAGAAATTTTTGGGGCACACAATTTAGCCAAGAACACAGCACTACCAGCATTTCCTTCCCTTCCCTTCC
>NW_012098099.1:569634-596050 GCF_000951045.1 Mandrillus leucophaeus
CAGAGCATTCAACTGGAAAAACCTAGTAATACGTATTATATTATAGACTATCCTAATAGTTCACTTAAAGGTCTGAACACTTTTTTTTTTTTTTTTAAATCATATTAAACAAGGTTCTCTTTAGAAGACTAAGAGAAACAAGGCAGTTCTCCCAAATCATTTCAGGCATCTCTCTCCTCTTCTGCTATATAAGTATAATCATGCTAAGCTTATTTCTACTTTAAGGACATTACACTAGCTGTTCCTTCTTCCTAGGGAACTTTTCTGCCAGAATTTTGCAAGACTAGCCTCCTCCTGTCACGTAGATGTCAGCTTTCAAGTCCCTTCCTCAGAAATGCCTTTCCTGTTTCTAATCTGCAGTGACCTTGTCCCCCCACTCCCAGCTCTCTTGTTTCACCATCTTCTGTTTTCTTTGTGGCATCATGTCTATCAGAAAACATATTCTATCTGATAATTCTGGTTTACTGCTTATGTATTTATTGTCTGTGTTTCTTCACTAGAACACAAGTTTTGTATTTATCACTCTATGTTTTATTGTCAACCATGTTCACAGACTTTAGTAATAGGGTAGGTGGATTGGAGACGGGGAAGGAGAAGGGGAGGGGAACAAAAACTAAAACTGCCTGGACAAGGCAGATGCCAAGAACACCTGGGACATGGAATTAGGAAAAGGAGGTCTATAGGTTTGCAGAGGAAACATTTCTGAAGGGCCACAAGATGTGTGACAATAAGAGGGGAAATGAACAGCACTTTTAAAGAAGTGCTATTGGGTGTGTTTATGTTCCTTGAGAGATTCAGGAAAAGATGAAAGTACTCTTTAATTATTTTTATTGCAGTAATGTGTATATATGACCATGATACCCTATGTAAAAAGTAGCCTGGATTTCACAAACCGAGAGGTAGGCCTTGTTAGAACACCGTCCTCTGCTGAAATTCTGGTTTGGTGTATTAGTCTCCATAAAGGTAGTCCCTAGAATAATACAGAATGACTTTTGGGTCTCTATAACTGAGGTTGCTGGAACAACCCCTCACTCTGCTGCCAGTGGGGGTAGACAGTACTCAGCACATAATGAGAACTGAAGAAATGTTAGCTCCTAGGGAGGCTGCAGCATTCATGAACCAGGCAGAACGAAGATGGTACTGGGGAGGTGGACTGAAGCTCTCCCCCATTGCCTCAATAGTAGGTCAATGGGGGAAATGCTGGGGGAAAGAGAGAGAAAGGGGGGGGGAGAGAGAGAGAGAGAGAGAGAGAGAGAGAGAGAGAGAGAGAGTTGGCTCTTATTTGAATAATTTAAAGTATTATTATTGGACTTGATCTTTTGGGAGAATATAGTAAGAGAACATTCTAGAAAATGACTGTTGAAATATGGGCAGAAAGACCTGGTACTACTCTTCCCCCAAACTTTAAACTTGTAAAGTCATAGGTTAATATGCTGCCCTATGCATTGTAAGAGTACCCAGGGCATTTTGGTAGTTAAGTGTCAAGTAAACTGTCTGAAGGTCCATAAATGGGATATTTAGGAGAATGCCTGACTGAACAGACAGACCTCTGCCCAAGAGCCTGATAATGGGTGAGCAGTTATGTTGGCAGATGGCCAGGGCAAAAGGTTCCAAGTCTGAGTACCCTTGATGGGAATGTCTCATTATTTGAGATTTGAGATTAAAACTCTAAGGACTCAAGCTTCTTGGTGCCCCTGTTTGCATCCCTGGTTGGGACAGGCCTAGAGGAGTGGGGGTCTGTCTAACCCACTTAAGTCCAGCCACCTTTCCAAGCAGTCTTGACCAAGGACAGCACACGCATACCTGGCATGTTTACTTGTGGACCACGTTGGTGTAAGGAAATCAGGATTGGGGGGACGAATTCAGATATAGCTTCCAAGATATGATCAGGCATGAAAATAGCATGAAAATGAAAGTAACATGTTGAATAGGTGAAAGCAAATTTTATTTTAAATTCTTTTTGAATAATAACACATTCTCAAGAAATCCCTAGAATTAAGTATTTTTGTCAATTATTTAGTAAGCGCCTAATTTGCTCTTGCTAGGGAAGAAAATTACACAGTTGTTCCTAAATTATTAAACAATATTTTGATGGCATTGACAGAGCAAGTAGCAAGGTATTGACCAGTCACCCTGCTATAGGAAAACTCTTGGGCAGCTCTGTTTTATCTTGCTAGGTGAAATGGAAGAGAAAAAGTAATTAACTCCCGTGAGCTACATCTGCAAACTCTGATAGAAAATCACACATAAAGCTCATTGTCTTTTATAAGACAAAGTAGAAAAGCTCACAAACTAATTCTTTTAAAAAATGCCTTAAATGAACTTCAAAGCTGAAATCTTATTATTGTCCAAAGTTTCACTGGTCTGGCTTTGGAGAGGAAATGTAGTTTGGGGGTAAGATTTACTCAAGTTTTTCTTTTTGGAATTTCATAATCCAGCCAATCTTCTTTTCTTGGTTTTGTAATTCATCCGTATATCCCTTTCAATACTTAGAAGAGTGAATGAGTGAATGGACATTTTCTTAAGGTTGACTTCTTGCTACATCCGTAAAGAAGGATGACTCTGGGGAGAAGAGAGAGAAATTGGAGTTAAAGATAAATCCTAAAAATAGCTGTCTTTTGATTAAATGAATTGGGTTTAGACTGCTGTATGCTTTGCCCAGTTGCTCTTCTCTGGGACAGGGACCTGCAAGGCTCGAGGAGTGGGGAGATATAATATTTTGGGAGAACTTTTAACCAAAACCTCAAAAAGTGAATTTCATCCTTCTTGGTATTGAGGGGCAGCTAGAAACTTTATTTATTTATTTATTTATTTATTTTTGAGACAGAGTCTCACTCTGTCGCCTAGGCTGGAGTGCAGTGGCACAATCTTGGCTCACTACAACCTCCACCTCCCAGGTTCAAGCGATTCTTGTGCCTCAGCCTCCTCAGTAGCTGGGACTACAGGCACCCATGCCTGGCTAATTTTTGTATTTTTAGTAGAGATGGGATTTTACTATGTTGATCAGGCTGGTCTTGAACTCCTGACCTCAAGTGATCCACCTGCCTTGGACTCCCAAAGTGATGAGATTACTGGTGTGAGCCACTGCACCTGGCCCCAAAACATTATTTAGATACAGTTTATAAAATGAAAGGACATTTATTGGAAAAAGATGATTATTTTATGGGCCACCTACCCAGTACCCTTAATGTGCTAGGTACTCATGTCATTGATTTTTCACATTAACCCTTTGAGATCATTATTATTTTATCCCCAGTTGATGAGAAATTTGGGACTTCAAGAGGTCAAATAATTTGTTCCAACTTTCACAGGAAGGACAGAGAATGAAAACTGGGATCTGGACCCATTTATCTTTAACATCAAAACATGCCATGCTCACTTAGAAGTGCCTGGTAACCGAAGTGGTCACTCCATTGGAGTTGCTCACACTATAGTTGGAAAGACAAGGAGTAGGCACATGGACAGGGGTCCAGAGTGCAGGGGGAGGGTTAAGATGCATTGAGCACCTGTTATGAAGCGATGCTAAAGACCATCTTTGGAAAAAGGCCTCTCTCTCAGAGGGCTAGTGGGCCAGGAAGTTAAGCTGAGCAAGTTTAAGTAATTTTTCCAATGGCCTCCCAATCAGATCTTGATTCAGGTTCAGTCTGATGCCAAATCTTATGTCTCCCGAAGTGCTTTTTGCCTCAACTTAGAGCAAAGACCTCCAAAAAATATTGTCAAGGAACAATGTTTGTCTGTGTGGCTGGTAAGTGCTGTTGAGATGGAAAGAAGGGAAAGGACGTCAAGTTGAGTTAATTAGGAAAAGTAGAACTGTGCGAGCCAAAATGGAGGCAGGAGCAATAGAGCAGGGGTTGGACAGCCTGAAACTCAGCTCTGGCACCACTGGTATGGCTATGCTTTCCATAGCCGAGAAAACATCTCAGAAGGAGAGGAAGAGGGTGTATGTGTGTGTGTGTAGGGTTTGTGCGCCTAGAGTGGACTCTGTGGCAGCTCCCTTCACAGCATTCTGGTGGCCTCCATAATCCCCAGCCTTTTGAGTGTGATCAGGAAGCCAGAGGACAAAGAAGACGTGGCAGGTGAGCAAGTTCTCGTCATGGAGCTCTGGGCTGTCTGCAATTCTGCCTGTGCTCATCCTCTAGGTGTTACATCTCTGTAACCCCTGACTAAACAATGCTAAGGACAAAACATTTCAGACCAGAAAATGGCCTGCCTGGTGATGACGGCTGCCTTACTAAGTCTTACTGCTTCCCTGTGGATTCTGTTACTCGGGCAGAAGTTGGTCATTTAAAAGGTTGAATACAAGTGATTCAAATAAGTCAGTGATTTTTCAGAGGGTACGTATGGATATTGCTTAAGAGTAGGCAAGACCTTTCTCTAGAGACCATCGTTTCATCTTCTAGTCCTAAAACCTCCACATTTTCACTGTATAGTTTGATGAGAATAACCAAGAACTCTATGATTTCAGAATGTTTAAGGAGACTCTTTTTTTTTGAGACAGAGTTTTGCTCTGTCACCCAGGCTGGAATGCAATGGCTCCATCTTGGCTCACTGCAACCTCTGCCTCCCGGGTTCAAGCGATTCTCCTGCCTCAGCCTTCCGAGTAGCTGGGATTACAGGTGTCCACCATCATGCCCAGTATTTTTGTATTTTAGTAGAGACAGGATTTTACCATGTTGTCCAGGCTGATCTCGAACTCCTGATCTCAGGTGATCCACCCACCTCGGCCTCCAAAAGTACTGCAGCGATAACGGGCATGAGCCACTGCACCTGGCCTAAGGAGACTCTTTTGAATTAGTTGCAGATGCATCTTGAATATCTTCTTTCCCTTTCAACAGAGTTTCAAGGCTGGTTTGGTACAGGTTTATCTGAGTATAAACAAAGGATATGCATAGTCACTGTTATTTAAGCTCTGTCATGAAACATTATTAGTCAATCAAACATTGTGGCATCAAGTTGCCTTAGAGCTGAAAAAGTCAGAGGGGACCAAATCATCATTTTCAGTAATCATTTTACCATTCACACATTTGGACACACCACAGCACTTACTTCAAATGCTTCTTCCTCAACGCATAAATTACCACATCCCCAACTTGTGTGTTCTTCAACGTGTCTGCAAAAGAGAATACCAGGAGTTCTGAGAATATGATCTGAAAATCTTTCCAATTGTCTGTGATTTAGGAAAGTCTTGTACTTTGTAGAAGATCCTAAAATTCTGGAACTCATGGAAGACTTGGCTAAAGGAGCCAAATTTCTGGGTTTCTTATCCGGCATTCCAGTCCCTATGTTCTGCTGCGCAAAGGCTGGGTATGTTTCTAGGGAATGAGATTGTGATGTTCAAAAACAGAAATAAGAGAGAGAGACTTTCAGCAACTGAGCACTAATATTTAAGATTCTTGTGGGAAAGGGGAAATATTATAGTGTAGTCAATTATAATGCCAACTTCTTCAGTCTTTATTTACTTGGGAAAGATTTCAGAGATGTGGTCTTAATTCCAGTTGAATTAAAAAGAACAGTATCTTTTCATGTTTAGAGGGGACTGGAAGTTGACAGTTTTCTTTCCATTTGTTCAGAAGTTTTATTTTTGGTTATGATAATCCTAGCATATCAGTAATCATGCAAAAGAATAAACATGAATATTATGTGTTACTAGAACATATTGGTGTTTAATGTGACTTCGATACTTTCTTCTTCCCATTTACAAGCAACTGTGAGAAAACCTTCTGATAGAACTGTTTAGTCATTTACTATATTTATTTCATTTCACAATAGTTCACACATTTTTAAAGAGTGAAGATTCATGCTACTGTAATTGCAGCCCGAGGCCACTAATTCGGGTGCCTAAAGGCTCAGGCTGGTCTGGCAAATTGAAGTCTTGAAATTACATACCTTATGTTGGCTGGTATGCCATCTTTGGGTGTTGGTATCAGTTTTCTTCTCTAAGGTTCCTTTTCCTCCATGAACATGGAATATTGTCAACACAGACTATAGTCCAGAGGGCCAGCTGTTAAGCTGGGATAACAAGGAGTTCTCTGGAGCACCAGTGCCTCCGCAGCAATGCTGAAGCTTTTCTTTTTTAAATGCAGGTTTTGAGACAATCTCCTGCCGTCTTCATTTACTCCGAGTGAAGGATTCTAATGAAGTCACCATGAGTAATGAGGCTCAGCCCCATGGGTCCTCTCCTGAGGGGACTGTTTCTGCTGCCTGGTTGTTAGTTGTGTGATTTCTGTCTTTGCCTTTGGTATTTGCAGGGAAAGGTGCTCTGAGAAGGAGGTGAGCTTCACCTTGGCAAATTCTCTCCCAGCGAAATGAATACAAACATCTAATGTCATGACCCTCCCCTGGTTCCACACATTCAGCATGTTTGACACTGTTAGCAGCTATGGTGCAGACCCAGGACATCAGCAAGTAGATTAAAATGTCCTTTTCTGCTGGGAGATGAGGTCTGTGTCTCAGTGGGCAGAGGCAGGGACAGCCAGGGAAGCTTTGATGGAGATGCTGCAGAACTGGCCTTTCAGGGTGTGTCTGTGGGTATATGAATTATTAATATATTAAGTGGGTTTCGTCTTCCTTTAATTTCCCCCTCCCAAATTCCAAAAAGCAAACAAGGAATTTGTGCTCACTTGCAAAAAGGCCAGATAACTTGGTGTTGGAACATGACTCCTTTTCTTCCGTTAGTTGTTGCAATGATGAGCTTATTGAGGAGACTGGAGGAGGAGAAACAGGAGAGAGAGTTGTGTGTCTTTTAGAGCAGATGGTGGGTGTGTGGAAGTGGAGAGGAGAGAGAAGTCTGAATCTACGTGCCAGACCTTCAAGGTTGACAAGGTTTTCTGTGCCTGAGTAAAATAGTAGGACCACGTGCCTTCAACAGACTGCAGGCTTGGACCAGGAGGCAATCAGTGGTGACTGGAATAGATAGAAGAGAAGGCCGGGTGTGGTGGCTCATGCCTGTACTTCCAGCACTTTGGGAGGCCAAGGCAGGTGGATTGCTTGAGGTCAGGAGTTCGAGACCAGCCTGGCCAACATGGTGAAACCCCGTGTCTACTAAAAATACAAAAATTAGCTGGGCATGGTGGTATGTGCCTGTAGTCCCAGCTACTTGGGAGACTGAGGTAGGAGAATCGCTTGAACCCAGGAGGTGGAGGTTGCAGTGAGCTGTGATTGTGCCATTGCACTCCAGCCTGGGTGACAGAAGGAGACTCTGTCTCAATACATAAATAAAAAAGTGAAGGGTGTCCCTGAACATTTGCTCTGTCAAAGCTCCTGGGGCCTTTTCATCATTGTAGGGAGGAAGAAACATTCCTAATGATGACTGATAGCCTCAGAATTGGATTGAGTTTGATTTAAAGGAGATAAAGAGAGTGACTTTTACATGTGTTAAAGTCTGTGGAATCAAATTCATCCCTGCTGCCCATCTCACTGCACAAGGAGAGGCCCTGAAGACCTGTGACATTAGCCCGAATGAAGAGCTGGAACTTGCTTCTTCCAAAAAGTTTTTAGTTGAAGAAGCTTAATAGACAAGGAGTGAGAGGAGTGTTACTTTATATATGACAAAGAAATTACATTGTCATTAATATTGCAGGTCACTGCTATGCGGGGGAAAATCCTTGTTTTATTTTAAGATTCTTAGTAGGGTTGATTCTGAGGCACAGAAAACTCAGGAGAGTTGGGCCTTCCAGACAAATGCATTTGCCTTGACGAAACACATTTGAAATAGCTCTCCAACAATGGCCTAGAGACTACTCACAATTCACACTGGACTTTAAAAAAAAATATATTTTTTTATCCTGTTTTGAAAGTGGACCAGGTTTGGGGCACTAATTCACACAGCTACCACACCCACTCTTTCTGCCCAGAGAGTGAGGAGAAAGAATGGGTCAATCAGCTGACATATTTCCATCCAATTTCAAGGATAGAATGTGTTCATTTTCTGACTAATGGCATGTCATTTTGCAGAAGCCTTTGGTCGCGAATTAATCCTGGAATCAAAACAGATTTTCCGGGGAGCAATCTTCCATCAAGTATTGATTTTTTTACACTCATGGAGTCTGTACTCCCTAATTTAACCTGACAATGATTCTGCACAATGGCCTGGGAGCACCTTGGCAGCTCGCTGAAGGAACTTTTACTGTCTTTTCTTTCTGCGAAGTAGAAGGGAAAAAAAACAGTCTGGCTAGCTCAGTCAGTCACTGGGGGGCATTTATGACTTGATACTTTACGTTTGGTGATTTGGAATGGGCAGAAAGCTGCCTCCTAACTTTTAAAGCAGTGCTGGGAGGGAAAGCTTCGCTTTGCTGGGACTCTGTTCAAAGGAACATTTTTAAAGAACTGCCAATATTAAACAAATCTGTAATATATTGTTCAGTTATGGCCAATGTTTTCAAGTGATGCCATCTTGCTCTACCCACCAAACATGAGAAAATGGGGAAGCGTTTTCTAAAGAGAGGCTTTTGCCTTTGAATTTCAATAAATGTTGTTCTTTTTCTTGTTTCTGTTTTCTCAGAGACCCTTTTGGATCCATTCTGATTCTTGTGAACCCAATAAACATTCTTAAGCTGTGCTGAATATGACAAAGCCCCTACTTCAAGGAACGCAGGGTTAGGAAAGTATGGATAAAACAAGCACATTCCATCTATGACATAAATTGTGGAATTAGAACATAAATTATGGAAAACATGGGCACGAGCCAGTGGGGTGGTGAGAACTGGGAACATTTCCTAATTTCCCTTGCAAGCAGGTTGGGACCATGTGACCAGCTTTGGCCAGCCGACGAACTATGAATGGAAGACATAGGAGTCGTTTTTAGGTGGAGGCAGTTGTCCTTTCATCTGCTCTCCTCCCCTGCTACTGTGACTAGATGGAGGACAACCTTGTTCTCCGAAGTCCCAATTGGACTTTGTATAAGCAAAACAAACTTTCGTGCTACAAAACTCCTAAGAAGGCCGTACATGATGGCTCATGTCTGTAATCCCAGCACTTTGGGAAGCTGAGGTGGGTAGATCACCTGGGGTCAGGAGAAACCCTGTTTCTACTAAACCTGTCTCTACTAAAAATACAATAATTAGCTGGGCATGGTAGCGGGCACCTGTAATCTCAGCTACTGAGGAGGCTGAGGCAGGAGAATTGCTCGAACCCGGGAAGCAGAGGTTGCAGTGAGCCGAAATTGCGCCATTGCGCTCCAGCCTGGGTGACAAGAGCGAAACTCAGTCTCAAAACAAAAAACAAAAAACAAAAGAACTCCTAAGAAATCTAGGCCTTCTTAATATCACAACATTGGTTAGCCAAACTAATACAGATGGGTAGGATTACATAATGAGGAGTGACGCCAAAATCCAGAGAGATGTAATTAAGAAAGCTCATTCACAGACAAGAATTTTGATGAACCCAGGAGCACTGAGCTCATAAAAAGCAGTGCTTAAGCAGCTCATAGAAACCAGTGGCGGGTTTTAACTGAAGTAGAATTATCTTATACTTACTGAGATATTATTTGGAAACAGGGCATGTACATCTATTACTGATGGAAAACAGAATCAATACTCTGGCTGAATAATGCATTAAGCAGTCTGAGTCCCTGAGTCATGGGCACCCTAACAGGTTAGTGTGGTTTAGAGGTCGTTTCCTCTGGGTTCTGTATCTTCAACCTAATAAGAATAAAATTACTATTCATGCATTAATTTAGTAGGCACTTGGAGAGACAGGAGAAGTGGGAGTAGAATTTTGGCCCTTGAAGAGCCTGTGGGTGGGGAAGGAAGATTGCAAGCACTGTATAGAGTGAGGAAAGAAGGCAAGTGAGGAGTGATCAGTTCGGGTGGCAGTGGGTCAGAGAAGGCTTTCTGAGACCTGAGAGCTGGGTCCTAGAGGGAGCAAGAGACTGGTAAAGAGGTCATCCCACTGAAGTGAGCAAAGGACTGAATGGTCTGAGTTGCTGATGAAGAAAACTCATGAAGATTTTATATAAAAGCAATCCCAAATGTCCTCATTAAAGGGAAAGGAGAGGATCTAAGGGAAGGAAGAATGACAAACTCTCTCTTCCAACATTTTCCTTTTATTAGTCATTCCTTGTTGACCAGGGGCTCTTATGAAAGATGACATGTAGTTGGCCATGGCCATGCTGCACTCTGAAGAGTCGCCATCCTGCCCCTTAGATTTGAGCCTTTTTTCTTTCTCCACATTGGTCATGCATTAGGTTATAATTGTCGGTGACAATCACAAAATTACTCCATTAGGCCAACTACACATCTTAACCAAGCCAAAAAGATGGCCTTACCAACACACTGGGTTGCTGCCTGGTGCTGTGACCCCATGAGTATTAGTTTTTACATATGTAAAGTGAGAATTAAATTAAATGAGATAATTTTTATAACACAATTAGTATGTAATTGGCCTTTGATAGATTCTTAAACATCAGTAACATTATTATTTCCAATCTATGGTTTTTTTCACTAAATCAGAATGCATTTGTGATTATATTAAAAAGCTCTTTTGGTGGATGCTAAAAAATGAAAACTGACTTTGTTTTAAACTATTTCAGGTCATGTTTATTTGCCCTGTTTGAAATCCAAAGTTCCAAACTGTTGAGGACAAAGTCATTGCTAATATTGAGATAATTTTTTAACAATTCACTTTCATTTTTTTTCTTTGCTTTCTTCTATCATCAAAATAAAGAAGTTACCCATATGTTCCACAAATGAGCAATGAATATACAAGTTTATGTTTAATAATTTTTTGGAAATTACAGATTTTCAAAAATGTGCAAAACACATCAATTATTATTTTGAAAATTCTTGGAAATCTCCATCTTCCTGTCTTAGTGCCTTCAGGGTGGGAGACTGCTCGGCTTTTTCACCGCTGGGAGAAAGCTGCAATTATTATCCCTCATTCTCTTGTCTTTTAAAATTTCAGTTTAATAGCAAAATGTTTAATTTAAAGCATAGATCAAATGTCATTTGAACAAATGAACAGTACAGAATGAGTTTTGAGAAAGTTAAACTATAAGTTATAACAAATGGCTATATAAAATCCCTTGTGTTTCAGCAAGGAAAACAGCACACAACAGGCCCAGGTGTGGGGGGCAAAGGGAGGAAGAGCATTAGGACAAATACCTAATGCATGGGGGGCTCAAAACCTAGATGATGGGCTGATAGGTGCAGCAAACCACCATGGCACATGTATACCTATGTAACAAATCTGTATGTTCTGCACATGTATCCCAGAATTTAAAGTAAAATGAAAAATAAAAAAATATATTTTTTTTCTGAGATGGAGTCTTGCTCTGTTGCCCAGGCTGGAGTGCAGTGGTGCAATCTCGGCTCACTGCAAGCTCCGCCTCCCGTGTTGAAGCCATTCTCCTGCCTCAGTCTCCTGAGCAGCTGGGAGCCCGGCTAATTTTTTGTATTTTTAGTAGAGGTGGGGTTTCACTGTGTTAGCCAGGATGGTCTCGATCTCCACCCTCATGATCTCAGCCTCCCAAAGTGCTGAGATTACAGGTGTGAGATTAATTTTTTTTTTAAAAAAGGAAGAACTGTTACAAAAAACATCCCTTGTGTTTGAAACAGTGATTGAAATAGCGTATTTCAACAGCTTTATGCAGGTGTCGTTCTAGAATGAACTCTTTTTTTCTCTACAAATTAAAGAAAACTTCTGTTCAGTTGAAAGAGTGCCACCTTTTTTCTTTTTTTTTCCCATCAAAGTGCATCTGTACATTAGTGAAGTGCTTTAATGATCTTCACTGTGCATGATTACAAAGTGCTCTATTATATGCAAGTACCATGGAGGTAAATAGCAGGTTTCATGACTGTAAATTTCAAACTTTCTCCCTTTAAAAAACATATCAGTGATTCTACTGCACATCAAGATATTTAGATTTGAGTGAAACCACTTTCTGATTCTCAAAAGATAGTAACATTTTGTTATATTTGTGATTTGAGCTACTTTTGGAACCAGTCTTCAAAACAGCTAGAGCAGCTAATGATTCCTCTGAGCCTACAGGGTGGGAGAATTTTGCAGGGAGATAAACACAGGTTATTATTATTTTATTTCTTTTCCCCTGACTACCAGGTTTGAGTGATTGTCAGAGAACAGATATGATATGTCATCTTCATTGCCCATGCATATCTACATTTTTGGAAACTCTAGAAGCTTCTGAAAGCTCAAAATTTGGAGAAGTTTTGCTCTGGGTTTCAAGTGGATTAGAGACCTTACACCAGTGATTCTGGGATTAGAGGCCCATGTTCTTGGATGACAAGTATTTTAGGAATGAAGAATATACAATAAATACCATATGGCCTTTAGCAGAGAGATTCAGGTCATGAACTCTAATCAGACAGGCTTGGCTTTAATGTCTACCTCTGATATTTTCTTGGGTAAGTTACTTAAGCTTTCTAAACTTTATTTTTCTCATCTTTATAGTGGAGGTAATAAGATCTCCTTCATGGGGTCGTTGTGAAAATTAAATACATACAAATGCATGTGTATACATACACACATAATTTTTTTGGTGATATTAGTTCAGTTCCTGGCAGGAAGCTTAATCAGTGGCAGTCATTATTCTTATTAAAGTTAAATAGCTTTGCCCAAATGTCTGTAGTGGCCCAGATAAATAATGTTATACTCAAATAGAATATAAAATTCCAAACAAAAAAACATGATTGCCTAAGGTCTAATCCTCAGTTAAAGCGAAATGGAGGAAAAACAACACTTTAGATCGTCTTGGCCAGGTTCCTTCTGTAGGCCTAATAAAGTGTGAGTTGATTTGTCTTTCCTATCTGGGCATTTAGGAAAAAGATCTGACTCTAGAAGAGTTTTCTTAATTTTTTTTTCTTTTGAAACATCTGCATCAAATACTGCTCATTGGTCGTTGGTAGAATCTAATTGTATTTAGATTGTTGAATAAAAACCGGGTAGAAAAAAATGACATTCTGGATGAAAGCATAGGATCAATTGGATTGTTTCCATCAGTTTCATCTATTGTCAGAGGAATAAGTGAAGGCTTCCAGCTGCAGTTGTGAGACTGTAAAAACCATTTAAAACACATCAACATGTTAGAATTGATTTGCATTGTTTAGAGACGGGGGGGTGGGGGGGAAGGAAGACTTAAAGCTTAGTATTATACTGTGACTTGGCTATTTTTTTATGGTCTGAAAATAACTTTAAGACGCAGAGGTTTTTGTTTTTGAGGTCTACTTCGTTCACCTTTTTCTAAAAGATGCACCCATGCTCACTAAGTGGTAGGCAATTAACATATGAAATGAGATTTAAAATCTTATGTAAAAAACTATGTAGCCCCACAATAGTAAACAACATTTAAGGAAATTTTGCAGAGGTCTTTATTGAAACAAAGAGAGATGTGAATCCAGAAAACACACTTAAAGAAAACAAAACAGAAAATACAAGACCAGCAGATCTGGTTTTCATCCTATCAATATGCACAAAGACCTGTAGTAATTACACAGGAAAAATTTGCCACTGGCACGCCCCTAAGATGTTTGCATCTGAATTTGGGACTTTTAGATCCTGTCTTATCAAATAAAATTTCCTAACAAAATCTGGTTGACTTGAGCGAAACGTCTGCTGTACAATGGGAAAACAAGAATCTCAAATGTTAGAAAGAAATCATCTTTGTGGATTTAATTGCCATTGACAGAAAAAGGCCATTGGGCTGGAAAGATAATCACCGTTCAGTCAGAAAGCATTATGTAGTCTGAAATTAAGGAAAAAAATTCTATTACGTTAAAACAGCTGGAAAATGAAATCTAATAAAGAAAATATTTAATTTAAATGATTTACTTTATTTTATTTCATTTTATCTTTTTGGTCAGTGAACTTTTTCACTGCAAATGTGACATGTATGACTAAATATCACATGTCTGGGCCAGGTAGAAGCTGATATTTATTGATAAATGTCAATCTTGAGAGAAAAACATAAGAGATCTACTGCTTTTAAGTTTATTGCCTTTCTATACCAATCCAAGTTTTTTTCTGACATGACATAAGAAGAACTCTAGTTCATCTTACCTACAGGCCGGGGAAAGTTTTTCTCTGGGAGGGCATTTTGATCCAACGGTCCACTTGTAAAGCTATTCAGATGAGATTACAATGGGTGGCACCACTTCTTCCTTCCTGGGTTAGACATCAACCTCCTCCCAAACTGAAGCTGCCATGGTGGCTTGGTTTTGTGTTTGTGGAGCCTACTGTTTCTTCTGTTTTCTTTGTTTCTTCTTCTTCCTTTACTAACTTTTCAAAGCCCAGCCTACCGCCCCTTGGCACACCGTTCCCTCCAACCCTCAACCCTTATGCCGGAGGACTGTGGCAAGTAAGATTTTTCCTAGTGGGTATATGATTTTAAAATATTGTGAAGTATTGATGTAGGCGTAGTCCAGATCTGAGTGAACTTTTCTTCCTTTCCAACAGTCTGGGGTTGTGCACTGAAGACAAGACTGTATCTCTTGTATCCATATTCATAGATCTAAATGAAGTCCCTGGGTGAATATTATTTTAGCTATTGTCTTACTCTGTGCTGCTATAATCAAATACCAGAGACTAGGTCATTCATAAAGAATAGAAATGTATTTCTGACAGTTCTGAAGACTGAGAAGTCCAAGATCAAGGCACCAGAAAATTCAGAGGCTGGTAAGGGCTGCTCTCTGCTTCCAAGATGGCGCCTCAGAAGGTGATGGGGCAAAAAGGGGCAAATGCTTCCTTGCCCCTCTTTAATAAGGTCACTAGTCTCATTCACAAGAACTCTACCCTCATCACTTAATGATCTCCTAAAGGCCTTACCTCTTAATACTGTCACATTGGCAATAAAGTTTCAATACACAAATTTTGGGGGACATTCAGATTGTTGCAGCTATGAATGCTATTATTCCCAAATTTCTTTTCTCTAGAAACATCAAGTCATCCTAGTTAGGGGAATTCCTTAATTCCTCTATTTACTCATTCATTTATTCATCTTGCTTTTACTAGATGCCAGAACTTGTATTTGTCACTGGCAATACAAAGATTACTAAGACATGTTTCCTCCTCTCAAGAAGGAACTATTTTTAAAGGATTCAGTGGCACTATAGAATGAAGTTTAGATTTTCTTCAGAATTTCCCTGAGACCATCTGCCCTAGCCTCAGACATGCTCACTACACTTTTGCTTCTTCCCATCAGCATTGCCCCTCAGCCCCCTGTGGGAGCTCCAGTGTGCTGTCTCTCTCCTAACTGCCATCACTCCTGTCACAGTGATGCAGACAAAGATTTAGGCTTAGGTATTTGGAGAGGAGATAAGAAATTGTAGGCCTGGTGCAGTGGCTCACCCCTGTAATCCCAGCACTGTGGGAGGTCAAGGCGGATGGATCACCTGAGGTCAGGAGTTCAAGATCAGCCTGGGCAACATGGGGAAACCCCATCTCTACTAAAAACACAAAAGTTAGCTGGGCATGGTGGCGGGGGCCTGTAATCCCACCTACTCGGGAGGCTGAAGCAGGAGAATTGCTTGAACCTGGGAGGTGGAGATTGCAGTGAGCTGAGATCATGCCACTGTACTCCAGCCTGGACAACAGAGTGAGACTCTGTCTCAAACAAACAAACAAACAAAAACAAAAAAAAACAAAAAAAAAGAAAAGAAATTGTAGAAGCCTACATCTAATGGCCTTTATTTCCTCTGTGAAGTAAGAGGCAAATTCAGTGCTCAGAGGTAGGGCAAAGATTAAGAAAAGTAGTAAAGTGTAACCCAAGTCACTCTAGCTCGGTATCTCCTTTTTCACTATTCTCATCAGCCCCTCAAAAAGCCCACAAGCATTTCAGGGGTTACCAGAATGTCTTTTACATGCATAGAGACACATCCACACCCACTTCTGCCTGTGGTGTCAGGGTGTCCATGAAGCCCACTGGGCACCCACCATGGGTTTTTGCCAGTGGCCTGAGTGGGTGGCTGCTGCATGACCAGGTACAGAGGTCACTCCTCTGATGCTACGCAGCTCCTCTGGGCCACAGTCCTTCCCACTGCTCCTTCTGGCTTGTAGCCACCTGGCTCCTCTGAGTCTCTGTGTTGGCATGATCCAAAGCTGTGTTACCCAGGCCTTGATGGGCTACAATATGAAGGGAAACGGTTTCTTTCAGTTTTACTCATAGCATCTTTCTCTCTTGTATACAGAAAAGCACCCAAGGACTGGTTTAGGGATATATTTGAATAATAGCCACCTGCTATTCTCAGAATCCCTGAGAATGCTCCAATGATTAAGCCTCTGTTGTTAGCACAACTTCGCTGTGCCTTACAATAATTCTGCTTGAAGGGATCTGCAGATTCCCTCATTCCCCTCACTATGCAGTCTAAACCCCAGCTATGGACACAATTCAAGCCACCGTATCAGCAGATTTCAGAGGACCCTTTCTTAATAGCTCTATCAACATTTCGAGACAGATGGAATCATGACAGCAGCAAACTAAGACTTAAGTTAAACTCCATGCTAGGAAAGTTTTAGAATAACTGCTTAGGGAGTGGAAAATTTACCAGACTAGAGAAAGTTACAAAATTGCTAAACTCCACTCATTGCTCCTTGGAGACTGGAGCCCTTCGATTGGAATGGTACAGTCCAACATCTGTGTGCAATTTGTCCAGCAGTGTTGGGCGGCCCAGGAAGAAAAGAGAGGTTTGAATTGAATCAGGGATGAGGATGAACAGGGCTGGTAAGGCATAGTAATACAGAGTGTGAAGGGATTGAGAAAGTTTCTAACATTGTTGTTGGAACGATTGATTTTGAAGCTCAGCTGGCTGGTGCAGAGAAGGAAGGGGAGGGTGGGGAAGTTGAGAGGGTCATTTGTTTAGCAAGTATTTATTGATCACTGGCAATGTGCTGGGCAGGCACAGGCCTGGGTTCTGGGAAAACTGTCTTTGAGAAGTTTGCAGGCAGGTTGGAGAGGTAGGTAAATCATAGTATAGAGTGTTAACTGCTACAATAGTCTAGGGAGCTGTAGAAGTAGACATGAGAAGCATTTGACTTTTCTAAGACTGCTGGAGGAAATTCATATTGGAAAAGCATCTGAGTTTTCCAAGACTTCTGGAAACAAGCATCTGACTTTTCCAAGACAGCACCTACATGGAGACCTGGGAGGCAAGAATGAGTTAGCCAGGTGAAAGGGGAGCGAGTGTGCTCCCAGGTGGAAGGACCAGCTTGGGCAAAGTCTTTGAGGTAAGAGAGAAAGGATGGCAAGGCCAGCTCAGGGTGACTGGAGTGTAGTGGACTGCGGAGGAGCAGGGAAGGAGGGCTGGCCAGGTTGGCAAAGGCAATGTCAGGAAGGACCATGGGGTATTGTAGGATACTTTCACAGCTCTCTACCCAGCTCAGTCCCTGCTGGCCACCATGAAACTGCCTCACCATCGAGGGTAGAGCCCAGAATCCAAGTTTGTGTCATGTTGACTATGCTTTGCCAGTCACAGCACATCAGACCTAAGGATCATGGTCCAGAATATTCACTTAGGGGCAAAGAAAGCTGTTTGCAGAGAGACAGAACTGAATCAGCATGTGCAGAGAGAAGGGGAGGGAGAGATAGGGCCAGGGGAGAGGGAGTGAGAAATGTATGAAGATCCTAACTCCCTTTAGCTCTTGAGCTCTGGGGCATTCCCCTGTGTCCTTGTAATTAATTCTTCCTTTTTGCATCCAATCGAACTCAAGTGGATTCTGTTTCTTGCAACCAAAGGAGCTTTGATGAGGCTCACCAGGGAAAGAACACACAATGAGAGGAGAACTCTGTGAAGCAGCAATGTGGGTAGAGTTGCTTTATGTCTCAAATTGTTAGCCACAGACTTTTCTAGTCAGTCTAGGGGCTGTGGTTTCCTTGGCTGTACCGGTGCCCTTAAAGCTTACTAGGCTTTTTTTAAAACCTAGTTCAGGAGTCAGCAAACTACAGCAAGTGTGCCAAATCCAGGCCGACACTTATTTTTGTAAATAAAGTTTTTATTGCAACATAGAGACGTCCATTTTTCACAGGTTGATTTATTTCAATTCCATGTTGCCATACCCATGATTCCTTTCTAGACACATTTCTTAGATTTTCCATAATCCTTTGCATTCTTGTGCCCATGCCAGCTCTTTCTTTCTCACTCTAATTGTCCAGTATCTTGAGCTTGTCAGGTTTAGATGGAAGTGCCGGAATCTACCTCACACCAAGACCTAAACAATGAGGAGAAATTCCTCAAAGAGGACAAATTTCTGAATTGGAGTGTCAAGAAATGACAAATATCCACTATTGAGGGCTGAGGTGCACTTTTCAGAACCCTGGCGCTTCGGAAGAGGCAGCACGGATTAGTGGGAGTTAGGAGGTCTGTATCTTCATGCACACGTCTTACTAACAGGCTGAGGACCTTTGCGGTCACTCAGCCCTCTGGAGCTTCAGTTTTCCTATGTACAAAATCTAGTGGTTTCTAGATTTTGAATTTCATTGACCAATAACATTTCAAAGGGAATTTTGGGAATTCACATAGACATCTTGCCAATTTGTTGCTTTCTTAAGTAAAGATATCATTTAAAATAACTACCAACTACTATCACCATCATTTTATACAATAAAATATATTTTAATACCACAAATTAGGAAGGATGTTATCTCAGAATAATAATTAATTCTTTACATTGAGTTAGCTTTTAAGAAAACTTACTATGTTGGCTTTTTTCTAACTTCATGTGGACCAGTGAAAGACCGTCACTACGCCATGGGTGTAGTGGGAACCGTCAGTAATGGTTTTTAAGGTCCTTCCCAAGATCATGATTCTTTGATTTTCTGAAGACTGGAGAGAGGACTTTTTGTCTAAGCTTGTTATGACATCGGAAACTTTTTCCTTTTGATTCCTTAGCAAACCTTTTTTGGATGACCTTCAGTGCATGGCAGAGAGTCTACCTCTTAATGCGCATTTAAAAAAACTCTTGAATGGTAAGAGGAAGCCTTTGGGACAAGGAGCATCCACCTCTTTATGTTGCTTAATGTTACTGTCGTAGAGGTGCCCAGAGACCTTGGCAGTGAGTGCATTTCTATAAATCTTAAAAATCAATCAACTAATCAATATGTAGGGAAGGCTGATAGATGTGCCCACTTAGGGGACTAAATGCCTGGTCCAGGTTGGCCTTTCTCATTATTGAGGAGACATTGATGGCTGGGGATATGCAAAGTTTCATAAAGATAACCTTTGTCTCTCTCTCTCCTTCCAACACTTTTCAAAATCATACATTTTGAAGGCAACTGGGATCGAGGGAATTGAATATGCACATTTTGAAGGAAAGAAACCACTGATGCATCTATAAATACTGAGGAATAATAACGGAAGGGAAAGGGACACGTTATTGACTGTGGTTAGAAGTACAGCAAGGGATAATGGACCTTGTCAGACCAAGAGAAACTTTTCAACTCTAAGGATCCAACTTCCTAACAGTGGGGAGTGTGGAGAGGTTTGTAGATAGAGGCCCTTTTCTGGGTGTTCAGAGCTGAGCAGATGAAAAATGGAAGGGTTTAGTGCAGTGAGCAGTACCGCCTTCACCAGGGGCTTTCTATGGCCCTAGGGGGTTGTGTTTTTTTCAGCCCTAAGATCTATAATTCTGCTTTTCTTTGTAGATTTTGTGTTGACTCATTTTGATTGCTCCATTTCTTTCCTCTCCTTGCCGTCCTATGCCTGTGGTTGTCTCTTCTTAAAATTTTATCTTGCAAGTCCAGTTTGTTTTCCTTTTTGTGTGGATCCTTTTGGTTCATTGCATGCATGCCCATGTTATTTATTCTGATGCGTTTCCTTGAAACTCTCTCTTGCTGGCTTGGACACTTAGCTTTTTGAACACAATAACTACCCAGTGAAAGAGACCTTTCCCCAAGTTACCTCTTGCTGTTCTTAGGAAAGCTCATGTCTAGGAGCAGGTATTTTGTCTTGGTACATGAAGGATGGTACATTTATCTTGGGACTCTGTGGTAAAAAGACTCATTCCTAAACAAATATATCAGCATTTACAGACAGCAACAACAAAAACTGAAACCAAGCTATCCCTCACCATAGCCTCTTTATTCCAATGCTACTGCCAACGGTAAAAAAAAAAAAAAAAAAAAAAATTCTGGGCCGGGCGCAATGGCTCATGCCTGTAATCCCAAGACTTTGGGAGGGAGAGGTGGGCAGATCTCCTGAGGTCAGGAGTTCGAGACCAGCCTGGCCAACATGGTGAAATCCCATCTCCATCTCTACTAAAAATACAAACATTAGCTGGGTGTGATGGTGCACAGCTGTAGTCCCAGTTACTTGGAAGGCTGAGGCAGAAGAATCCTTGAACCTGTGAGGCAGACGTTGCAGTGAACCAAGATTGTGCCATTGAACTCCAGCCTGGGCAACTGAGCAAGACTCCATCTTGGAAAAAAAAAAAATTCCGGACTCATCTGTTGAAATTACCCTTACAGCTTATTCATAAATCACACTAGAAAACTGGTCTCATTGCTTCATAACCCCACTTTTTTATTTGACCCAAGATTATATTACAACTTTCATCTATCTTATTTAATTAAATCTGCTTCATATGCATTTAAATGCAGGATGACTGTGAAAATATTTTATAACACAGGCCAGTCAAAACAGATGATAGTTGTAACCAACAGATATACCTGTAGCAATATATAGCCTCTGAATATAAATTTTTCTTTATGCTATTCCAAAACATTTTGAAAAATAAAAATGCCCTCTCTTATGGTGAACTTTGATCTTTTTTGACTTTCCAGTGTTCAACTTTAGCTGCTCTTTTAGGAGACTTCCCCATCATGTGTGGTTTTCAAGATATAGTGGGTAGTGTCCAGCCTCTCACTACTCATGGTGAGAGGTTATCAGAAGAGTTTTTTCTTTCCCTACTTTCTGAGTTCCAAGAATGTGGCAGAGTCTTGGCCTATCAGATGCTCTCTTGAGCAAATTCAAACAAGGCAAAGAGATTTTAGTGTCCATTCAAGATGGAGGCAGTATCAACGTCTTGGGGCAGGGGCAGTAGCGTGGGATGATGGTGGTGAAAGTATCTTAAATTGACAATTTCTACTAAAAGGTAATTGTGTTTCCTGTACTTCCTAATTCCCTCTCAATACATTTTCCCTTTTTACTTAAGAGAGTCAGAAATGATTTCTGTAACTTGTGCCTGAAGGCATATACTTAGGATCTACAAAAAGTTGGCCTCAGACTTTAAGAACAAGCAGGTGTTTTTGTTAATTGACAAAACCATTACTGAGAAATACCTTGGCAGGCTAGGATACAGACCCAAATCAACTAAAATCTGTATTTGGAATAAAAACATAAATCAGTTTCATGAGGTAGAGAGCTGACTAGCAGCAGTTCATGTGACAGTGTTCTATGGTTTTATTTTGACCAAAGCTCAATGAGGGTATCCCGAGAGGTGACATGACTTCTATCCTTGGGGAAAAGATGGTCCCAGGAGTCTTTTATTTGGTTCTGTGTATTTTTTCCTTGTGAACCTAAATTAATTTTTAGAAAGTTCAACTATCCTCCCTTCTGTTGTGGTTTTTCTAGCTTTAATATTCTGTGCAAAACTTTTTTTTTGAAAAAAGAACTGTGTTTCTTGGACACAGGGTGGGGAACATCACACACTGGGGCCTGTTGTCAGGTGTGGGGCAGGGGGAGGGTTAGCATGGGGAGAAATACCTAATGTAAATGATGGGTTGATGGGTCCAGCAGGCCAACATGGTACATGTATACCTACCTATGTAATAAGCCTGCACGTTGTGCACAGGTACCCTAGAACTTGAAGTATAATAAAAAATAAAAAAAAGAAAAAAGAACTGTGTTTAAACCCCTTGACAGTATTTAATGGTGCTCCGTATATCTACCTTTGTGAGATTAAAGAGACATTATAAAGAGGATTACAAATAGGAAAGTAAACTCCTTATTTCTATTAATTAGTTACTTATAGGACAGTATTTCATTTTTATATATTGATTTTATATGAATTCTATTATTTTATCATCTGTAAAGCTACTATTTATTGGCTCTACTTAACAGATTGGGAAATAAACTCAGTGACCTAGGCTACTTACCCAAGATAACACAGCTCGTATGTGACAGAGCCAGGATTTGAACTCAAGCCTTCTGACTTCAAACCTTATACTATCCCACAACATCACACTTTGATTTGAAATTAAGGTATACGTATTAACCATACGGGATCTATTGAACTCAGGAATTGATGTTTGAATGCTGGATGTTGTCAATGACATTAATGTATTTGAATGAGTATAAATTGATGTCAAAATACTGTCCTGGGTTTATCTGAAACTTCTACTGATTTGTAATAAGAAGTGCACTGATTTCTAGTTTCCAGTTCTACATATAAAGAGCTTGGAACTTGTTACTCTCATTTTTATAAGAAAAATGCTGAAGAAACTGAAAATCAGCAACTCTCCCAAGAACCAACCATCAGAGAGTTGAGGTCACACGGAAAACTGTTGCCCTGAGAACTGGAGAGACAGGTGGATACAGAGAATTACCAGAGCAGAGCCTGCAGCTGGAACCAGTATCAGTGAGAACACTTTAAACTGTAATAGATAAATTGCTGGAGGCTCAGTATGGAGGAGCTTGAGAGTTAAAAAATTCCCAATCTTGTGGGGACATACTGTCTTGAGTTTTACCTCCAGGATCCCCAGTAGATTCTTACTGTGAAGACTGGAGAGAAATCCCTCATGCTTCTTGCTGGGAGAAGGGGAGAGCAACCATTTGTAAATAGCTCAGACATCTTTGTTCTCCTTAACAATGCCTACCCTCAAGGGAAACTGTTTTACCAGACCCTAACTAACTAGGGGAAAGGGAAGGCAAATACCCAATTCCAGCCTCCTCTAGCCTTTAATGTGGGACAAGGGATAAACCCAACTCTGGTTCACTAAAAGAATGAGACCTAATCATAGGATTAAAGAACACTTTTCCAACAGGCCCCTGTATAATAACAAGAGATCACAATGGAAAGAACTACAGATCTCAGACTTTATTTAAGAGACAGTCTCCAGGAAAACATAAAGACAACAGGAGAGACAAAAACAGGGACATCAGAGGAAATTTTGGTCTCTGACACCATAGCTATGGCAAACAGTCAACACTGCCTATACTCTAGTCAGAAAAACACAAAACCTCACTCTAAAGGCCCTTTTACCTCAGTTCTTTTTACTTGATACATCATATCTGACTTTCAACAAAAGATTACAAGCCATGGTGAAAGGCAACAAAACAAAACAAAACAAAACAAAATAAAGAAGACACACAGTAAGTATGAGAACCAAATTTACTTATGGCAGATATTTTAGAATTATCAGATCTGTAATTTAAAATAATCATAATGAATATGCTAAGGGCTCTAATAAAAATTGTGGACAACTTGCAAGAAGAGATGGGTTACGTAAGCAGAAATGGAAACACAAAGAATCAATAGAAAATGATAGAAATAAATCACATTGTAACAGAAATGAAGAATGCCTTTGATAGGCTCATCGGTAGACTGGACATGGCTGAGGAAAGAATTAGTGAGTTTGAAGATGTGTCCACAGACACTTCTCAAACTGAAAGGCAAAGAGAAAAAGGAATTAAAAAAAAATGGAACAGAGGATCCAAGAACTGTAGGACAATGACAAAAGGTGCAACACATGTGTAATAGGAATATCAGAAGGAAAGAGAGAAAGGAACAAAAGAAGTGTCTGAAGTAAGAATAGCTGAAAAATTTCCAAAATTAATGACATACACAAAACCACAGATCCAGGAAGCTAAAAACATAAGCAGGATAAATACTAAAAATCTACACCTAGGCATAATCAATTGTCCTTGACATTGTGGCCATAATCATATTCAAACTTCAGAAAATCAGTGAGAGAAAATCTTGAAAGCAACCAGAGGAAAAAACACCTTACATAGAGAGGAGCAAACATAAGGATTATATCAAACGTCTCATGAGAATTGAAGCAAGTGAAAAGAGAGTGAGATGAATATTTTCAGAGTCAAAAGAAAAAACCACCAACCTAGAATTCTGGATACAGTGAAATTATCCTTTGAGAGTGAAGAAGAAATAAACTTTCTCAGACAAAAAAAATTTAAGGAATTTGTCACCAGTAGACCTGCCTTGCAAGAAATGTTGAAATAATTCTTCAGAGACAAGAAAAATAACACAGGTCAGAAACTCCAATCTACATAAGAACATTAGGAAATGAAAAAAATGAAGGAAAAATAAAGTATTTTATTTTTCGTATTCTTAATTGATCTCACATAATAATTTCCTCAAAATAATAAAAATGTAGCCAGTTATTATACTATGTTGGTGCACAAGTGATTGCCGTTAATTAATTACTTTTATAATTAAAAGTAATGGCAAAACAACAATCACTTTTGCAGCAACCTATAGCTTATGGATAAGTGAAATGACTGACAGCAATGTTATAAGGGAGGGAGGGGAAGAGTTGGAAATACCCAGCTATAAGGTGCTTGGACTACTATTTTAAAGTAGACTTGGATTAATTGTAAATATATATTATAAACTCTAGGGAAAACACTAAAGAAATTAAACAAAGAAGTATAATTCACATGCTAAGACAGGAGTGAAAATGGAATTGTATAAAATGGTCAGTTAAAACTAGAGGAGGCGGAAAAAGAGAGGAAGACAAAAAAAAAAAAAAAAAAAAAAGAAACAAAGAACAAGAGTAATGAATAGAAAACAGTTACCAAAAAGAGTTACCAAAGTGGTCAATGCTAATCTACCTGTCAATAATTACTTTAAATGTGAATGGCCTAAACATACCAAAAAGTGTATTAATGTGTATTAGTAAATGTTTCTAATCTGTCAATAATAAGATGTCCAAGTCTTCCCTTTTCCTCTTCTTGATAAAGGCTCTGATAATTATGCATGACTGATGTCACTGATATTAGAAGTTGTGGGTAAGGGGGTTAAATTGGAAAGAGTTAGAGAAGATCTTGAGCTGGAATTGAGATGCCATTTAAGCTCCCCTGGGGTGGTGGTGTGCATCATGAGGTCAGCAGATATTCCCACATATCTGGAGTCCATGCCCATGGGTTTTTTCCTGGTAGTCCCCAAGAACCACGGCCACTAAAGGACCAACCCTGATGATTGTATTGTACTTCAACTCAGTTAGCATTTGTTGATCAGTATCATATACCAGTGTAGGTACTGGACAGTAAAAAATGAATAAATCATGGTCTCTGCCACCACCGAGTTGAGCCCATGGACATATAAACAAATTACTTAAAGGATGCTGATGTCAGGATTTATGAATTGTCTAGTTTTTATATTCAGAGGTTAAAAACCAGTAGTGTTTAGATAGATTTTTTCTGTGCTTATTTAAATTTTAAAAACTGTTGCCAATATTTATAAATTAGGAGAATTCACACAAAAATGAAGATTTTCAGCCTCTTTGGGAAAAATAAAAGGTCTGACAGCACTGGCTCTACCTTCCCACACAGCAACAATAGGTCAGAGCTGAGCCACAGCTATGTCCTTTCGATAAGACGTGCATTCTCCTGTTCACTACACTCTCCACTACTCCGTATTGTCTCTGACACTGAGGCCAAGTGTCAGGTACTTTTTTTCCTTGTGTTTATACTGTTCTCCTGGGTCCATTTTTCTCATATACATTACTTTCCTGCCTTGTTAGCATTTTAGTTTATAACCACTATTAAACTTTACTTTTCACAAAAAGCAATATATAAATAAGAGTCAAATGAGTAACATCTTATCACTTGAGTAACATAAAATAATTACTCATAAATAATTATAAATATTGATAAATCATACATTTATTTTTATTAATTAATCAATAAATATTTACTTAATTAAATAATTAAATAACTAAATTTTATTTATTGATTGATTTTTTAAAAAGTTACACTTTAGCTTCTGGGGTACATGTGTAGAATGTGCTGGTTTGTTACATAGGTATATATATGCCATGGTGACTTGCTGCACTCGTCAACCTGTCATCTCCCTTAGATATTTTTCCTAATGCTATCCCTCCCCCAGCCCCCACACCCCAACAGGCTCCAGTGTGTGATATCCCCCGCCCCATGTCCATGTGTTCTCATTGTTCAACTCCTACTTACGAGTGACAGCATGCAGTGTTCGGTTTTCTGTTCTTGTGTTAGTTTGCTGAGAATGATGGTTTCCAGTTTCATCTATGTCCCTGCAAAGGACATGAACTCATCCTTTTTTATGGCTATATAGTATTCCATGGTCAGTATGTGCCACATTTTCTTTATCCAGTCTATCATTGATGGGCATTTGGGTTGGTTCCAAGTCTTTGCTATTGTGAACAGTGCTGCAGTAAACATACACGTGCATGTGTCTTTATAGTAGAATGATTTATAAACCTTTGGGTATATACCCAGTAATGGGATGGCTGGGTTAAATGGTATTTCTAGTTCTAGATCCT
>NW_012098099.1:601198-623770 GCF_000951045.1 Mandrillus leucophaeus
ATGGGGTTTTCTAAATATACAATCATGTCATCTGCAAACAGAGACAATTTGAGTCCCTTTTTTCCTAATTTAATACCCTTTATTTCTTTTTTATTTTATTATTTTTTTAGTTTTTGAGATGGAGTTTCATTCTTGTTACCCAGGCTGGAGTGCAATGGCGTGATCTTGGCACACTGCAACCTCCGCCTCCTGGGTTCAAGCAATTCTCCTGCCTCAGCCTCCCAAGTAGCTGGGATTACAGGCATGCACCACCATGCCTAGCTAATTTTGTATTTTTAGTAGAGATAGGGTTTCTCCATGTTGGTCAGGCTGGTCTTGAACTCCCGACCTCAGATGATCTGCCTGCCTTGGCCTCCCAAAATGCTGGGATTATAGGTGTGAGCCACCATGCCCAGCCTCCTTTATTTCTTTCTCTTGCCTGATTGCCCTGACCAGAACTTCCAATACTATGTTGAATAGGAGTGGTGAGAGAGGGCATCCTTGTCTTGTGCTGGTTTTTAAAGGGAATGCTTTCAGTTTTTGCCCATTCAGTATGATATTGGCTGTAGGTTTATCATAAATAGTTCTTATTATTTTGAGATACGTTCTATCAATATCTAGTTTATTGAGAGTTTTTAGCATGAAGGGCTGTTGAATTTTGTTGATGGCTTTTTCTGCATGTATTGAGATAATCATGTGGTTTTTGTCATTGGTTCTGTTTATGTGATGGATTATATTTATTGATTTGCGTATGTTGAACCAGTTTTCATCCCAGGGATGAAGCCAACTTGATTGTGGTGGATAAGCTTTTTGATGTGCTGCTGGATTCAGTTTGCCTGTATTTTATTGAGGATTTTTGCATCAGTGAATAATTAAAGTTTTTAAATTTATTGATATTTAATGGAAGTCAAGTTTGTTCCCATTGTCCTTAACAACACCTCATCCAAAGTGTACCAAAGAAGACATTTCATCTCACATTGAGACAGCCAGGTGGAAAGGGCTCCCTGGCAGAGCCTCTGACCAACCTATGCACTGGGAGGAATGCACACTGGTGTGGAGCCACAGAAGTTCATGCCATTTGCAGCAGGGAGGAGCTCGGCCCCTCCTCTTCCTGGGTGGTACCTGTAATTCAATTTGTGAGGCAGGAAGCCTACACTAGCAGGAACTCTGGCCTTGCAGAGAGTCCCTGTTTCCCCTTTTTTCCTGTTTGCCTAATAAATCCCATGTATTTCACCCTTCAAATCATCTGTGAGCCTAAATTTTCATGGCCATGGGACAAGGACCCAGTCTTTAGCTGAAGTAAAGAAAAGTCCTGCAACAACATGGAGAGCCTCCAAATCACAGACAAGGGATCAAAATTTCCTTCTCTTCCTTTTTGGTCTAGAGAGGAAGGTTGAACCATTTTGGTATGATTTATCATAGTTTTTCTGAGAAAAACTATCTTCCTTTGGATTCTGGATATTCATCATCTCTCAAACTGGCCAGGTGCCTCCTTTCTCATAGAGGTCTGGGCAGGGAGGGACTGGTGGTGAACATCTGCAGCTGAAGGAAGCACTGCGGCAGCTCCAGGGTTTCCACTTGCAATTTGGGTTCTCTTGCTTTGTTCCACTGGGATTAGACTGGAAGGGTAAAAAGCCACTGTGGCAGGTGCTGGGAGAAACACAGTGATGCTGTGGAGAAAGAGGGAGAAGTATCACAATAGGAGTGCCTGGGCAATGCCATGGGCACTTAGATCCAGGAGAACCTGCTCTTAGGCCTTGCAGTCCAGACATACCTGGTCTTGTATTTTCATTCGTCCTGTTGCTAGCTGTGAGACTTTGGGCTAGGGACTTAGACTCACTCTGCTTCAGTCGCCTTTTCTGCAAAAGAAAGAAGCTAGTATCTTCTGGAGTTGTTTTATAGATTAAACGTGGGCAAAACCCTTTACATAGTGCCTGGCATTTTGCAATTGTGCAGTCAACAAATGGTAACTATTATTGTTGTAGTTGTAACCAGTATAAGGTTGCCAGATAAAAAACAAGATTCCCAATTATGTTTGAATTTCAGATGAACAATGAAAATTTTTTAGTATAAATATGCCTGAAATGTTGCATGAAATATTCATCTGAAATTCAAATTCAACTGGGTGTCCTGTGTTTTTATTTGCTAAATCTGGCAACCCTAAACCAGTATGTTCCAAAACTGCGTTCATTCATTCAGGCAACAAATGTTTATTGGGCCAGGCACTGTTTTGGGGGCTTATGAAAAGTAAATCAAACAAGGATTGCTGACTTTGAGGAGGTTATATTCTAATCAGGAAGAGGCAGATAATAAACAACAAATATATTAAATAGTTAAACAACATAGCATATAAGATGATTACAAGCACTATAAGAAATGTTGAGTAGGTTATAGGTTTAGGAAGTGCTAGGAGGTGGTGGTGCAGACAGCAATATTAACTAGGGTGGTCCTCGTAAGCCACTTAAAAGATGAGATTTGAGCAAAGACTTCAAGAAGGCAGGGGAGTAGGAGCTTTCTGGGCAGAGGATACAGTTTAAGAAAAGCTGATGACCCAGGAAGGGCACTAGGAAAAGCCAGGATGTTGAATCTACTAGCATCCCATGAAGGGCACAACCAGATGAGCAGCCTTTTCCCAGGAGCCACTGCCCTTGCTGTTACTTTCAAGCTGCCAACTTCTGCCAGGCAGCTGACCTTCTGAAGCTCTTCTCTGGCCAGGAGGAATTCTCCTTTCTCATTTTGGAAGCAGCCCTGGGGAAGGGCCATGACAAGGGTGAGCTGCTAGGATGTCAAATTTAAATTTTATGCATGTCTGAGTGACTCCTTAAAAAATTTTGTCCCGTGTGGGCCTTGCTTGTGTCACCGAGCCCTGGCCCTGCTTCTAAGGGTGCTGAGCTATTTAATCTGGAATGCCCCGGCTCTCTTCTGCCTCTTCCCTTCTCAGCACTCACAGGATCTCCCTGTCATGGCTGCTCAGGGCTCTGCTGCTCCCCCTACTCAGAGTCATCTTCCCTCAAAAGCTCCTGTCCCTCTAATCTCTGTCCCTGTGGGGAACTCTAATCTCAATCTTCTGCAAGTATTTGAACCTGAATTGAGGGCCAGTTTTGAGGTCTTTCCCACAGGGCTTCTGGGCCCCGGATAAATCTAGGGGTGTGTCTGAGCATCTGTTCCAGGATCTGCAAACACTTCAGGGAAGCAAGAAATAGGTTTTTAGAACATTTTGAGATGGTGCCTGAGTTCAGCTTCCCCAAAGATGAGGATTTGGGTGTAAGTGATTTATTAAGAAAGACTTTGGGAAAACCTGGGAAGGGAGTGGAGATGCAACATAAGTGAGGGAGTGATTCCAGGTCATTTTCCAGGGTGGGCGACTGCAGCCTGGTCCCTCCATCTGGAGTATGCATGAGCCTTGAAAGTACCCAGGCCAGAAGCTGTGGGGGCTGGGGAAGCCATCCTCTCAGCTCTGGGGTAGGGATTTGGGAACATAAACTTCCAGGCACCTGGGGCTCTGTGCTCTTGCAGACAAAAGTGACTTAGTAGCTGGAGGAAGTCCTCCGGAAGGTACAAAATTTGGGGGCCAAACCTTTTTGAAGCAGGTGGCAGAGTACACAGAAATGGGGTGAAAGAATCCTAGGGGTTCTGGGTGGAGCCTTAACAGCGTCACTATGGACAGCTTGGAGGTGGGCCCAAACCAGCTTAGCCCAATAGAGCAGGGATCTATAAACTACAGTCTCTGGGCCAAATTCAGTCAACTGCCAGTTTTTGTTAATAAAGTTTTATTGGAACACAGCTACTACCATTTGTTTACACGCTGCCTATGGCTGTTCTTGTGCTACAATAGCAGAGTATGGTCCTCAGAGTCTGAAATATTTACTATTTGCCAGCCCCTGCAATAGATCTTCATCCTGACTTCAACTCTAAATAGTCAGTTTCACTGTTATGCTTTCAGGTCTTAGGCTTTTCATCTGGATCTTGGAGGCTGATCAGAGTTCAGAGGTCAGGAAAGGGAGGAGAAACAGGCCAAGAGAACACAAAATGTAAGTAGAGTTTCCTGGCTGAGGAAGTTGAGGGGGGTGCACGCACAAAATGTTGAATTGTCTCGTTTGGCTAACTTCCAGTTTTGGGGAAAATAAGGGCAAAGTAAGTTTAAAGGAGAGAAGCAGAAAATAAAGGTTTGGAGGAGGAGAATAAGGGATGGGGCAGTTGTTTTGCTAAGGCACGGGCAGGTGGCACTGATGTGTCCCCAAGTATTTTGCTCTCTTCAGGAAGTTTAAATGGACCCCTTCAGAGTTGAATACTTCCCCTGAAGAGAAAATATGGAGAAACAGGCTCTTATACTCTTGGGAGACTGCAGATACATTAATTTTTCTCATTTTTGTTCCTCCGGAGGAGTCTGATGGTTCTAGAAGCAGAAATAAAGAATACATACATGCAAGTGCTTGAGCACCCATTATATTTTTCAAAGACTGGTTGCATTGCGATCTCCCAGGAACAGAACTAGGCGCCTGTGTGGACTCTTCCCCTCTATTCAAAGCAGCAAAAAACCCAAAAGAAAGAATTTGAACATTCAGGACACAGTAGGAGTGTGTTAAAAAGTAAGAGTGAGGCTTCTGCTATTGGAAAGAAGCAATAAAAATGTTCGATGTGTGTATATGTCAGGGTGTGTTTTTATCAAACTGGATGGCAGAGAATTATTTTGATGAGTTCAAGTCATTTCCCCAAGCCTTTATATCACAGACTGGCTCCCCGTAAGGACATGTGTACAATGCTCACTGTGTGCATGGTATTGGCTACTGAAGGCTTTGATATGGTTTGGACTTATATGAAGATAAAACCATTCTTTGAATGTAAAGTGGAGGGACTCACTTTAAGTAAGAGATCATCATGCCAACCAGTATGAGCCTGCCAATACCTAGGGGTGCGTATTTCCATGACTGAAATCCACTTTTCTTCACTCATACCTTTTGATTGGTTAGCAAAGTCTGTGTGGAAATGATCTAGGGTTTTGTGTCTCCCCTACAGACAACAGGGGGCTGTTGTGTTTTCCTCCGGGATTAGCTGCGTGGTGGGTCAAGTTAAGATTCTGGGTAAATAAGGGCTGAGTTTTGGCAACCCAAACAGCTGTGGCATTTCACAGAAATGGGATTTCACGATATGTGAGTTCTATTTTTGGTTTTCTAATTTACCCTCTGTCTCTGAAGTTCAAGACAAACAATTAAAGCAGCCCATGAATGTTAAAATAGTGCAATATAAAGAAAAACAGCTGAACTATAATAATCTATAATGAAAAGATCTTGTTTCTTTGTATATTCTGATTTTTCTATAATAAAAATAGATTACTTATAAAATAAAAGATTTCAACAATAACAAAAACTGGAAGGTAAAAGAGGCAAAACTGTTCCCCAAATGATCTCTTTTCCTTCATCTGTAGTCACAGATGCGGCCCAAGTGGTGACCAGATCCATGGATCAAAAGTCCATTGTCTGAGGTCCAGTGATCCACTTCAATGATGCATTAGTTCAGGAGTTTAGTCAGTCTAAACGTAAGTAAGTCTTAGTGAATCTTCCTTTATGAGAACATTTATTAGTAGCATAAGTATAACTAAGCAGGCCTCAAATCTCAGATAATAGTGCAGAATTTGAAAATGAGGACAGTAATACCTACCTATGGTAGGTATCCAAGAAATGCCAGTCTCTTTTCTGCTTAGCATCTTAATAAGAGGATCTGCAAAGGGCTTCAATGTTATAGTTCACCATGAGTGTTATTGCACATGAGTTTCTTGCTCTTTGACTGAAGTTCAGTGTTTGGAACTACTTCAGTTCTGGATCCTTTTGGTTATATTGGCCTTCCTATCATTGCATATGTGCAAATAGTCAAACACCCTGGAAACGTCCCCTCTTTCAGAGGTGATGCCCCAGTGATCTCAGTAACAAAGCCCATTAACTCATGCAGATACTTTTACACAGATCCCAGACTTCAGTGATATAGATAAGGCAATGGGAAGAGTGTGATTTCTTCCCAAATGACAATCTCAGGTCTGGTAAATGGTCAGGAGCGCAACTAAAACTCTTTTTTTTTTTTTTTAGACAGAGTCTTGCTCTGTCGCCCAGGCTGGAGTGCAGCGGCGCAATCTTGGCTCACTGCAACCTCTGCCTCCTGGAGTTCAAGTGATTCCCCTGCCTCAGCCTCCCAAGTAGCTGGGATTACGGGAGCCCGCCACCATGCCCGGCTAATTTTTGTATTTTTAGTAAAGACGGGGTTTCACTGTGTTGGCTAGGCTGGTCTCGAACTCCTGACCTCAGGTGATCCACCTGCCTTGGCCTACGAAAGTGCTGGGATTACAGGCATGAGCCACCACTCCCAGCCAACTAAAACTCTTTAAAATGACATGGGAGCATCAAAGAAAGTTCTGGAATTGACCTTCCAGCCCGGGTCCCAGGCCAGCTTCCTATTTCCACACTCATTGCATGGTCTTTACTTGCTAGTGGGATTAGTGACTAGGACCCACTGATTTTCTCTTTCACTTTCAATTGGTTTTAACTCATTTTCCTTTGGAATCGTTGGAACTCTTTGTTTTCTTATCTGGAGACCCTAAATCTCAGTGATAATAAAAGGATACAGTGTATATAGACGTTTCTAATTTCCGTTTATGTGTCCTTTACTATTTCTGCCAAGCAGTAAGCATTCAGACTAAGTTCACCTAAATCATAGTGGACTTACTAATTAGATAACTGGTAATTATCCACAGCAGTAAGCCTTTCCTGAACTGCCACCGTGTATCAGATACTGTAGTTTTCATTGACAGTTCAAAGACATGGCGGTATCAGAGTTTACTGTGTTTCAAGGTGTACTTACCTTGGTGAATATTCTAGTTCCTAGTGTATTGAAGAACCAGCTCTATCTATGATCTCTGGGATCTTGGTGAAGACTATTAACTTTTATGATTCTTAGTTCTCATGTATAAAACAGGAATCATCACATTTCTTTGGGTTTATGTTAGGAGCGACTAAAATAATGTATATGAGAGAGCTTTGAAAATGATACAAATATGACTGTTACTCTTATTAGACAAGGAAGATGTCACATGCAAATGACAACTAGTTAAAAGAACTTATTGCCAACTACACTTATCTGTAAGCCAAGTCCACAGGCCACTCAGAGATCAACAGCTGTGATTTTTTTTTTAACATTTCAGAGGTGGCTAATAAACATGCAAACTTGATAAATGTTCTGATGAAGGAAGCACAATGCCCGGCACATAACTATTTGGGGAATGGCACATAATTGAGCCTTAAAGAATGAGTAGAAATTAGATAGGTTAACAGTACTGTGGATGGACATTCCAAGAAGAGGGTATTGCATCAAAAGTAATTTGGGCATTGGAGAAATTTTAGAAAATTTGGTGTGGCAAGGACATAACCCAATGAACTGGGAATTGATGAGAGGTCAGGCTAAAGAAGTAGGCAAGGACCAGGTCACAAAAGGTATTGTGTTCTGTGTTGGAGTCTGTTTCTCTTTCTGAAGGTAACGTTGGAAAGGTTTTAAACAAAAGAGAAATATATTTATACTGGCTTTTTGACTACTCTGGTGGCAAACATATGATGGGTGTAGAGGCTAGGAGGAGCATATCACGGTGATCCAAGTGAGAGGCAGGTGGGTCTGAACTAAGTAGTGGAAGTGGGGGATGGTGACCAGCAGAGACTCAAAAGGCATTCATGAGGCAGAACTGCCAGAACTTTAGTGACTTAGGGTGTGTGTGTGTGTGTGTGTGTGTGTGTGTGTGTAAAGGGGTTGGGATGACTTCTAGACTTCTGCTTTGGGTGGCTGATGGATGGAGCCATTAACAAGGATAAAGCAAATAGGAGAAAGGCCCTGAAGAGGCTAAGCGATGTTCATAATTGCTTTAAGAAAACAGGGAAGTATTTCATATGTTTTAGAAAGGTTTTCATGCAATGCACTGAAGATCTCCTTAGGTGTCATCTTCTTCCCTTGACCATGGCTTTCCTCAGTGCCTGGTAGGTAAGACAAATGGGTGTATTTGATTGGACTCCTTTTGAGGTACAGAACAATGGATGAGGAGCTCAGACTTGTCTTTGTTAGGAGTTGGTTTTATCTATATGTTGCTTCTGAACTCTTTCCAAGCATAGATTCTTTATTAAACTCATCAACAATTGTCCTACTACATTTGCCACTGAATATATTGTATGATTATGGTTGGTTTAGTAGACAATTGTTATCGAAACAGCTTTTAGAATCATTTAAAACTGATACTTGTGGTTGTATTCTAAGCCTAGGCCGTTCTTTAAAAAGGACAGCCATCCTTTACATTTAATCATTCCATATTTCACAAATATCTGCTAAGCATTTCTCATGTGTCAGAAAATCCTGTGTGCTGAGGACTCAGAAATAAACAAAAAGAATCTTTGCCTTCAAGAAACTCATATTCATTGTGCAAAAACCAGTGATATTTCTCCAGAAAGTGAAATAATTCCATGTTTCTTATACTATAATATTTCAAAAATAAAATAAATTTCAAAACTAAAATGATAGAGTTTCCTAGGTCAAACATATTTCATAATAATAGGCATAATCATAGGCAGGACCTTTGCTCATAATATTTGTAGAATATTAAATATGGAAGGAAAGCCATTGAAAATGACTTTATTTTTTGTCTTTTCCCCACCCATCAAGGCAGAAGTATCAGCATTTTTTTTCCGCCCCTTTTAAAGTCAGGTTTGGATCTTCCTGGCCCCTTCGTGGCTCATTTATAATGTATGGTTACTCAGATTTTTGGTTTTGTTGCTAACTCCAAAGCACTTCTTATCAATCACAATATGAAGTTGATACACAGATTTCCATGTGGCATAAACAATGTTTGCTAAAGGTCACTGAAAGTATGACGATTATGATTCTAAAATTTTTTTTTTACTGGTACTTTTAGCAAGATGGTCCTATCTTTTGAATTAGTGAATTATATAACAACATTCACTCTCCCCTCCTACCCACACTAAACTTCAGGCGGGAACATATGCCAAATGTCCAGATTTTCCAGAACATGCCATTACAGACATTACTTAAGACTAGCAGATCACTATTCACAACTCTCTACGACCTGGCACACAGCTGGGTGTTAGTTGTAGAATGTGGTGGCTCTGGGTTTTGTCTGCCCATTACCATAGCTCTTTTTTTTTTTTGTCTTCCGGTTCTTATGTGGACTCGTCTTTCAATCCTTGTGGTCCCACAGGGTCGTCAGAGTGAGGCCCCACCCTCCCCCCACAGACAGGAATGAGCCTGTGACCATGAATTTATGTGCCCCACCCCCCAGCACCAGTGCTTAGTTTAGAGAAGGGCGCATGACTCACAGTCCTAGAGTCGATGGTTAGAGAATCCATCTGAGAATCCATCTGAGAAGGAAACCAAGCAGCACAGGCTGATGACATCTTTGAAACCACTGAATCCAGCTGTGCTTCAGGTCTACAACCGGACTTCCCATTAAGTCAAACAACACAGTATGTTTATGTGTAGGCAAGTTTGAGTTGGATTCCTATAACTCACAACCAAGAGAGTCCCAATGAATACAATATGTCATTTGAAAAGTTAAAATAATCATCATATTAACCAGTCTGTCTCGAACCCCTTCCTTTCCTTAACATTTGGGGTTGTAACATACACTTTTTAAAATGCTGACAACTTAAATGACATATCTGAGTGTGAGACACACTTAGCCTAGAAGCTCATGTCAAACAATTATTTATTTTTTATGGTACAAATTAAAAGTGACAGATCTGAAGCTGTTAAGAAATACACAAAGTGCAGCTTTACTGACCATACAGATATTGCTCTAGGTTAAGTACAGTTTTTTTTTTTTTTTTTTTTTTTAAACATTAAGCAACCTGTGCAGATAAAATCAGCTTTGGTTTCAATGTCAGAGCAAGTAAGGAGCTTTTAAATATTCAGTTTGGCTTCTTGGTCACAAGTCTATCATGTCAACTTCTCATCATGATGATTTTTCCAAAGAAACCCAGTCCTGTTTCCTGCCCTCCCTCCTGCTGCCTGCTCCGGGCACAGAGAAGCAGATCTCTTTGTGGTGGCTCATAAGTGACCCCGGTGACCAGTCTAGATCACAGCACACAGGACAAAAAAAAAAATCACTTTCTTAACAACAAATAAACAAATGTGCCTCACATAATTTCAAGTTGAAGACAAGCAAATCACATGACAAAAGGCTCATTACAAAATGTTATCCAAACAGATTTTACAGTCAAACATTGAAATGAAAATCAATTTCCTTTATCTCCATTTCTTTTAAGCTTGGTCATTAACTGGGTACAAGTAGAGTGCTGAGGTAAAACATTGATGAACAGTTTGTATTTCTTTTTTTTTTTTTCTTAAAATAGGAACAGTTTAGTATTGCGAGATTGTCAGCAACATTTAGCCATATCTATACAATGTGCATATACCTACAAATATTGAGCTTTGGTCCAGCGTAGAGAAACGAGCAAAGGCATTTTACGATTTCTTTTTGGTTATAGCTTGAGTTCTTTGATACGCCTCTACTTGTTTTGTTTTGTTTTTTCTAGCTCCTTTAGCTTTTTTGTTCTCTCTTTCGTGTTGTGTGTGTATGTGTGTGTGCATCTGTGTGATGACAACATAAAAAAGCCAAAACCTTGCAAATGTAATTAAGTTTCAACTGTTCAAAATATTTTCTTGGTTGAAAAAGAAAGAAAATCTATAAACAAGTGTAAAATGTAATATCCACTGTCATTTTTTTCATGAAGTAATGAAGAAAATGCAGATGACAATAATGAAAAATTATGTGAGAAAAATACTGAAGCTTGAAATACAATCACATATGCCCAAAGTGACTTTTATTTTTTTGTGGGTGGCAAACCTTAACCTTCAGTTCATGGAAACATAAAAGACACTTAAACGCTATTGGCATATGAAGTTGTTTACAAGTAGACATGAGAAATGTCATCATAAAATTAAGCATTAGATGTGGTCCCAAAGACTTATGAGTTACACAGTATAATTTATATTCCTAAGAATCTGTTCAGGCACCTTTTTATGCCTTGTAGCAAAAAATTTATCTGTAAAAAATTAATATAAGAAGCATTACAACACCTTATAAATAATTTATAAAACAATACAAAATTATAAAACTATAAAAAAATCACTGCACATGAATGGTGTTACGACTGTGGGATGAATATATTTCTTTTTTGTTCCACTCTGGAAGATTACTTTTATTTTATATTTTCCCTGTCCTAGTTAGACCCTCCCAATTATAGATCTCAGAACTGAGCAGGCCTTATGTAACCGCTGCTGGCATATATTTAAATATTTAGCATCCGTCATATGTTATCTTGTTAACTTCTCTTCGCAGGGAGCTTTTCTTGATGGAATTTGGAGCAGGTCCTAGGAGAATCCAAAATCTGTTTCAATCAATAAAGTTTTGGGTTTCTGGGTTGTCCATATTTGTGCAGTTTTTGAGGTGGCGAAAGGGACTCTGTGATGTTGGCATTGAAGAGATCAAGTTAGCTGTGGTCCAGTTAGCATTGACTGATAAAATGGAAACACCTTTACGAGTGACTTGTTCCGCTTCCAGGATTCCTTTTAGAGTTTCCTTGCTGGTAGTCTCTTGATTGCTGCATGAATCATCGGAGGGGACAATTATACCGTAGCATTTACACAACCAGCAAAGGAGCCAACAGAAGAAACTCAAACCCCCTGGGGGGAGGGAGTGTATTAGGGGAAGGAGATGGCATTTCTACTCAGTTGGGCAACTTGAGATTGGGTTTCTCTTTTTTCTTTCACAACTTACTTCTAGATAATACATTAGCATGATTATAAATTATGCATGAATATTTACATTTCAACAGCAAGCAAATTGATGGCTCTCTTTTGCCTGCTCCTTTAATGGAACACCGTCTGCCTGTACCTGGGTGAAAACACCAGTGGCAGGTGCCAAGTGCTCACCTGCACAGCCGTCCTCACATCCTAACATGTCCTTCTTGCTTATTAGGTTATTGCAGCCCACAGATCTTTTAAGTTATTTTTTTAAAGGAAATAATCCTCTAGTTCTCATATTGAAGGGTATTCTGATGTGTTAGATAAGCCCCTTCTATATTTTTTTCTTTTGGTGAAAATTTCTTCAAACTTTCTTTCCCTTGAAGAACCTAGCCCCCAATTCCAGTTGTTTAAATTTGCCCGCCACCTTTCTGCTCCATTTATATATCCCGAAGAATAATTATTCCCCCCTGAAAAAAGTCTGCCATCGATATTGGAATGAAAGAAGTAGCAGAAAAGATGAGATTAACAGGATACACGATGGCCTTTAATGATCCAGTTGCTATCACTTTCTTTTTAGCCTGTGTCTTTGTGTGTATGTTCATGGGTGTGTGCATGCCATGTGTGTATTTGACTGAAATCTTGAGACATTTCTTTGGCTATCAGACTTCTGAGAGAAATTGCTTTGCACAGAAGCATAACATAGATGTAAGTATTGAACCAAATGTGCAGCTTATGTTTATATTACAAAATTAGTTTTGGTCAGCTCTCCATGTACGTGGCCAACAGACTGAGAAAAATCCCAAGCTCTGGTGTGGACAGTGAGCACAATTACAGCTTATGCCAGTGTTGACAGTTCATCGAGCAAAGCCCTAGTTATTTTGGAGTCTCTCCTGCATTTCACTAGGATCTGAGTGGAAAAGACACTGTTCCTCCCCACTTCCGTGGCTTTCCAGCAGACCCCGGGAGCCACGCGCGAGGGAGGTGGAGAAATGGAGGAAAAGAGAGAAATGCGAGCTCCATTTTCTTTTCTCAAACCCACAAGTCATAGTGAGAAAAAAGCAACAAATGCTTTGGCACACGATCCAGGATGCCCTCCCGTCAAAAAGAAAGAAAAAGAAAAAAGACCACCCTCCCCACCCCCCACCCAAGTAAAACCCAATAGTGAGCCTCACAGAATGGCTTCAACAATGGTACCCACCCCGTGGGTGGAGACAATAGATGGGAAAGATGGGAGAAATCAGGTTTCCTATTGTTCTGTTAGTACAAATGTAAAAATTCGTAACACAACTTTACGCGCGGAGAAGCGTGGACGAACGATCGCGTTGCAATGCCATGTTTCTGACTTTGGTTAATAGGTTTCATAGTGAATCAGCACTTAGTACCTGAAGGGGTGCAGTCCTTCCTCCAGGTGGCAGGCTTGTATTCGCTTTGAACAGATCAAAGTTTTTGTTTCTTCGTTGTTGGTTTTTGGTTTAGGTTTTTTTTTTTTCTTTTTCCTTAAAATGTGTTCACATTTTCATAATATACAGAAAAAAGTACGTGGTTATTTGGTTTGCTTTAAGTCCATTAAAAAAATGGGTTTGGGGGAGACGGGTGGGGGAAGGGAACTATCCTACCGTATACACCTTCAGTGTGGTGTATTCCTTGTTTAAAAATTTTCAAAAAAATTTCTTGTTTCCTATTTGGAAAACCAACAGACATGTAGAAACCATTCTGTCCACTTGGTAGTTTTCTTAGTCTTTTACTTACAAGGGTGATGATGGCCGGGGCTATTTTTAAATTAAATTAAAAGTCATTGTTATTGTCGTGGAGTCCCAAGCGTGGAGTTTAGTTTCTGTGAATTTTGCTTCTGATTATGGGTGGGCATCTCTTTAGGAGTTTTCTTCCAGAGAGTCTGTTAAGGGCTCCAAAGGGACTGCCGTGGCCGGCTCATGCTGTTTTAAGCGTTTAATTGTGTTCTTCAGGGCTTGCCTCTTATTGCAGAACCAAACTCTAACTACTTCTCGGTCATAGTTCAGCTTCTCAGCAATTTCGGTCATTTCCTGCCCAGAGGGGTGTGTGTTCTTCTCAAAGTGGGCATTGAGGATCTCAAGGGCCTGGGGTGTGAAGGAGGTGCGCCGCTTGCGCTTTTTGGATGGTTCACTCCCGATAAACTCGGTCAGGTTCTGCATACCTGCTCGATGGCGGGCCTCAGCCTCAGCCATCCACCGCTCAAGCACCGGCTTGATCTTCTGGGCACTTTTAGGGGTGATGTCCAGCTTTTCAAACCTGGCAGGATACAAAAGGCCAGGGTTCAGTTTGGCTGTCAGACTGCTAGCTATAGTGTTCTCTTGGGCTTCCTGTGGTAGGAAAAAGTGGCTTCTCAGGATGGTGTGTCTGGGGGGGAAAATTGAGAAAGAACAGTCTTACACTGAGTCCTCTGCCAGGGTGGGCCTCCTGCCTGCCTGCCTGACTGCCTGGCAGGGCGAATTCGCTGCAGGTTAATAGCCAGCTGCAAGGTAGCCAGCCCTGCCCAAGCCAGCGCCAACCCTCCCAGCGTGCTCCATGCCAGACCATGCAAACCACACAGGCGCACAGACAGGGGTGAGGAGAAGCAGAGACAGCAGGATGCATGAGCTATCATAACAGGCACGCAAACAACTCACAGGCCTTTTCCCTATAAACTCTGAGATCTAAGTTTTTATTTAACAGTACCAGCTCCATTTCTCCAGTCCTCAGACTCCTGAAGGCAAAAATTAACACTAGGAAGTGACATCAAAGATGACAGTTGTCACATTCTTTCATTTAAAATGATTCTTTACATGTTTTACATTCGGATTTCTTTAAATTTCCCCCACTGACTTGGTTATAAAAATGTTATTGCTATTATCATAGTCACTGATGGCCACTGGGACTTTTTTATGGCTCTCTTTTTATCTCTCTTTTGTGTCTCATTTTGACTTCTCTCTCTTTTTCTCTCTCTGAGAACAAACAATTTTCACCATATGTAAGTTAACAACATGCCCTTTTTCCAGGTAAAACATAACCCATTGCTACTTTCCTGTTCTGGCTCAAACAGCTGGACACATTGTAATTACTATAAAACACCCCACCTCTGGGTGTGCTAAGGCCACCTCCTGCCTTCCAAACACCATCTGGCGTAATGGTGTACTTTTGCACCAGGGCACCAAGCTGTGTTTAATGTGTGATATCTGCAAACTGTACTTGAATGATATCATTTTCTATAAATGAGGTCTTCTATGTATCAACTGCCATCAGCAATTCTTTGCTACATTGACTTTAAAAAATATGAAGTGTCATGGACAAAATTATATAGAGTGTTTTAAGAAGTCGCCCTGGTACCAAACTCACACTCACTCTCAATGAGGTACCAAAGAAAGTAGGAATTCTTTAATTCATTTGTTTGTTTATTCTAAATCCAAATTCACAACTCTCTAGTATGACAGCTTTGGATACACAGAATTCTCCTCTCCCTTTTACAGTATCCCATGCTGTTGAAAAACTTCTGACTACAGAGTGCATCTTATTACAATGGTCTGTTCTCATAGAGCTAAACTGAGCCTGTGTTACTCAGAATATGTTTTGTAAAGATGCTTGCAAAAGTGCAGAAAAGGATAGGCTTCTTTTATGTGCCACAATCTTATTTTGGGCGGCATATTTTAGATCTCTTATAATGTGATAAGCAGCACAAACAGAATCAAATTTTAATGCAATTTCCATAGCATTCCCTTCCACATAGAACTCAAGGGTTATTTGTTTATTTTTGAAAAACCCAGCTTCCAGTACTGGTCAAGGAGGGAAGGAGTACATTTGCTTTCAATACAGAGTGAACTGATCATTTAATGTTATTTAATGAACTTGTCCTTTAAGGCAAGCTCCTCAAAAGTTCTCATTGTTGTGCTAATTTGCCACATACCACATTTTGCCATCGTTTGCCATAAAATCCCCAAAGCTTAAATATTTGATTGCGTGACAACAGGCTTTACAGTGTCAAGGCACCAGGGGACAGAGGTTGTGATAGGGCTGATCAGTGTATCGGTAATGTTTTTTTCTCTGTGCCTCTGATAAGGAGGGATTTAAAGCAGCTCCTAGGAGTCACTGCAGCTAATGAGGGACAAGCGATGCCTGAGTGTGCAGGCTCCAAAGCAGGTTCCTCAGCACCCTTTGAATTCACTTAAATTGTTCCAATATAAGATCTCGGTCTTTCTTTCTTTTCTTGGTAGATAGCTCTTAAAACGATCTCACAGAAGTACTGGAAGCTAGAGAAAGACGCAAAAGTCAAGGCATCAGACACGTTCTGTTATACTAGGAATTCCCAAAGTCTCCACATTTCAGCTACAGCTTTTTTGACCTCTCTCTGGGGTAGACTTTAGAAATCAACATACTTGATTGGGAATGCCCAAGAAGTGCTAAGTGCATGAGTTAAACATTAGCTAGCACTTATATCAATAAAAGGAAATCACGTTTTAGGACTAAAAATAAGCTAAACAGGAATTTAGCACCAATAGAAAATTGGCAACAACTAAAAAACCTGTGGCTGCTTTTATCCCAAGGCTGTCAAGATGAAACAAAATTAATGTTTCCCAACAGGGAGCAATGGTATTCATATCATGGATGCTGCTTGTTAGTGTTGATGCTTCTGTACATGTTGTTTGGAATAACATATACAAGCCTTGAAACAAATTTCCCAGCAGTAGTATCCTTGTATAGACTGAATAAAGGTTATTTTCTACAGGGAGGTATCTTATAAGAAAAAACAGTAGGGGAGGCCATAGAAGTGAGAGGATCCTATGGTGCTTTTTGTATTTAACAACAATCAATGGGTTTTATGGAAAATCATTGAGCAAAATGTGAGCTGCAAGCCACTACCCCATACTGATGTTATTTATAACCTTAGTCTTAAACTGCAGGAAAAGTACACTTCCGTCCTTTGGGGAATACATTAAAAGTATAAAGAGCAGATAAAAAGACAGCATTTCATGGATCACCAAGAACAAAATCCACTTAAATGAGTTTAGAGTTGGTTTCTTGGCTTTTCCTGATGGAGGAGGACTCATAAGGTATTGCCCAAGAGGAAAAAGCTCTTACCGAAGTGCCTTTGTTACCTCATGCATAAACATGGGATTAGTGCAACACACACATGCATGCACGGGGCCTGCTTCTGACCACTTAACCCGGATCAACTTGAACACAACCAAGGCCAGATTCTGTTATTCATTTACTTAATTTGGGGGAGATGAGCAAGGTTAGACCAGATTCTCACTACCCTTTTCTGAGCCATTTAAAGCAGCCGCTTCTTCTTTTATTTTATTTTTTATTTCTTATAAACGTGCTTTTAAAGCTGTTTCTGGGAAGGCAAGTTAAAACCTTCAAGGTCACAAGATAGTTAATTTTTTTTTTTAAATGTGTGTTTTCTTGGAAAATCCTGATAGCCATCTCTGGGCAGAAATAGCGAAGGCGTTAACACAAATTGGGAATGGCAGCTTTACAACATTTGCTCAGAATACCTATGTACGGACAAAGTCGGTGGCTCTCAGCTGCATAGGAGTGTGGGCCCAGGAGGAAGGCCCCTGACTCCGGGGTAGCATATTTCCAATGAGACTGCCTTGGAAGTTCTTTGTGAGTTGACAGGAGTTATAAAGCCAGGACCCCCAAATTTGCTTCAGCAGCATCGTCTGCATCAAGATCACCAATCCCAACATATAGCTGCCCCCAAACTTTGTTCCCACTCTCTGCCCCTCCAGCTTTGCCCACCCGACGAAGAAAAGCTGAACCGCGAGGACAAATGAGGCCCAGGCCGGCCAGAAGAGGTGACAGCATGCAGGCACGGGTTACCTGCAGATGGCTGACTGGCTGTACGCGGGCCCCTCTGTAGCACTGAGAGCCTGTCCCACCTGAGTCTGGGTCAGGCCAAGGGACAGGCGCCGGATTTTAAAAGCTTTGGCAAATTCTCGGATCTCCTCCAGATTAACCCCATCCACCTCACCCGCTGCCGTTTGAGGATCTGTGGAGATGTTTTTAAAAATAGGATCAATACGTCAACACGCAGCCGAGCAATATCTGTTTATTACGGTTTATAAGAAAGTGGCTCTCTTTAGCAGCAGAGCAGTGAGGAAACCAACCTCAGAGAATGTTCTCTTTGTCTCCCAGGTGAGACACCCAAGACTCCATCCTCAATTCATTACACCTCCACAAATCATCCTTCGAGATGTTTCTGTCCCAGACAAAGCCACAGCTTGTTCACACTGCCACTTCCCCAATGCCAGAGCATATTCCTTAGGGCTTGACAAATAACAGCCAGCACTGGGAGGCACTTGCTATGGGGATGAGACTCCATTTTGCCCATAAATATGTTCAAATATTGTGCAAAAATATGAAAAGGGAAAGGTTTCCATTTGAAATGTTTTAATTAGCATATTTAATGCTAAAAATTGCTCTTGAAGAAAATAGCATTTTGTATTTTTCCTTCACCTGATCGCCAAAGCAGCCAGGCTAACAGCTAGGCTAACAGATGATAATGTTGCCTAATTTCTTACGTTCACATTGGTCCCTCAGAAAAGCATGCTTATGAAACTGGGAGAATGATATTGTCTTTTTTCCCCCATAGCAGTTTACTGACACAGACGCCTTTGTCCCCTGAAAGGGCACATAATAAAAAATGCCTACCACAGGAAAGCTCCTTTGGTGCTGGATAACGCGGTCAATTTAGGACTTATCAAGGGAAATGACACAACAGCTGGAGAATGAAACTTTTCCCCCCCTGGCTACTGATCCCTGGATAAATGAAAGCATACACCAAGCTGGAGACAGCATGGGTTGGGGATGGTGGAAGATTTCAAAGTGCTACTCAATCCTGCCCGTAGCGAAGCCATTCTCCCTATGAGCTGACTCTATTGTTCTTCACCTCATTCCTCAGACTTAGGTGAAAAGTTTTTCTCTTCCTTTTTCTGCACAATAACCCATCAATTTCAGTAAATTTGAGTACTTGTCCAAGGACTGTGGCAGACTATATTACTCTTCTGGGCTGAGAACTATGGAAACGCTAGTTGTCGTGACACAAAACAAAAAATACCCCACAAAACCAGAACATTTTCATGCCAAACGCCCACTTTCAAGGACTTTTAAATAAAGATGTTAATATCTGTGGGGAGCTTGGAGCTTCAAGTACAGATTTTCTTATTACTGGGGAGGGATCTTCTCCAGCCTAAGGAAAATGGACTCTGTCAACGGAATCAGCAAAACAGGTATAGTTTGTCTTTTAATCGTCACATTAAAACAACAACAAAAAAAGTCCTGTAGAATGTCATTACTCATAATTTTGTTGTAGAAAGATTGAAAAGTGGTATAACTCCTGCAATCGGTCTAAGTATTTTTTAAAAGTAACTTCTGGGAGTCTGGAGTGGGGGGGGGGGGCAATATCAAAAACAGTTCAGCCTCTATGGAGTTTACAGTCTATAGGGGACTGGCATACAGTGCTAATGCGTAAGAAACAATTAGAGAAAAATATCAGGCAGAGTATAATCGAGAACTAATGGTATGACGTCCACACCGGGTGTGCAGAGACAGGAGAGAGGAGAGGAGGGAGGATTCATCTAGGTCTTCCCCAGTGGGCAGCTTTCAGAGAACGGAGGAGTCATATAGTCTGGTCAGCGGTGACAGCGTGCACACAGCCAGCAAGGCAGGGAGGAGCAAGGCACCGTGAGGACCTATAAGGTTTGTAGGGTGAAGCAGCAGTTCGTGCTAGAAGTGAATATTTCAGTGTAGCACAACGAGAATCTATGAGCATGGGCAGGGCAGGGGTGGGCAGTGACTATAAAACTGTTAAGATGAATAGAAATCCTGTTTTTTCTCCCAAAACTACTCCCAGAAGGCAGGCAATCCTCGGCTAACGAGATTTGCTTGGGTCGTCCCTAGTGGAGGCTGCGCTCTGGATCCCAAACCCCACGAGCACATCAGCCTGGAGCTGCTTCCGGGCTCGCTAAGGATTGTGGGAGCTCACTTCGGCAGTCATCGTCTCGAGCCGTTTTTCCTTTCCCCGTGAAAAAATTCCCTAGAGTAAAAGTTGCACATGAGCAGCGTGCAAATAAAACCCAGCTTTCCTAGTGTTTACATTAAAAAAATTACTTGCTAACATGTAAACATTTATTTCTAAAGGAAAATCTTCATTTTCCAAATTCTTCTGAAATGTTAGAAGATTTCACTGTCCCGCATGTACATTTGCACTTGGTAATGTCCAGTGGGCTGCAGCTGATTCTGGCTGCTCCTTCAGCTCCTCCTCATGTTCACACCACCCAGCCTCCAACCTGCTCCTTGCTTAGCCCGTTTTGTGACCCTGCATTTAAAGCATGCGTTCCCAATGAGGCTGATACTGGTTCTGAGGGGGGAGGCAGGAAAAGTCTTAGTACAATGGCGTGGTCCCCCAAAGGGCCATAGTACATCAACAGAGCAGATGTGCAATGTATCTGTGGTATTAAAATGTTATGGACGGGTGGGGTGGGGAGGAAGGAGGACAATTAAGATTAACAAACAAACAAACAAAACACCTAAAAATGCTCCTTGCAGGGGGAGTGGGGTGATAATAAAACAATAGCTGAGAGCTGGGCGCGGTGGCTCACGCCCGTAATCCCAGCACTTTGGGAGGCCGAGGCTGGCAGATCAGGAGGTCAGGAGATCAAGACCATCCTGGTTAACACAGTGAAACCCTGTCTCTACTAAAAAATACAAAAAATTAGCCTGGCGTGGTGGCAGGTGCCTGTAGTCCCTGCTATTCGGGAGGCTGAGGCAGGAGAATGGCGTGAACTGGGGAGGCAGAGCTTGCAGTGAGCCGAGATCGTGTCACTGCACTCCAACCTGGGAAACAGCGAGACTCTGTCTCAGAAAAAAAAAAAAAAAAAAAAAAAAAAGCTGAGAAACCCTGGTTTGCAGAAGAGAGTACAGAATGGTACAGTGAGAGAGGGGTCTGGCCTCTCTGAGAGAGGGAAGAAGGGTTTGGCAGTCTTGCAAGGGTGTGAGCATGGAGGTTTGAAACTGAAAAAATGGAAAGCTGGAGACATTCCACGTAACAATATCACTTTTAGGACTGTGATTTTCTTAATTTGGCAGGTATAAGAGTCACCGGTTTGGGTCCAGGGATGTGCATTTTTAACAAGTAACATAAGCGATTCTCATGCAGGAGATCTGCTGACAACTACAGAAAGAAATCCTTTGTGGCCCTGGCTCGACCAAGTCTGGGTGTGGTGCCCTCTGTGTGCCATTGTCTCTACTGATCCTTTACCATTATTCAGCAGGCTTCATTACACAGAAAACTTGCTCTCTTACCTGTATAGGACTGATGGGCCAGACAGGTCTGTTGAGCAGGAGCTCCGGAGCAGCCATCCCCCACTGGCCCTTTCCTTACCCCACTCTCACTACATATGGCAAGTGGTCAAGATCTGGGAATCAGTGGGCTGGGAAAGTAAAATTTTTGCCTTTATTAGCCCCATCTCTAGATCAGCTAGATTCAGTTGAATTAACCAGTATGTGAGGGGCAGGTCTTTAATCTGGAAGGGTTTCCATGGTCTACTCCAGTCCCAGGGCCTGCGTTGCCACCAGACAGTGGCACAGGATTGGGCAGGTTTATGACTTGGGCTGACATTTTATGTAAATGTGTCCTCTCATCTTTCTTCCCTTCCCCTGCTGTCTATTGTTTATGTGTCCTTACTAGTTCCTTGAGACTATCAACTGAATCTGTATGTGTGATCGTGCAGGCTGCTTTTTGTGAGATCACTGACAATAACCAGAGTTGAAAAGGAAGCTATGGACTTTTAGCCTGTGTGCATTGATGGTGTTGTGTGGATTATCAAACTTTCACTTTAAAGCTCAGAGGGATGGGAGCCTGGGCTACTGAGCCCAGTATCTTCCATGAGGCCCCCAAGAAAGAGTTATTCCACCAGGAAGTTGAATTCCTTCTTCTTCCTCTGACAGTTTCCACTCTTGTATTTTCTCCTGGTTCTACTTAGATCCGTGATAAAATAGAAATTCTTATGAAATTTAAACAGGGTGATGGTCTATTGGACAAAGTAGCATCTCTCTGCAAAATTTGTTGATTGCTGGAGGTGAACACTCAGATTTCTTTATATTAGTGTTCTTATCCATAAAACTCAGATGGCAAAATGTTATTGTTATCGTTTTGCTCCATGGGTTCTGAGACTACAAAAATCTTCCCATTCAAAAAAGGAGTCCACTTCTAGATAAACAATAGCTTTACCCTGATTACTACATGTGGGACTTATCTTCACACGTTGGAAGAATTCATTAGATGGTGTCTGTAAGATGTTTTGAATTCATCAAAAGATTAATGCTCTTTTTTTAATCCCAAAGTTTCCGTCTTAAACTCTTGAGGTTGTTTCACTGTGAGAATAGTTTCCCTTCCTTAAGGAATATATACTTTTTTGGCTTGAAAAGGGGAAATAAGAGGTTACTGTGGTAAACAGAGTCCTCCCTGGAATGCTGCCTCAGCTCAGAATTTCACATTCTGTCCTGGGGTAGGTCAGTCTGGCTTTCTGTCATCTATTCTCCTGGCTCTGGGGAGGTTGGGTTCATTTTAAGGATGAATCTCAAGGCCACCTTGATGGGAACTTCAGGGAAAATCCTCAGCTCTCTCACAAGGTGGATCCAGCACTTTTAACCAGCTCTAGGGAAACTCAATCTGGGGCTTCTATGGAGGGCGGAGGAAGTGGCATCTTTTATAGAAGTTTGCTCCAGATTACATGAGCCTGATATATTAAAGACACGGCCAGAAAATAATAGCAATGATGGCCAGGGTCC
>NW_012098099.1:624925-682114 GCF_000951045.1 Mandrillus leucophaeus
TATCTTATGTAAATAGCTGTCTGCTTTTTAGTGCTAGTCTCACAGCAAATAATGGGCATATTTACCACATATTTCTGAGAAATAGGAAGCCATTTGGGAGTTTGCAATGCAATTTGGGAGAACAGTCTTTTTGCAATATGGTGACCTCTTTGGGATGTAGAAAATGGCATGGATTGTGAATCAGGGTGTTTCACTGTGCTATATGCTATCGGCATGCAACTTTAAGTTCACTTTATAGCTTTGTTTTTTGCTGGAACTAACTATAAGTCATTTGCTGTCTAAGGATCAAGCTTAGGTGTTGAGAAAATGTATACTGGAAAAAAATCCAGCAAGCAATCAAAATCCTAAATCTACCTATTTCTAAACAGTACACTGTAAATCTTAAACCTCATTGGGACATTTGTCAAGTCACTTGTTTGACTCTTCTTCTGACTTTCTAAAAACCCTGCTTATAAAAACTGTATCCACCTCTGATGATTATGGAGACTGAGTAAGGTTTAATACAAGGCAGTGCTAGAAATAAGTACTGTGCAGATTTTCTAATAAGTATGCATGTTTGGTAGTTCTGAGCCCAGACGTGCTGTCCTTTGCATATGAACATCTTGTATCATTACTAAGGTATTAACTCAACATTCTCTTGCTTGCAGTGGGCAAAGCTTTTGTATGATCCACCTATTCTAGTTCACCTGGCATATGGCAGGTTAGCCAACACTAGGATGACAGTCTTTGACAATGACATGGAGGACTCATTGGTCATGGTTTTGACCAAAGTTTTGGTGATATTGTGATGTAATAAGATGTATATATATATACACAACACCTTGGTCTTCATCCTTGGTTCCTAGCACAGAGCTCCTTAGACTCTTATAATTTCCTAACAAACAGGGGTGCTTCTGTTCTAATATTTAGTCTTTGAGCCCACTTCCTGACACGGAGTTCCTAAATCCTTTGGAATGTCCTGGATGATAGGAGCATCTTTTGTTCTAATGAGGTGATTCTTAGGGGCTCCTGGATAGCTTCACGATAACAGCAGGTCATCAGAAAGACAAAGCCATGATTAGAAGCTTGAAGTTTTTAGCCCCACCTTGACTCTTTAGGGAGAGAAGAGGGGCTGGAGACTGAGTTAATAATCAATCATGTCTACATGATGCAGCTGCCACAAAAATCACTAAGGTATGGAATTCAGAGAGCTTCCAAGTTGGTGAAAACATCCACATTCTGAGAGACTGGTGCACTCCAACTCTACAGGGGCAGAAATTCCTGCATTTGGAATCCTTCCAGACCTCGCCCTGTGTACCTCTTCATCTAGCTGTTCATATGTATTTTTTATCGTATGCTTTATAGTAAACCAGTAGATGTGTATTTCTCTGCATCCTGTGAGCCATCATAGCAAATTATGGAACCAGAGGGTTATGATCCATGTACTATTCATTCTGTAGTTGGGTTTTGAGACAGAAAGGAATTAACTAAACAACATGCTCAAAATTTGTGGCAACTCTAAGTCCAGCAATGGGTTAGGGCATAATGCGACCCTAGTGGTACTGTTAGACCCTCTTGGCCTGCAGAGACAACTGTGGAGCTAGCTTGGTGTCATTCAAGCTCTGCATAAGGGTTTGAAGTTTCTGGCTTCAATTGCATGTGGTAAAAGAGTCTCTCTTTCCCAAGTCTATATATTTTATACCAAGGATATGTAATATGGTTCACTCATCATAAACCTAGAACTTGTATGTCCCACTGGCTACTGTGCAGTGGAAGTTCCATCTGGCCCATTAAAGTATCTCTGTTACTGATTTCTGAAAAAGGCTCATCCTTCACTGCCCAGCTGTGACAAGGGACTAGAGAGAACCTAGTTCCATCCATCTGACTGTCTGCTGTCTGCCCATCCACTCATTCATCTTTCTGTTCATCTTACACATATTAACTATTTATCTAGTGTGAAACATTGTATTAGTAGGAGGTTGTTTGTACTTCTTTTTCATATTTAACTTATTTCTTCTCTGTAAAATGCTAAACTTTGGTTCCTTTTCTTTCAGGACCAAAGCTTAACAGCCTATCCTAAATTTATGACCTTGCTGCCATTTAGAAATGGAGTATTTTGCAAAAACTTATACAGAATATTGAATTGTAACAAAGTTTGACACTTTTCCCTAGGATTTTTTTTTAATTAGGGGAAATCTGACTATAATTAAATTTGCTTTATCCTTAACTTTATGAAAGTCAGACTAGAGTTTCTGGAGAGGGTTGTATATCTAAACAACCTAAAATACAGTTGATGGAAAATGCATATGTATCCTGAAACTCTGGTGTTGACCCATCTTTAAGATCAACAGCATCCAGGTTAGTCTGGTGAAGTACCTGGGCATTTTTTCTTTTTTTGAGATGGAGTTTTGCTCTTGTTGCCCAGGCCGGAGTGCAATGGCGTGATCTCGGCTCACTGCAACCTCCACCTCCCGGATTCAAGCGATTCTCTTGTCTCAGTGTCCCAAGTAGCTGGGATTGCAGGTGCATGCAACCATGCCCGGCTAATTTTTGTATTTGTAGTAGAAACCCAGTTTCATCATATTGGTCAGGCTGGTCTTGAACTCCTAACCTCACATGATCTGCCCGCCTTGGCCTCCCAAAGTGCTAGGGTTATAGGCATGAGCCACTGTGCCCGGCCTACCCAGGCATTTTAACATCTTTCCATAATGCCTCATTCCGTTTTCTTCCCCACCCACAAGCATCTTTCTTGCCTGAATTATCAGTATAATTGAATAGAGACATACATGTATGTAATTATTTTTCTTTTTTGAGGAGAATTACTTGTCGGGGAGGTCATGGCAACCCTCTATTTTGCTTTAAGGTTTGCCATGATATATAAGATCCTACTGTTCCTGTTATAACAGGTCATTCATGACACTTGACCAAACACAGATCCTCACATGTCCTCATTTTATGGCACAGATGCCTATGCAGGCGTCCATAGCTGCTGGATTTTTGGTCCCTGGTGAATTGCAATCTATGCACATGTTCCACAGTTTTATAGATAAGTAAAAACTACATTAACAGTGACTGACATTAAATCAGACCATTATCCCATCCACCTTAACATGCTGTTATTTGCATGTGATAAATCTACTACCTATCCCTAGGGCCAAATACCATTCTAATAACTATATATATACATATATAGGCTATTTAGGGAGGCAGACTTGCAGGCTTATCCTATTTTATGAATGGTTGTTCAGAGATTTCTCATCTGATTCTGGCCCATGCAGCTTCCCCCACATGCCACTTGAGGTGGCTTATTGTACGCACACACCCACCCGCCCACAGGCATGCTCTCTTTTATTTCCTCTGACACCTACAAATAGAACGGCAGGGGACTTCAAACACACAGAAAAGCAGCTTGACCTGCCAACTGAGTGCCTGTTGTTGGTTATTTCAGTTGTGAGCTATGTGGCTCATGCCCTGAAAGCTGATCAGTTGCTACCTTCTGAAGTGGCAGGACTGACTCAGCACATCAGCAACCACTTAAGATGGAACCCGGTCCTTGATAGCCACTAATCCAGGGAGTGTGCTTTGGGGGCCTGCTTCCCTAAGGAACCATCTGGTCCTGGGGACGGACTTCATCTCAGTATTGACCTAGCAGTGCCAGGAAATTCCTCTGCAGCGTTGAGAGAAAGAGAGAGCAAGAGAGAGTGAGAGAGAGACAAGAAGGAAGACATTGCAAATAGGCAACAAGAAGGCCACCGTGATTTAAACCGAGCCAGAAAGGATACTTACTGCTGACTAACTGGCCCACGCTCAAAGCTGAAGAAGAGGAGGATGAGGAGGAAGAAGAGGAAGCCTGCCGGACGGGACTTTGAGACATGGATGCTTGGCTGTGAGCCAGGTGCAGAAGGTTGCCTTGGGAGGCTGCTTGACCCACTGACGTCTGGGAGGGTTGGTGGAGCTACATGAGGGGATGTAAAAAAAAAATACACAAATGAATGAAAAATTAGGGGGAAAATGCCTGGGAACAGAAGTTTCATCTGGGGATGAATCATTTTATTTCCAAGAATATATACTTCTCAGGAAGAGTGCACACCCTACACAGCAGGCAGGCATTTTTTTTTTTTTTTTGGTAGAGCACATATTGCCACTTGCTTGACAGGCATTTTATTAGTAATTCTAAATATATTATTAATTCCCTACTTGGCTTGTTAGAGCACCCAATTTTCTACATTTCTCGACCCTGGCATGTGGCTGGACCTTTCTGTCTATTCATACAATTACAGCACACTTGACAGGCTTCTCAAATAAGTATAGATAAAATATAACACCATCAACTCAGATTGGGAAAGTAAAACTTAAAGGTGTGGCTGTGCCCCACCATTTTATCCTATGTAACTGGTATTTTTAGAAAAGTTCCAATGTAGGCTGAGTGTGTGTGGGAACTTCCTCCTCTTACAGACTCTAGAGTCTGGATGGGTTTCCGTGGAGTTGATAAAATGCTCTCTGATATCCTAAGGAAAATTCAGAGAGAAGATGGGGAGTCAGGACAAAAATTTCCAGTGGGATTTCTAGCTCTCAGTTGTGACTTTCTTACTCTGTGCCAGTCACTGTATTAAAGACATTGACTAATTTTCCTATCAGCCTGTGGTGTGGGTACTATTTCCACCCCTCTCTCACAAACAGGGAAGCCGAGGCACAGAGAAGCTAAAGGATTTTATAGGTTCAGCCAGCAAGTGCAGAGGAGCTGGTCTCTGGACACATGAAGTCTGACCCTGGGACCCGGGCTCTTAGTCACGATGCCACAAGGAAGAATTAATTTAATTTTAAAAATTGTGTGTGTGGTAAGGAAGGCTGTCTTTCTATCCATTTATTCATGATTCCTCTACAGGTTATCAAAGGACTGTTGTTCTGAGAGGTGAGAGGAGCTCAGCTGAGGAGAGAAAGGAGAGAGGGAAGGGAAATGCTTGCAGGTTCTAGGTCTACTTGGAGGCCCAGGAGGGATGTCTCTCCATCTTTTTTTTTTTTCTCCTGGAAAGCTGCCATAAGGGCAGGCCAGGACCCCAAGCAGGTAGACAACGAGCCTCAGCATTAGCCACCTTTGTTGATTGGATGTAGCATTTTTTGGTTTGCAAAGTGCTTTCATATCCATCGTCATTCTCACAGAGGTGTAGCAAGGCTTTTGTAACAAGGAATCAGCCTGTGAGTAGAATTAGGTCAGGACCTGACCTTTGGTGGGAGAGAGAGCTACCCCCCAAACAGGCACCAATCTGAGAAGGTCTACCACCTTGTTAGCACCTAAGAGCCAGCCTGGGGTGTTTCAACTTCATATTTGTCACTGCTTTCCCAGTGTGTGTGTGTTCATTTTTTCATTCAACTTTATTGAGATGTAATTTACACATAATAAAATAAATCCATTTTAAACACAGAGTTTGATGAGTTTTGTCAAATGTGTACACATGTGAAACCACCACCACAATCAAGTTATAGAACCTCTAATCATTCCACAATGCTCCCTCCTCTCCTTTGTCATCAATTTCCCCTCAACTCCCTGCCCTAGACAGCCACTACCCTGATTTCTGTAACTCTGGATTCATTTGTCTGAGTCCAGAAATGGAATCATACAGTACGTACTCTTTTTGTATCTGGCTTCTTTTGCTTGGCATACTGTTTTCGAGATTCATTTATTTTGTTGCATGCCTTGGTAGTTCAGTTTTTTTTTTTTTATTGCTGAATAGTATTCCCTTCCATACATATATGAATATGGTATATTGTTTATGAATTCACCTGTTGGTGGGTATTTGGGTTGTTTCCAGTTTGGGGCCATGACGAATAAAGGTGTTATATAAACATTAATGAACAAGGTTGTGTGTCTACTTGTGTTTTTGTTTCTCTTATGTAAATACCTAGGAGTGAAACTGCTGGATCATACTGTAAATGCATGTTTAACTTTCTTAGAACCTCCCAAACTGATTTCCAAAGTGGTTATACCATTTTATGTTCCCACCAGCAATGTATGAGAATTCCAGTTGCTCCACATTCTCCCTAACACTTAGGATCATCATGCTTTCTAATTCCCTAAAGTGTTTTTATCAAATTAATATTTTTCCTTCAAACAATTGTTAGTTACAGGCTACTCCGCAAATGTTCCTAAGGAGCTCTTTTCCCTTCTGGTCCCCTGTGGCAATAATAATGGCTCCCCGACTCACATGGTATTCCTATGCAGCAGATGTGCCTGGCAGGATTACATGAAGTAAACAACCAGCCTATGTGGCTGCTGAACATTAGAATCCAGGCTCCCATCCCACAGTGCAGGGATCTTCCCAGGAAACCACTTCGTGCCTCCTACAGAATTGCCTGCAGTTACATTTCAAGTGAACAGCCGTATTGTTACTCAGCTATGCAAAGTAGAGGCTAGATTACAAACCAAAGACAGTTACAATTGACATGGGATCCCAAATTAATATGCATCAAGCATCTGCCAAAGGTAATTAGCCAAACTGCTGAGCACATAATCAACAATTGAATCCAGTAAATTTTATACTGTAGGGACACACATTAAAGATTAAATCTATTTTTAATTTGCTTAATAAAATGTGATAGATATTTGCATGTCAATCTACCCCCATAACCTATTGAGTTGTCCTTCTAAATACTGTTACTTGGCAAAAGCTTTTTACAGTTTTGAATTACTAAATCGTGAGACTGTCTTCAGTTTTACCATTGCATCAATGTTTTATTGGCCCTGGGTGTGGTAAAGAACCATCAAGGAACTGGAAAAGACACCAATTTAAATATTTCTTCCTCAGACACAACACAGTAAAGAAAAAATTACTAGGCTGCAATCTTGCTTAAGAGTCACTAGAGCAAGTTAGGGCTTATGCATTAAGCTAGGCAAGAGAAGAAATTTGAGATGAAAAGAAAATAATTATTTTAAGAACTTGTTCCATGTCCATACAGTCAAAAGGAGAGTCAAAAGGAATCTAAGATGTCTAAGAATCTAAGAAAGATATTTTTCTTCCAAAGTAAATAATCATTTCTTTTAGGACACTGGGGTCCTGCTTACCTCTATAGTTCAACCAGATAGTTCACAAAAACCAACACAAATTCTGCAAATTTCTTACTTGTCAAGGATCAAGAAGATTATATAAGCAGTGGCATCTTAATGGAGCCCATAGATTTCATTCCAATTGCCAGTGTAAATGTGTATCTGTTAATTCTAGAATCATTTGCAAGCTCAGATAGAATAACCTATTGTACATGTCAAAATCAGCCCAGAGACTGACCTCTCGCCTTCATTAACGTCTTTCCTTAGAAAAATAGGGCTTCAGAGGTACCACTTCTGCGACCTTCCATCTCTAAAACTGTAATTCTTTCAGGTAAACTATGAAATATAGCACTATGTCATTGGAATTCTTAGTTTAATGTTTTTGGTGTATTAATCTTTAGAAATTTTATGCTTAAAATATATTTATCAAATAAGAAAAGACAAAGCAGAGATTTAAGCTAGTTTATGAAACAGCTCTGGGGTTCAATATAAAAAATTAATGTATGTTAAATAAGCAGCATTAGGAATATGTTACTTAATTTGATTTAATTATGTTGTTGTTTTGGATACTGTCTTAACTGTAAAAATCATGTATACTTGTATTGCATAACTATTGGCAAAAGAAATAGACACTTAAATACTAGGACATAACTGGATACAAAAATTGGAACAGTTTACCAAAAGAAAATGCAGGGAGTTAAGGAACAATCAGAAGCAGAAGAAAAAGTTTCTTTTCCTTCCTGGAGGGAAAGGGAAACTTAGATGCTTCTATAAAGGCAGATGTTTTATTACATTGTCTTATTTTTGAAAGGCCAAATATATGGGTAATGTTTACTGGATGCTTCCTACCTGTTTTTGTATCTATTATTTAAAATCCCGGCAATAGTCCTCCTTTTTAGGTATTGGTGATACCATTACAGAAGAGGAAACAGAGGCTTAAAAAGATGAAATGACTTACTTGGGATTACACAGCTGGTACAAATAAGCTTTGAATCCAGGTAAGTCTGACTCAAGAGCCAGCACTCCTTCCACTATGCCCCGCTGCCTCTCAACTCCCCGATCATTGGAGATGAGCAGTTACAGGTCAGGGAAACAGCAGGGAGCTCTAGCTGGGAAGTGTGGGACCAAATGAGGTATGTTCAAACTGATAGATCACGGTGAGCTACACTTTCAAGTTGATCAGCCATAGTGTAGATCATGATGATCTATCAATGTGGTTTTTTTTTCCTAATGTAAAATTTCAAATATTTTTCTGGTTTAAGAATTATTGCCTGCAGTTCCCTATTTAAAATGTCATATTTGAAAGAAAACATGGTTCTCTCAGGTGGCTAGAAGATTATCCGAAAATAATGTTATGATTTTAGTGCAGTCTGGGGACACATCTCAGATGCAGTTGCCTACAGATTGTTCTTTGCTTGATATAATTAATTCTGGTTATCTGTACTACCCCCAAACTTACTCTTCTCAGTATTGTATCCTGTTTATATGATCGTATTTTCTGTTTATTCACCATACTGTTAGTAGACTGCCTAAAGGAGCTTGAGTTTCTGTCCGTCTAAGTTTGCGTAATCACTTTCTTGCCTTTTTTTGAGCTGTGAGCCAGTTGCAAATAGGCTGAGAGCATGGAGGATCTGCAAGAAGAGAAAAGAAACAGCTCATGTGAGCCTGTGGCTGTGCATTTTCCAGAGGAGGAGGACTGGATGTCCATCCCACACACAGAATGACAAACGGAGCACAGGATGCAGGGTCTGAGATGCTTTCTACGTCCTGTTGGCTCTCACAGGCTTGCTCTCTTGGTTTGTTTTTATTGGTTGGCACTGTCAGGGTGTCTAATATATTCACCAAAAATAGATTGAAATAACAGCATGCTGTAAAGGCTTTCTTGATTTTCTGTGCCACTGATCCCCAGGTATCTTCTATGTGTTACACGGTATATCCTTAATAATGTTTTAGTTTCTGGAATAAATCATCTTCTAATTAAATGTGTGATTGATATTAAAATAAGTGGGGTGGCAAGTGTCTTGGAAGGTGGAATAAAATGCAGAATGTACTAGGCAAGTTGGAAAAGTGAATGCATCTAAACAGAAAATTCAAATGGGATTAAATATAAAGAAACTCACTTAGGGAGGAAAAATCTCTCTAAATCTGCAAAGGCAAAATGAAGGACGGCTGGCCTTCTACAAAGATGTCAGAGAGCCATAGTGAACCCCAGGCTGAACCCTCCCTGTGCTGCAATGGAGGCAGTGAATACAACCCAGAGGGGCCTCACAGAAGCCAGAGTATGTGGGAAGGGCATCGCTACTTGCCCTCCCTGCCTGCCCTAGTTGGCATTTTTTTTGAGGAATGTGTACCTTGGAATAGCTTGAAGAGAAATTAAATCAGTGCTTCTCAAGATTTAGTTGCATCAGAATCACCTGGAGGGCTGTTAGAGCACAAATCCCTGGGCTCCACCCTGATTTTCTGATTTAGTAAGCCTGGGTTGGGGCTCAAGAATTTGCATATCTAACAAGTTTTCAGGTGATGCTGCTACTGTGGGTTGGAGGACCACACAGATTTTGGAAGGAGCTTCTCTTGGAAAAAGAGTTAAAGCACGTGGATCTGCTATGTCTAGACAAAAGAAGCCAGAGCCCAGACATAATAAGAATTTTGATTAAGTAGGAGGGTATAATGAATGCCTGAGCCTTACTGAGGAGTTCATTCTACTGTGGACAACAGCACAAATTCAATTTGCTGAGAAATTTAGGGTTGACATCAGGATGATCTACCTTAAAACATTTGGAGGACCTGGAATATGATACAAAGGAGATTTTAGCTATCTTTGTGGGAAATTTGAAAAGAGGAGGAAGTCATCCTTTTGGCAGGGCTTAGGAGACTTACTGGGTTTTGCTTCCTGCTTTATTCTATGACAGTGAAACATCTCTTCAGTGCAAGTAGGAAGAAGAGTCCCACATGTGAGGGTCCAGTACATGCGCCGCCTATCAGCAGGGGAGTAAGTATGGCAGAAACACCAATGGCCTCAAGATAGAGAAGGACAGCAGCATATCCCGTACCAGGCACTATGAAGACATGAGGAAGTGGGGAGTGTCAGAATGAGAGAAGGATTTAGTGGAGATACCTCAACATAGGCAGAGAAGGCCAAAGCAGTCACAAAACAAGCTTGGAACGTGCAATAAGAGCTCAGCAGGTACAAATGATGGAATGGAAGTTAGAGTTCAGTGCAGAGCAGCAAATGAGGGATTACATGCAATTGAGATAATGAGGTGGGAGAGCATGGAGAGAGGAAGGGGTTGACATTCAGAAAAGAAATAAACAGAGAAGACAGTGCTGCATGGAAGGACTTCCCAAGCCTCTGGTAGGCACAAATTTGGAACATACTGGGAAGTGACAGAAGTCACAGAATTGGAAAGACACAGAAGGGCCGGAGCTGGGCTTCTCTGGAAGCATGGCTAGGATGCTGGTGTCCTAGACAGTGAAATACAATAATTTGGCAGCAATTAAGCAAAACACAAGTGACTAAGCACCCACCGTGGGCTGGGTCATGAACTGTGTGGATGAGGCTGAATCAGTTAGGTGGCTACTTTTCAAATGTAAACTCCTAATGATGATAGAGTTTGACAAAAATGAATGGAGTGGGTGAAGGTGGGACAAGGAGCAGAGATGAAGGAGAAATGCTTCACGGAGAGCATTCCGAGAAGCTTTACAGAGGAGGGAGGGATTCAGGGCAGAGGAGGGAGAGTGGATCCAGATCCCAGAGGATGCATAAGCAGGAGCTTGTCAGACAGGGAAGGTGAGAAGAGGTTCCAGGCCAGGGGCACAGAATGCACAGAAAGTACGAATGAACTGTGTCAGCTGAACTTGGCAGGGAGTGAGACCAGAGAAGTGAGCTATCCAGATACATGGCTGGAAGGTCAAAGGGCTGCTCTGCGTTGGGACCACCCATATACATTTCACCCACCTAGGCAAACCCTTAGTCTATTTTAGATACCTGGTGGGTGGGAATGCCTCATTTCTATCTCATTCTGGGTGGCTTGAGAAAAAACTGAGAATCAGTGATTCAGGCCAGGGCTAGGAAGGAACACTGATTTTTTTGAAAATTAGTAAGTGAATACATTTTTGTATTTACTTGAAAAATAATGGATGGATTTTGATAATTGCATGGCATTTTAAGAGAGCTAATTTGAATATGCTATCTCTCATTGGTTTTCTGTTAGTACCAAGATTACTTTTTGAGGAAAAACTTTGTGCCTTCATGGATGGTAGTCTCCAAGTATTACAGCTATGGTATTTAATTTTTGAAAAATCTTAATGCTTTGATTTTGCAAGTTGCAGATTTTTTTCCTTTCATTTGTCTCTCTCCGCCTTAATGATACTAAAAAGTCCTGTTAACTTTTGTCTGGATTTAGTCAAAAGGAGAATAAATCTACACAAAAATAATGTCTGTGTGGCTTAAGAAGAAACTACTAATTCATAGGTACGGGGCAATCAGGGAAAGAAAACCAGGGCCTCTGGAGCGACCCTGACTATGGGAGGTGTTCACCATATGCCACAGCAGCTATAGAATCCCTTAGAGGAAGCAAAAGGTTGCTTTTGAGCTCCACTAAGTATTTTTGTATTAAGTAATTTTTTTTCATGCACACAAAGATTCTCATCACTCTCTTATTTTCATCTGGTTGGTTGTTTGTTTGAGACAGAGTCTCACACTGTAACCCAAGCTGGAGTGCAGTGGTGCGATCTCGGGTCACTGCAACGTCTGCCCCCCCAGGCTCAAGCGATTCTCGTGCCTCAGCCTCCCAAGCAGCTGGGACTACGGGCGTGCGCCACCACACACAGCTAACTTTTTGTATTTTAGTAGAGATGGGGTTTCACCATGTTGCCCAGGGTGGTCTCGAACTCCTGAATTCAGGAGATCCACCTGCCTCGCCCTCCCAAAGTACTGGGATTATAGGCACGAGGCACCATGCCCAGCCTTCATCTGGTTTTTTTCTGACTTTTATTTTCTGGTGTTGCTCACCAAGGATTTCTGATGTAATACAGCGGAAGTTAAATTTAGGGCTGTCAAATACTGGTGTATGTAAAAAAAAAAAAATACTGTTTGTATTTCAGATGATCCTTTGCACGTTCTTCTCTCATCATTGGAATGAATCATCATCAGTGTGTTGGATACTACATTCTTAGATTCAGGCTCTTTTAATTAATGGTAGGCAGAGGTGAAAATCAAATTAAATATGTCATTACTTTTATTAAATTAAAACAAATCATTCCAGGTCATCTGGTCTGACAGTCCTATACTTTACTTCATGGAAGTGGACTTCTTTCTGAGTATGAGTTAGGGAGCTCTCTGTTCCTGTAATTTATGACATATTTTACCATCAGAACTATGCTCTTGTGAGATCAAACATTTGTCATAAATCACATGAAAAAATAAATTGAGAAACATCTCTACTGTATGACAGAAATCCTTTATTTTTTAGTGGTTGTTCATATTATATTTCTTCAATGTAAAGGGTAATATTTAAAGAAAAAAATTGAAGACCACTATCCTTATGCCTCTTGAGCTTTTAGCTTTTTGACTCAGGGGCTTTTATGATCTGCGAGCCTCAGAATCACAGCTTTTACATCTGGGACTCACACTTGTGCATCTCCTGTCAATTTGCCCAACTTGTTAGCTTGATTGCATGTTCTCGTGGTATCTCAACTGGAGCCAATGCCAAGAAATAAAGTCATTCATTTATTTCTACCATTTCCATGGTATTTCTGACTGGGTTCACCATCAGTTTTCTGGGTATTCCTGGGACTAGGACAGACCACTGGCACATGCCTTGAACAAGAGGGACAGGTCCGTTGGTGCCTGCCGTGACTTGGGTATTTGAGATGGTTCCCGCATTGCTCTTTTCAGCTGTGCTCATGTGTTCTCTCAGCATGCACATACGAGAGAGATGCACATATGTGTACTGGTTAAGGGAGCCTGCTCTTCGGGATGCTGGTTGTAGCTGACATGTTGGTTGGGGTGTACTTTGTTGGATTTGCAAGGTACATCCCCAAGAAGCTGGCTGTTTTTTCCAGTTGCTAATCTCCAGTCCTGCAGTGAACGGGACAGTGGTGGTGGTTAGACTAGCAGAGGACTGACCACATGTTGCTGCAGTAGGAACAAGTTTTCGTTCCGGGGCCGACAGATGCTGCGTGAGAAGGCTCCTGAGGTGTGCCTGGGCATGTGAGAAAGACTGTGGACGTGGATTACCGATATCTGCTGTGAGCAAGGGGTTAGGAGTGGCACCATTCCTGCATCTTATTTGCTATTTCTTGGTTAGGCCTTTCTCCTCCTGGATCAAAACTGTCCTACTCCTGATCTAGAGCTGCAATTTTGTGTCACAGCTGTAGTCTATCACCCACACTCAACTTTGAAATTCAAGGTGAGAGTGAGAGCTACTTTATATTAAATGTTAATGATTTCTAACTAATTCATCACCTTTTTGGCAATTTACAACTGGCTTTGCTGACAGAAAAGGTTTTTAGCAGATTGTAGAAAAAGAGGCCAATTTCTCCATCTTTTCCCCCAGAGATAATTTTGAACACATAGTTGAAACAGATGAAACTAGGGTTTAAAAGGCCAAAGAAAGATAGAGAACCTTGCCTTATTTGAGGAACTACTTAGAAGGTAGAGAATCAAATGGAAATAGTGTAAATAGTAAATAGTGAAATAAACCAGCTGAGAGATGGGGGGAAGAAAAGTTCTTAATGATAAGATTGGCAGAGACTGCTTGGGATAAAGCTGAGGAAGAAGAAGTGGCTTCCCAGGCTACAGATTTAGATTTTGAGTGAGAAGACAAAGTCTCTGTCTCTGGAAAGTGTACGGATTCAGACCTTGCTGGGATTCTCCTGGTGTTGGCTCCGTCGCTGGGTGAAGTTCCCTTGTTAAATACTCTAATAGATCCCTTCACTTCTCCCTCATGGTACTTACTGCTGTCTTAGGGACATATTTGTACAAGTCTTTGGTGAATGTACATCTTCCTCACTACACTATAAGCTTCGTGAAGGAAGAGTTCATGGCATCTGTCTTGCCTGCCAACACAGCCTAGCTTCCTGGTACCAATGCCAGACACATGGTAGGTGGTCAATAAATATTTCCGTTAAATAGATTTTTTTTTGTACTCATTGAACAAGCAACTGGATTTTCCAAGCATAGTCTCTAAGAGTCACCAAGAATGGGCTTGTTTTCATGGTTGGATCAGGAGCCAAATGCAGGCAATGACTGAGGTCTCTGGAAGGCTATTTCTGCATTGTTGTAGATAAATGATAATATTGGGACTTTCTTCTTGCCTTCTCTTTATATTTTATTTCCTTGCTAACTGCTTTACATTATACAGCTTTCTGACTTCACATAAAGCCATGTGCTCGGTTATATACTCACTCTTAGTCTTCATCATTCCTGTCCACCATCTTTCTTTTGTTAGTGTACACTCCAGCTTTAACTCTGGGTCTTAGCCTTGCCCACCTCTCACTTCTTAACTCACTCAGCTAAGGAGCTCATTTCAACACGTTTCAAACAGGGACAATCCAGACTTTAAAAAGTTGTAACAGAGAAATAGAGGAATTGATGTTTCTTCATTGCTTTACTTAATTTTATTTCTGCAGCATTTGATGCTCGTCCACTTCCTCTTCCCACTTTTTTGAAACACTTGGATGCTAGATCACCACACTCCGGGTTTCTCTTCTAGTTACCCCATCATTTCTTCTCTCATTTTTCCTCCTCCATTCCTTAAATGCTGGTGTTTCCCAGGAGGGACTCCTTGGTCTTCCTTCCCTTGCTTCTCATGCTTTTTCCAATTTTTTTCTTCCCTTGCTCCTCTTGCTTTCTCTGGTGTCTCCTTTGTTTTCAGCTACAACAAATGTACTCATGACTTGACTCCCATATACTCACGACTCAACTCCAAGTACATGCTCTCATTAATTCTTTTTTGTGTTTTGCTATAGACTTCTAAATGGTTTGCTCACAGTAGATGGTTTACTTCAGTTCAACCTCTGTAGTGCCAGCAGAGTTATTTTCTTGAAAAAAAAAAAAAAAAGCTAAGCATGCCATTCTTCTTTTAAAATACCTCTAACACGTTTAGCAGGTTCTGTTCCCCATGCCACCCAACTGGGTGAGTCCCCTCCAACAGGGGTTGTCAGACACCCTACATAGGAGTGATCCTACTGGCATCAGGTTGGTGCCCCTTGAGGTCAGAGGTCCCAGAAGAAGGAAGAGACACCCATCTTTGCTGTTCTCCAGCATCCTTGAATGATATAACCAGGCACGGGAGCGAATCAGATGAGTAGGGCCTGAAGTGAACCCCCAGCAAACTGTAGTAGCCCTGAGAAGATGGACTTGACCTTTGAAAGAAAAACAAGCAGAAAGCAACAACAACAGCATCATCATCAACAACAACAACAAGCCCCCACAAAAACCCCATACAAGGATCAGCAGCCTCAAAGACTGAAACTAGACAAACTCACAAAGATGGGAAAGAATCAGTGAAAAAATGCTGAAAACCCAGAAGACCAGAGTACCTTTTCTCCAAATGATCATAACGTCTCTCCAACAAGGGCACAGGACTGGATGGAGGATCAAATGGACTAATTGACAGAAACAGGCTTCAGAAGATAGATAATAAAAACTATGATGAGCTAAAGGAGCATATTCTGACCCAAGGCAAAGAAGCTAAGAACCTTGATAAAAGGTTTGAGGAATTGCTAACTACCATAACCAGTTTAGAGAGGAACATAAATGACCTGATGGAACTGAAAAACACTGCACGAGAACTTCGTGAAGCATACACAAGTATCAATAGCCAAATCAATCAAGTGGAAGAAAGGATATTAGAGTTTGAAGACCAGCTTGCTGAAATAAGGCATGCAGACAAGACTAGAGAAAAAAGAATGAAAATGAATGAACGAAACTTCCAAGAAATACGGGACTTCATAAAAAGACCAAACCTATGATTGATTGGAGTACCTGAAGATAGGGAGAATGGAAACAAGCTGGAAAACACACTTCAGGATATTATCCAGAAGAACTTCCCCAACCTAGCAAGAAAGGCCAACATGCAAATACAGGAAATACAGAGAAAACAATTAAGATATTCCATGAGAAGATCAACCCCAAGACACATAATCATTAGATTCTCTAAGGGCAAAATGAAGGAAAAACTGTTAAGGGCAGCCAGAGAGAAAGGCCAGGTCACCTACAAAGGGAAGTCCATTAGACTAACAGTGGACCTCTCAGCAGAAACTCTACAAGCCAGAAGAGATTGGGGGCCAATATTCAACATTCTTAAAGAAAAGAATTTTCAATCCAGAATTTCATATCCAGCCCAACTAAGCTTCATAAGTGAAGGAGAAATAAAATCATTCCCAGACAAGCAAACGCTTAGGGATTTTGTTACCACCATACCTGCCCTGCAAGAGCTCCTGAAGGAAGCACTAAATATGGAAAGGAAAAACCGGGACCAGTCACTGCAAAAACACACCAAAAAGCCCGGGCGCCATGGCTCTTGCCTGTAATCCCACTTTGGGAGGCCGAGGTGGCTGGATCACCTGAGGTCAGGGTTTGAGACCAGCCTGGCCAACATGGCAAAACCCCGTCTCTACTAAAAATACAAAAAATAGCCAGGTGTGGCGGTGCATGCCTGTAATACCATCTACTCAGGAGGCCGAGGCAGGAGAATCAGTTGAACCCAGGAGGCAGAGGTTGCAGTGAGCTGAAATCGTGCCATTGCACAGCCTGGGCGACAAGAGTGAAAATCCGTTTAAAAACAACAAAACAAAAATAAACACAAAAAACACCAAAATATAAAGACCAATGACACTATGAAGAAACTACATCGACTAGTGTGCAAAATAACAGAATAGCAGCATGATGACAGAATCAAATTCACATATAACAATACTAACCTTAAATGTAAATGGGCTAAATGCCCAATTAAAAGACACAGACTGGCAAATTAGATAAAGAGTCAAGAGCCATTGGTGTGTTGTATTCAGGAGACCCATCTCACGTGCAAAGACACATGCAGGCTCAAAATAAAGGGATGGAGGAAAATTTACCAAGCAAATAGAAAGCAAAAAAAAAAAAAAAAAAAAAAAGCAGGGGTTGCAATCCTAGTCTCTGACAAAATGGACTTTAAACCAGCAAAGATCAAAAACGACAAAGAAGGGATTACATCATGGTAAAGGGAACAATTCAACAAGAAGAGTTAATTATTCTAAATATATATGTATATATGTACCCAATACAGGAGCACCCAGATTCATAAAACAAGCTCTTAGAGACCTACAAAGAGACTTAGACTCCCACACAATAATAGTAGGAGACTTTAATACCCCACTGTCAGTATTAGATAGATCAATGAGACAGAAAATTAACAAGGATATTCAGGACTTGACCTCAGCTCTGGATCAAGTGGACCTAATAGACCTAACAGAACTCTCCACCCCATATCAACAGAATATACGTTCTTCTCAGTGCCACATGGCCCTTATTCTAAAATCAACCACATAACTGGAAGTAAAACTCTCCTCATCAAATGTGAAAGAACTGAAATCATAACCATCTCTCAGACCACAGTGTGATCAAATTAGGACTCAGGATTAAGAAACTCACCAAAACCACATGATTACATGGAAATTGAACAACCTGCTCCTAGATGACTCCTGGGTAAATAATGAAATTAAGGCAGAAATCAAGAAGTTCTTTGAAACCAATGAGAACAAAGACACAACGTACCAGAATCTCTGAGACGCAGCTAAGGTAGTGTTAAGAGGGAAATTTATACCACTAAATGCCCACACCAGAAAGCTAGAAAGATCTCAAATCAACACCTAACATCACAATTAAGCACTAGAGAGGCAAGAGCAAACTAATCCAAAAGCTAGCAGAAGACAAGAAATAACTAAGATCAGAGAAGAATTGAAGGAGACAGAGACAAGAAAAAACCCTCCAAAAATTAATGAATCCAGGAGCTGTTTTTTTGAAAAAAATTAACAAAATAGATAGACCACTAGCTAGATTAATAAAGAAGAAAAGAAAGTAGAATCAAATAGACACAATAAAAAGTGATAAAGGGGATATCACCACTGACCTCACAGAAATACAAACTACCACCAGGTAACACTATAAACACCTCTACACAAATAAACTAGAAAATCTAGAAGAAATGAATACATTCCTGGACACATACACCCTCCCAAGACAAAATCAGGAAGAAGTCAAATCCCTGAATAGACCAATAACAAGTTCTGAAATTGAGGCAGTAATTAATAGCCTACCAACAACAAAAAAGCCCAGGTCCAGATGGAGTCACAGCTGAATTCTACCAGAAATGCAAAGAGGAGTTGGTATCACTGCTCCTGGAACTATTTCAAACAATTGAAAAGGAGGGACTCCTCCCTAACTCATTTTATGAAGCCAGCATCATCCTGATACCACAACCGGGAAGAGACACAACAAAAAAAGAAAGCTTCAGCCCAATATTCCTAATTAACATAGATGCAAAAATCCTCAATAAAATACTGGCAAAACAAATCCAGCAGCAGATCAAAAAACTTATCCACCACTATCAAGTTAACTTCATCCCTGGGATGCAAGGCTGGTTCAACTTGTGCAAATCAATAAATATAATCCATCACATAAACAGAATCAAAGACAAAAGCCACGTGATTATCTCGATAGATGCACAAAAAGCCTTTGATAAAAGTCAACATCCCTTAATGTTAAAAACTCTTAATAAACTAGGTATTGATGGAACATATCTCAAAATAGTAAGAGCTATTTATGACAAACCCACAGCCAATATCATACTGAATGGGCAAAAGCTGGAAGCATTCTCTTTGAAAACGGGTACAAGACAAGGATGCCCTCTCTTACCACTCCTATTCAACATAGTATTGGAAGTTCTGGCCAGGGCAATCAGGTGAGAGAGGAAAATAAAGTGTGTTCAAATAGGAAGAGAGGAAGTCAAATTGTCTCTGCTTGCAGACGACATGATTTTATATTTAGAAAACCCCATCATCTTGGCCCAAAAACTCCTTAAACTGATAAGCAAGTCCAGCAAAGTCTCAGGATACAAAATCAATGTGCAAAAATCACAGGCATTCTTTTACACCAACAATAGACAAGCAGAGAGCCAAATCATGAATGAACTCCCATTCACAACCACTACAAAGAGAATAAAATACCTAGGAATACAGCTAACAGGGGATGTGAAGGACCTCTTCAAGGAGAACTACAAACCACTGCTTAATGAAATAAGAGAGGACACAAACAAATGGAAAAACATTCCATTCTTTTGGATAGGAAGAATCAATATTGTGAAAATGGCCATACTGTCCAGAGTAATTTATAGATTCAATGCTATACCCATCAAACTACCATTGACATTCTTCACAGAATTAGAAAAAACTATTTTAAGTTTCATATGAGAACAAAGCTGGAGGCATCACTCCGCCTGACTTCAAACTATACTACAAGGCTACAGTAACCAAAATAGCATGGTACTGGCACCAAAACAGATATATAGACCAATGGAGCAGAATAGAGACCTCATAAATAACACCACACATCTAAAACCATCTGATCTTGGACAAACCCGACAAAAACAATGGGGAAAGGATTCCCTATTTAATAAATGGTGCTGGGAAAACTGGCTAGCCATATGCAGAAAACTAAAACTGGACCCCTTTCTTACACATTATACAAAAATTAACTCAAGATGGATTAGACTTAAATGTAAAACCCCAAACTATAAAAACCCTAGAAGAAAACCTAGGCAATACCATTCAGGACATAGGCATGGGCAAAGACTTCATGACAAAAATGCCAAAAGCAATTGCAGCAAAAGCCAAAATTGACAAATGGGATCTAATTAAACGAAAGAGCTTCTGCATGGCAAAAGAAACTAGCGTCAGAGTGAACAGGCAACCTACAGAATGGGAGAAAATTTTTGCAATCTATCCATCTGACAAAGGTCTAATATCCAGAATTTACAAGGAACTTAAACAAATATACAAGAAAAAACAACCCCACCAAAAAGTGGGCAAAGGATATGAACAGATACTTCTCAAAAGAAGACATTTACACAGCCAACAAACATATGAATAAAAGCTCAACATCGCTGATCATCAGAGAAATGCAAATGAAAACCACAATGAGATACCATTTCATGCCAATCAGAATGGTGATTATTAAAAAGTCAGGAAACAATAGATGCTGGCGAGGCTGTGGAGAAATAGGAACGCTTTTACACTGTTGGTGGGAATGTAAATTAGTTCAACCATTGTGGAAGATAGTGTGGTGATTCCTCAAGGATCTAGAACCTGGAATATCATTTGACCCAGCAATCCCATTACTGGGTATATACCCAAAAGAATATAAATCATTCTACTATAAAGACACATGCACATGTATATTTATTGCAGCACTGTTTACAATAGCAAAGACACGGAACCAACCCAAATGCCCATCAATGATAGACTAGATAAGGAAAATGTGGTACATATACACCATGGAATACTATGCTGCCATAAAAGGGAATGAGGTCATGTCCTTTGCAGGGATATGGATGAAGCTGGAAGCCATCATCCTCAGCAAACTAACACAGGAACAGAAAACCAAACAACTCATGTTCTCACTCATAATGGGGAGTTGAACATTGAGAACAGATGGACACAGAGAGGGGAACAACACACACCAGGGCCTGTTAGGGAGTGGGGGTGCGAGGAGGGAACTTAGAGGACGGGTCCATAGGTGCGGCAACCACCATAGCACACGTATATCTATGTAACAAACCTGCATGTTCTGCACATGAATCTCTTTGTGTGTGTGTGTGTGTGTGTGTGTGTGTGTGTGTGTGTATGGTTTTTTTAAAGAAGAAGTTAAAAAAAAAAAAAAAAACCCAAAAACAAGCCCTCAGAGATCTCCAGGGCTTGGCTGCAGAGTAAATCATCGCCATCATCATCACCATCACCATCATCATCACCATCACCATCATCATCACCATCACCATCATCATCACTATCATCACGACTACATTAGTGCTTACTGCATGCCAGGCACTATTCTGACCACTTCATATGTGTTAACTCATTTAATCCTCATAACCACCCTGTGAGGTAGCTACTGGTGTATCCCCACTTTACAAATGAGGTAACGGGGGCACAAAGATGATATGTAGTGTGTTCAAGATCACACAGAGAAAAAATCCATCCTTTTCGGCTTGTTTATGGAGCCCTTCCATGAATGTCCTCTACCTCCTCTCTGCTCCAATCACATAAGCCTTTCTCCTGTTTCTCAACACTTCATCCTCTTTCCCATTTCCCTGCCTTTGTGCCTGCTGTTCCCTCTACTTGGAATGTTGTTAACCCTTCATTTATTTGATTAACTCACACTCAACTGTCCAGACTCCATTCCCAAACCATTATCTCTGGGAGGACTAAAAATTCTCTGGGCAGAGTTGGTCACTTCCAGCTCTGTGGTGACACCTGCCCTGTCACAGGACAGTCTCTGCTCCACTGCACAACAGATTCTGCTATTCTGCTTATATATCTGTGTCCTCTACAGGGTGATGAGCTCCCTAAAATCAGAAAGCATCTCTCCTTTATTTCTGTTTCTTCGCATTTATCAGGGGCCTGCTATACAGTAGGTTATTAAAAAATGTTTGTTGAAGGAGCCAATTAACCAGACACTCCATGAGGTCAGGGACCACACCCTTCTTCTGTGCTGCGGACCCAACCTCTAGCACAAACACATAGGAAGCTCTCAATTGATACTTGAATGGAAAAATTAACTGGATCATCATGGTTTTGTGAAATTCAACCAAGCAGAACTTCCTATTTTTCATTTCCTCATTTGTAGGCAGTGGTTTCAGCAGCAGCAACTTGGGATCTCTTAATATTTAATAATTTTTTCATTCACAGTTAAGGCATGAGTGTTCTTGGTTTCTCTTTGACCTCATTTTGAAAATCTGAAAATTAAGTATCTTGAGCACAGATTAATAATAACACATCCCTATTGAATTTTAGGGCACTCTCTCTGTTTGTAATTTAATATATTCTTATTTTTAGATTAAAGAGATATTTAGTTATCACCCATATTCATTAAGAATGAAAAATAGAGTTACATTCCATTTTATAAGTATCGATATGTTCAGATGAGTGAGATCAAATATTTTGTAACGTAAAAATTACTTTTCACTGATTGAGACCAAAGAGGAGAAGCTGGGTAAGGAGAGTGTCCTGTGCCATGGCTGCCTTGGCCTGGAACATTTACCTGCTGGCCGGGCTTGATGGGTGACAGCGTGATGCCCTGGGTGTTGATCACGGGCAGGATCTGGTTCCCAATGACTGTGGCGATGATCTGGCCCTGGGCGTTTGTTAGGAGCTGGGGGGTGATTGGCTGCACTTGCAAGCCCTGAGTGCCGCTCGCTGCTTGGCTCGATGGCCCTGGATTAGGCATCAGTGGAATGGTCCCGATAATCTGCAAGAGACAGGCCCAAAGGTGAAGAGCTGGCTCCGTGAAGGGTCTGCGCATGCAACTGAAGACCATGCAGTGCCTGGTCTCTGTAGGATGCTCCCTGGGAGCTGACTCAGAATCTGCAAGCAGCTCTGGAGGAGGGTGCGGTGGAAGAAAGTGGCAGGGGCAGGCATCTAAAGAAGAGGTAAATACACATGAACTGAGTTCATGGGATGGAAGGGAGAAACATCTTATGTAAAAATAAAATCAAGCATCTGTTAAGATATAAACATGCAGTTTTTGCCAGGGCAGGTCTGACATCTGCTTTTTCTCAGAACCAGAGGGAGGATGGGCTTCTCACAGCACTCAAGGCCCTCTTCCACCTGGGAAGCTGCATCCCACCGCCCCCCAAACCTGGGTGGCTCCACACTCCCTGAACTAAAGGGGATCCTTTGACATTCTTTCCTCTGCCTCCTTCCCTCCACCGACATTCAGCTCCTCTCCCAAGGCTGGGGGAGGGGCTCCCTGATACTCGCAGCAGGATTGGGGCCTCACACACCCTGGTGTTTACAGTGGTGGAGAGCCTGGACTCTCAGAGTGACAGGATTCCATTCCCAGCTGTGCCACTTACTGGCTGTGGCACATTTGTCAAGGGACCTAAGCTTTCTGAAGGCTTGAGAGAATTGAGATTATAAACAAGTTTTTGAAACTCTTAAAATAGAGGTGAAATGACTACTGAGGACTGAAATCAGAAAGAAAGTGCCTTTGAAATGATGTGTTGTAAAGCCACGGCCTAAAGGTGAGGGGCTTGGGGCTTCTGTGGCAGGTGGCAGGGGAGGCTCTTCTCTGCATCCAGTGGCTTCTGGCTTCAGCGAGGGACCGTGGGGACAGACTGCAGGAGGGGCCTGGCCAGATCCAATTACTGTGCCAAGGAGAAAGGCACCATGAATAGAAACAGCAAATGGACAGACTGGGTGTCCACAGAATCTGGAAATAGAGACCATATTGTTAGGGACACACTGTTAGTGACAGATGTAATCTGTAAAAACCTAAAACATGATCTCTATTTCCAACTGTGGTGGCATCTCCTGAGAAGCGACGTGGTGCTGGCCGTGTGGATGCTTTTCTGCCTCCACACACGGTAGGATGGTTACGCAGCTCTGCTTTGCTGGTCGCCTTCAAGGGCTCTGGCTCCCAGAGGTGAAATCTGGTGACCTGACCTGGGGGCCACCAGGACACAGTAATAAGATCTCAGTAAGTGTTTTCACACATATGATTTCTCTGCATTCTGTATTCTTACAACACCTCTGTAAGTAATATTTGTCATGCCTCTGCTTACTAGACAAGACACAGGGGCACAGGGAGGCCAAGCAACTCAGTTGAGTCTCTTCACAGAAGCATTTGTAAGTGACAGTCTGGGGCTACAGTCCAGGTCTGGTTGACCCCAAGCGCTTGCTTTTCCATCCTTCCCCCTAGCTCCCACAACATGGAGAACCTTGGAGGGTGCCAGCTCTTAAAAAAAGTACTGTGTATCTTGTTTGCAATTTCCCACTAAATGAAAGGCTGCTGGTGGGCTGGGTTTGTAAATGATACTGCTTTCTACCCACACAATACCCCAAGCAGTGCTTTGAACATAGTTTCTCAGTAAATGTTTTTTGACTGAATGGTTTCTAGGTTCAGCTGTCACTGGGACTCCAGATGCAGCTGGAACCATAGGAGAACTGCAAGACTATGCCATTCAGTGACAGATCGTGCTGGAGAAATCCTCCTCATCTCGAGGCCATTGCTTCCACCACAAAAGCCCCTGTGGGATGACACTAATGGAGGACCTGTGCGGATATCAAGTATCAATGGCATTTGTCAATGGAGGCCGATAAAGGTCAAGTAATTACTGTGAGAGTGGTCAGCTCTCCCCTAGGGATTGTGGCAGGGCTGCAGTCTCACTGAGCAAGCCCACAATGCCTGGCCCGCAGCATCAGCAATGAGCACGTCCCATCAGTGCGGGCAAGGTCAGGAGGCATCCACATCAATAGATCATAGCGCATAAGTACTTTATTGATGAGTGGTCTTGCATTAAACAGCCAGGATTCAAAGGCTGGCTCCTGTGACCCCACAGGCAAGGTAAGAGAGGCCCAGGAACAGGCCTCCCATCTTCAGCCTATGTTGGATAACTCCCCTTTCCACACATGCACAATAAAAACTCAGCCACTGACCCACCCACTCTGGCCTTCCCCAGTGTCTTAGGCCTTTGCAGCCTCATTTCATCCTATCAGCCTGAGCTGAAAGCCTGGGGAAGCTGGATGCATCTATGGGGCAGGGCTGTGGGTCCTGTTTGGGGCAGGGTGTCATTGCGATTAAGAGCCAGTGGGAGCAAGTATCCTGAGAGAATGGCTCAGGGTGAGCACAGCACATGACAGTTATAGAACACACTGTGATGAAGAGAGAGGCGTTCTGTCCTGGGAAGATTGACACCAGCCTGTGCTTGCCTCCGCGGTAATGAAATACTCTGCCTGCTTCCTGGGTGGAAAGAAGAAGAAAGGCAAATGCAAACAAGTCATCAGCCTCTTCCTTAAGCACAACGTCACTCTCAGCTGTGTGCCACCACATTACTAAAACATGGTGCTGCCTATGTTCCTACCCACCCTGTCCTCTCTTCTTTTCTAGGCCTGAGCATCACTTATCAAGGATAGGATAACAGTAGTGTCAGAGCCAGAGGAATCTGTAATGACCTGACTATTGGTGCCTTTAACAAGGAGAGTCTGCCTTTGAGGTGGAGGTGGGGGATCAGGAGCAGTTCTAAAGTCAGGAAGCCTGTGGTGACACTATGCATTTCTTATTTTTGTTCCTCTTTCAGGGGCATTGGGGTCACCATCTCAACGTGTCAAAAACTCGGTAGTGCATTATGGGGAATTTCGTCATATTCCCGAATGTATCACAATACGTTGGTTTCAATTGGCTCCCATTCATTGAAGGGTAAAGATGGTCACACACTGTGTCATCTAAATATTCTCTGATGTGCCTGTTTTGCTCACGCTGGCTCTGATTCCTCTTAGCACCGCCACAGATCTAATCAGAACTCCTCCATGGGCTTTGACTTCACAGAGGTTGCAAGAAGGGAACCGGGGGAGCTGAGATGGCAAAGATCTGAGACTCTCTGTACTCATGAGAAGTTATCCATTTCACCTGTGGAAATCATATGTTAAATTAAAGGCCTTTAGATACTCAAGGAAAGTATTTGCATCTACATATGTTTCAACTAAATCAGGAAATGAAAACGGAGGTTTGACAAGGCTGTAGGGGAATCTCTTATTTGAGAGTAAAGGTAGAAAGAGGATGCTTTTGGGACACTTGCGGTCCTAAAACTAGCTTTTGGAGTTTGACTTCCCAGCTCCCACAAGCTAAGATTTACTGCTAGGAGAAGTCCTGATGGAAGGATTTGCCACTGAGCACACGGACAGCTAGGCTGTGACTCCTGTTCAAGCCACTCAATGTACAAGACAGATTTATGTTCTCCTGAAATGCCGAGGATTCCTGCAGAGCAGCCTAATACCTGTAGATCCTTCTCTCTATAAACACTGTGTCAAGTGCCATGAAGGATGCCAAAAAGATGCAACTGGGGCAGGGGAGGGGTAAACAAGACAGGTACTTTGAATGCAGAGATTCCAACAACCCAAGGGTGGAAATGATGAGCACCAAATGAGTAGCAAGTACTCTCTGAGAAAAATCTCTATACCTACATGGTGGGTATGCAAAACACTATTGGAAATGAATGAGTTACTTCCGAGGAAGAAGGGTGGGTATGGTTCAAGAGGCCTTCACAGAAGACATGGGGGCCAAGCAGGGTCTGAAGGTTGGGTACAATTTGGGGAAGGCAGAGAAACCATTCCAAACAAGACATCAGCCTAAAGGTCAGAAACATGGGGGATGGGGAGTTGGATGCAAGAAAAGATTGAGACAGGTTAGCCTGGGAGGGTCAAATTCCATCCAGCCAAGGGGTTCTGATGAGTGAGTTTTGACGGGAGTGTAGTGGAGTGCTGAAATGGAGCTATTCCGTGCGAATGTCACTGTCTGGACAGAATGGACTCAAGTGGTGAGGGACTACAGATCTGGAAATCAGTTGTAGACCTAGGATGCTGCTGTAGTGTCCAAGCGTGAAGCAAAATGCCTCAATGACTCCTTGGCAGAGGATTTGCTTGATTCACTAACTTCTGCTTCAATTCAAAAAGTATGGCCTACTCTCTGCCTAGGTTGCAACATTAGAAAATTTTCAGTTAAGTTATTGCCCTGTGAATCTCATAGCAAATAGCTGAGGCATTGTTTGCAATGATCCTCTATGTCTTTACCCCGATTCTCCACTAGTGATGATTCATCCCTGAAAAATGCTTTAACCAGGCCAAAGCCCATACCAGTATTATAATAATAATTTGTGACCTAAAAGAGTCTGGCTTCTCTGAAACAGGACTTACTTGGTTGTTGCTGTGAATGTCCATCTATCTCTTTCCTTAAATGAGTTAAGAGCATAAATCACAAAAGAGGAATAAAGGTCATATAGTAAGAGCAACTAAAAAAAAAATCATTCAAATAGTGGTGTTTGCTAGCACACATATTTAAAAGATCCCCGTTTCCCTAAGAACTTGAGTGGCTTAGGTCCAAATGTGACTATCACTAATTCAGCAGCTATTACAACTTAAGCCATAATGAAGATTAGCTTGCAGTTGTAGCAAACCCCAGCAATTCAGGGTTCTGAAGCCCCTTTTGAGTCATGAGGTTATCATTACACTGCCCTCATGTGCCTCAGTCTAGTTGAGGCAGTCAATAGAGATGAATCATGACTGATGGTGGGTAAAGTGTCCTGAATGTATTCACTGCTGACGGGTGCATGTCATCAGCAGAAGTCTGAGAGTTCTGTCACAGAAGCCCAGGACATTCAGATAAGTCATCTGATAGGCCACATGTTGTTATAGCCAATGATATGCTGTTAAACTCTGTGATGGAGAATGTGATTACAGATGTCAAATTGACAAGTAATTTTGTTGCCCATATATGTAAGAAAAGGAGACCCATCAATGCTGTAAATCGGTAATTTCCTCAGGTCTTTCAATCCGTCAGCAGAGACAATTCTTTCCCAAATATTTGTGCAATCTCAGCACATTTTGGTCAAGAGATTTTTGTTAACACTAGCATCATCCTGTCCATTCTTGAACAAGAGCTTCTAACATTTGAGAGCCAGGGAGATGGTGGTGAGTGATCGCCGAACAGAAGCAGCCAATCAATCTTCTCCTTTCTTTCTGGTCTGGCCACAACTATTCTCTCTCTTCCTCCAAGTGATGATTTTGTCCTCCTTATACAGTATATTCATTCTAGGCTCACTGTGTACTCCCAAAGTTAGGGTTAAACTCTCTTAGAATTATTTTGGCAACTCTGATTAGGATGTTGGTTCTGGAAAGGTAGGAGAATACTATTATTTCTCAAACAAAATGAATTTTTCCAAGATGCAAACTCGTGCCTTCTTGCATTTGGCAATGTCCAAGATGGAGAACAAGAGATGCATGAATGTAGAGAGAGGCTTTAGCAGAGAATTTAAATCAGAGAATGTAAAGGCATAAAGACAAGCAGATGAAGGCATCTAATCAGAGGAAGACACTAGCCAAGGGCAAATGGTTTTAATCTTGCAGGAAATGCCAATCCTCTAGCCATGGCTTTCTGGAGCTCTGGAGGTTCCAGAGTTTGGGAAGAAACAGTTTCTTCCTTCCCATGACTGTTTGACAATGTCTGGCATGGGTATGGGAATAGGAATGGCAGTGTGTTCCAAGATGGTATCACTACAATCCAGGATACGAGACAAATTACCTTAGACCAACCTGAAAGAAATGGATGACACGTATTTGTTTAATGAGCAACTATGAGAAGGATTTTTGAAGGTATACACTTTAATGCTTTTATTAGGGGTACCAATAGGTACTGTACCCCTGGGAATACCCACCTACTTGATACTTTTCCTTGTCAGTTAGAATTAGAATCCTTGCTTGGTGCTCTACTGTTTGGTTTCAACTTTAGAAACACACTCACAGACAAGAGTAAAGAACTGAAGGTGTCAGGATCTTTAAAATGGTACTTTCTGTCACACTAAGAGAGGAATAATTTGCATGAAAACCGATATTATTTAAACAGCAATAACAACAATAAAAACAATCCTTTCCCCTAAAAGCTTCTCAAAAGCCATTAAAGTGAATTCTCCTTAATACAGTTTAAGATGTGTACCAAAGAAAAAAAAAATTCCCCACGGGCTGGGTTTAAGCCCAGGCTTTGCCACTAACCAGTAGGAGATCATTAGTGAATTACTTTACCTCTTAAGATCTCAGTCTACTCACCTGTAAAATAGGAATAGTAATGTCCACTTCATAAGGTTACTGTGAGAACTAAGATAATCTATGCAAAGCACTCAACACTGTGGTTTACCAGCCAAATAAGTGTTCAACAACAAATGGTCCTTCGTAGTTTAATTTTGTTTACATGCTTGTGTGGTAACTCCCGGGCATTTACACTACATTGCAAAAGCTCTTTTGAATTCTTCTGAATGTTGTATTTTTTACCATGGAAATTATTTACCATGATGAATAGAAGATGATAGCTTATTATGAAATGTAATTTAATCTTCCCTGTTTTATAATAGAATGTTACGTTGGAAGTTTCCATGGGGGCACCAAGACCCAATTGGTGCTGCATTCCAGTGGAGGGACTAGACTATGTGCTGGACTTACAGAGGAGGTTAATGAAAACCAATTAGACAGTTCCAGAACTCAGACCTTGACAATGAGGACAGACACAGAGAAGTTTTGAAAATCTGTGTCTTCACTTCCAGAGGTGGAGCACGGGGAGCTTTCTCCTTACCTCAAGGACAACAAAAGTGGTCGAATAAATATTGTGCTCTCAAATTTGGGGGAAACATTCTTGAGTAATGAAAAGGTGAGAGGCTATGGCTTTTGAGCTGAGGAGGGAGGAGAGAGAAAAAGGGAGGATGAGAGAGAGAGAAGAGACAGAAGAAGAAGAGGGAGGAAGAGAAGAGGGAGGGAGAGACAAAGAGAGTGAGAAAGATCTCTCACTGCCTGCCATTGACACTAGCTACTCTCCCATGACAGCAGGAGTAAGGATGTGTGAGTGTTTCTCTGGGCTCAATATCATGGGTCTGAACCATTTAAATCCTGTCCCAGAGGACCCCTCGGGGAATGGACACTGGACAACACCAGAGAGGGCTTTGAAGAGTGAATCTGGAGAAAACTAAGCTCTGAGCAGGAAGTGGGCACCTGGAAGAAAACACAGTGCTCGTAACAATGTGCCACTGAAAAGTCCCAGCTGGGCCTCAAAAGAACGCATGAAAGTGCCCCCAAGAGTTGGCCTGAGCCATTGGCTGGTCCAGAGAGCAGGAAGCTTTCTGCCATTCTTATCCGCTCATGTCTCCTTTCCTCACCTCAACCTGACTGGTTGAGGGCATCATGAGCAAGCTGGAGCAGGATGGGAACTGTTCCAACAGGGAGAGCAGGAGGGGCCGGCTACCCTTTTCCACAGCAGCAAGCAGCAGGAAGGAGGCCCCAGTTGGGGCTGCTAATGGCGTTTTAAATTAGAGTTGCAGTTGGGACTGTTGTCAGAGAACTGGGCATCTTATTTGCAATTTAAAGTGGCCATACAAGATTGTGTTACCTGAGATGCCCAGAGAAGTCAAGAAGCAAGAAACCGCTGAGCTCTTGTTCCAGGGAAGAGGAACATCACCACTGAGAAGGCTGAAAGGGGCTGCCTTGCTCTCAAATATTAAGGTCAATAACACACAGAAAAGACGTTTTATGAGTCATAATGAACATCAGGACTTTATCATCTATGTGCTTGAAAAACAGAGGAGAAATGAAGGCAAGAAGGAGACAAGGAAAAAGAGAGGAGAGAATTTAAGAATCTAGCAGAGGTAGAGCATTTTAAACTGAGAGCAGAATATATTTTCCCATAAACTATGAATTTGGTTTATTTCTGAGAGGTAGCAGCTGCTATTTATAATAGTGATTGTTGAAGTTTCAGCTGACTTAAACATGTATACTATTCAAATGCATTAGTTGCTGACATTCCTCTGAAGATTTTGAAACCTTAAACTTATAACAGGAACAGTCAATGCCTACCAACAGGGACAATAGTTACCATATCTCAAAAAAGGTCGGAAGAGTCAGGAGAAGTTTTGACATGGTCATTGACAGTTAGGTTAGTAAGGTTGTTCCCATTAGTAACCAGAAATATTTACAAGTTGTGCTTGTAAATATAACAAAGATGTGCTTTTGTGGCTCTTCATTTCCTCTATTATGTTTAATTAAACACCAAACTCCCAAACATGTTCTTGAACTGTCTTTTTTCATGTAGTTATTGGGGAAGAAGAAATCTAGTATGTCTGCCTGTGCTTTCCAATTACAAATGATGAAGCAGGGAGAAGAGATTCTATTAGATCTTAATGACGTAAGACAGGATGAATAATGTCAATTCCAAAGGTGCTTTATGGGAATAATTTGCCTACAGAGTGTGGCCTGAACTCTAGTTATGCAGCCCATGAGCAGCAAACTTCGCAGAAGAAAGTCCACATTTCAGGGAACTGACAGGTCTCCCAGGTAGGAGTCAACTCAATGGATATTCTTGAGTCAACTCAATGATCATTCTTATTGGACTTGAATATTTCTCGGGTCCTTTGGCAAAATAAAGTTAGCAGCCTCGGCCCCATTCTGAACAGTTGACAGTTCCTACTACAATAATACTACAACTGAATCTGGCACACTCCACACTCTGGAGGCAGGTGTTGTGTTTTTTTGTGTGTGTGTTTGTTTTTCCTTAAATTTTAAATTTTAAGATGCAGCATAATATCTGGGGTTACATATTTTACTGTAATTATGAGATTTGCCATGTTCTCTTTTATCTGGGTTTCCACTAGAGCTTTAGGAAACATTGATAGAAAAAGGATTTGATCCTGAATATAATCAAAAGAGTAAATTAAATTTATACAAGATTATATTACATTGAGATGAGAATTAAGTAAGGAGTCATTGTAACCACCTTCGTGGTCTATTCCTGGAGTGATTGGTGGACAGAAATCAGTGTCTAGGAAATGTATCCTTTTTTTGAACACTGTATAGGCGCCTGCCATGAACACGTTTTAAAATTATATCTGCATTATATATCGGCATAATGAAAAGCATACTGGAAAGTTCTGGATTACTTAAGGCTAATTGATTTCTCTACGGTACTTTTTTCCTTCTACTGCTCTGAATACTTTTTACTCAACTAGAAAGTAGGACGATGAAAACAGGAGATGGGCGAGTCAATTGTGCAAAATGTTATCTCCAGCTATTGTCAAGGTTCAGCTGGGCGTTGCTATGGACTGAGGATTTATGTTCCCCCAAACTTCACATGTTGAAACCTCAAGTCCAGTGTAATGGTATTTGAAGTGAGGCCTTTGGAAAGTGATTAGGTCAAATGGGATTAGTGTCCATATAAAAGAGACCCCAGAGAGTTCCCTGGACCCTTTCACTATGTAAGGACATAGCAAGAAGATAGCTGTCTGTGACCAGGAAGTGGGTCATCACTGAACACTAAATCTGCTGGCACTGTGATCTTGAATTTCTCAGCCTCTACAACTATGAAAAATATATTTCTGTTGTTTATAAGCCATCCAGTCTACCATATTCTGTTATAGTAGCCAGAACAGACCAAGAGAGGCATGATGTTGGAATCAATGTTGACTGGCCTCCTCTGTGACTAAGGGGAAATACTTAGGGATACAAAGTAGTTCTCCCAGAAAGGGCCAGATAAGCAAGATGCTCAGCATTATGTGCAATTCTTTTTGGGCAAGGGAAGTGGAACTTGCAGGCGTCTTTTTGGAAATGGACAGAGAACTTGCCATTTTGTTTCGTGCCTGTCTTCTCCTGGGAAATGTATTGCTTATGGTTAACATATACTCGAAGCTTTAAGTATATAAGCATGGTTATGTTTGTACAAATATTAACAATTACATATTGAACGTATGTCAATATAGACAGTGGCAGCATTTTCACTGGCAGAACCCCTCTGCTTTATTCTGTGATGGCTTCAAAACTAAGAGGTGGTTTTATTCATGCATTTGCTCATGTACAAATTCATCACTCACTCACTCACTCACTCACTCACTCACTCACTCACTCACTCAGCAAATCCTTTCTGAGGGCCTCCTGTGTGCCTGGCATGGGGGCAGGGCATACCACATTGTACTAGTTCCCACTATAGAAGACCAGGATGTTACCCAGCCATCTGAATCTGTGTAAATCCTCTCTTTTGGATCAGTAGGAGTATTCTGTAAATCCTCTCTTATGGCACCAGCAACCCACCAATGGAGAAGAAAACCTAGGCTCCCTGTAGGCAGGACAGTCAAGATGGCAGCAATTTACATAAAACTGAAGCCTGCACTGTTGACAAGAGTTCAATAGGTTCTTTTCTCCTCCTGGAAACTGCTGCAACTGTCGATGACTTCAGGTGATCTCCCAAAGTTTCTCCTTTTGAAGACCAATTACATGCTCAGATGTGTTCGTTGCTCGACAACCGAGTTCACCCTTCCTTGAAATATGACCTTATTCTCTCTGTGGATTGAAATGTCTATTCGTTTTTATTCCAATTAGAATTCTACAGATATGAAAATTAAAATATATCCATAGATGGGAACTTTGGGAGTGTGATGGCGCTGCACCATTGTTGATGGCACTGTCAGGCAGTGTTCTAGATCTTGAGAGTCCGAGAAATATCTGACTATTCTAAATTTCATTTTAAAGCCACTCTGTAGGAAAGAACATGACCAAAATACCTGTGTAAGTCAGGTAACAATCTGGACTGAGTTACTTTATTGCGGGGGAGGGTAGGTGGGAAGTAGATCTATTGGGACTTCTGGTCTCTAAGGACATAAATTGAAGCCGCTGATTTCCCACTGGAGAGTAGACATGGCAGGCACACGGTGGAAAATGACCTCAACTTTGCATAGCACAATGTCCTCCCAGTGGCCACAGCATAGTCATCACCTCTGCACATCTTGAGTCCATCACAAGGATCCTATGAATTTCTTACTTGTAAACAATGGCACAGCTCCATCACACTCCCAAAAAGTTCCCATCTATGATATATTTTAATTTTCCTATCTGTAGAATTCTAGTTTAATAAAAGTGAATGGACATTTCCACCCACAGTTATTTATAACAAGGGCACATGTGATATCGCATAAAAACAAATTCCTTCAAGCCATTGTGGCCTTGGTTTCCATTTCTAGCATCTTACGTTAGTTATTCTTTTTTCCTCACTTATTTATTTGAATATTACTTATTCAGTGGGAGGAAATGAAAATATTTGTAAATATGATCTAATGTTGCAATTTCCAGTTCTTCTTAACATTTTGATTATATTTGTTGATTATATTTGGTTTAACATTTTGATTATATTTGTCCACTAGAAAGTTTAAACATGTTTCAGGTACTAGAAAACAAAGACAAATTTTTATGGATAAACTGGAAACGTTTCTTTTCATCATTCTTTACTTTTTCCCCCAGTGACTACAAATTAACTATGGTTTCTTTTCATTTTCTTAGTAGCTGCCAACACTGTCAAATTGCTAAAACATTTTTTTCCCCCTTAAAAGAGAAGCACAACTGTGGTGAAGCCATCATTTTGCAGAAAGACCAACTTCATGAGCCTTTATATGGCTTTGCCTAAAACTTTAAGTTTTAATACCAGCAAAAATACCTAGAATTTGCAGAAGTATTTCTGCTTCTGCTTGTTGATGCCAGATTAAGTGACTAAATCAGATTAAAGTTATTTATTGCTTGGGAGAACACCTGTTAGTTTCACTCAGCTTTGGTCCTTAGAAGCTTTAGGAAGCATTCCTAAATAAACCACTGGACCTATAAACTGTTTATATTATTTTTCTTCCCAAATGAGAAAAAAAAGAGCTACAGCAGTGGTAGCAAACAAACAAACAAACAACAACAAAACCCTAAATTTGGACCAGCGATCTCCAATATTCCAAGTTTTTTGGAGCAACAGAAATTGGTGAAGAAAATGTTTGGCAATTGCTTAAGAAAATACTGTACATATTTAGCATCCCTTTGTACTTTGTTTATACTCAGTAAGCACATACAAGCTGTAAAGCTGAATTTAAATTAGGATAAACAACAAAACAAGCCTCTAAGAAAATAAGAGGGTGGGGAATGAAGCCATGCCAAGTGCCATTAAAGATGCATCTGTTTATCACCACCCAGTTTCATGAGTCCAAGATGATTCATATGCTTTTTGTGAAGAGAATATCCATTGTTGTGGCAAAAGTAAATGTATTTTGATAGTTGCATGAAATATTTATCTATCTATTCAATCAGAAAAAAGTTGTCTTCATCACTCAAACATATATTACTTTTTCAATTTCCTGTTAGTAATGTTTTTTTTAACGTTCTTTAGGGTGAGACCACAGAATTTCTCATTTCTCACGACAAAGACCATAACTCATTAGAATTATGCTGATGAGTTTTTCTCATAAAATTGCATCCCCATTTTCATAGGTGGCCAATCTGCAACCTTATCCCTAATGATTAGCCAGTTTTTGATAGACGTATGCAAAGAGAGCTGGATATACTCTTCCAGTTGTGGTTTCTCATAGTTTTCTAATTCCTACTTTAAATGTCCCTCAGAAAAAGAGTATTTGGAAGGCACTTCAAATTTGGTCCTGGTGAAATATGATTTATTATTGCTAATAAACCAATCAATAAATATAATGATTTTCTGACTGTCCCATTTTAAGCTCAATAATTTATAAGTCATGCTGATAGCATGAATTTTGGCATTTTTAATTTCAAAAGTTATTTTTGAAGTACAGCCTTGTCAGGAATATGTCTCACAGCCTTGCCAGATGATATCATTCACAGACTAGCCATATATATTGTTAAGTAATGGAAAAGCTGGAATAGTGATACTTTCATCAAAGAACCATTGAGATGTTTAGCTACAAAACCAAAAATAATCTATTTAACTTCGCTAAAAAAATTGGAGCATTTTAAGCAATGTTTGTAGTATCATATTTGGTTTCTGAGAAGGGTAAGTTTTTAGTACTTTCTGATTCATCTAGGTTCTGGATTTCAGGAACCAGTCTAGATATGCAAAACCACAGATACTATTCTCATTTCTACTGCCTTATCTCCATGTGAGCCTGGAGGGGCAGAAACTCTACTTTTCAAATATTTAGAAATGTGTATGATTTTATAGTCTCAGAAATCAAAATGAATTCTCAGAGTCTGGAGTAGCACACTATGTCATTTCCTTTTGTGTTCATTTAAGGAATTTGTGTATCACCTTTTAAACATAAACATTCTTTCAATAATGTTACCCTTTGTATTAAAAATCCTAAATAGTTCTTTTATAACCGAATAATACTGAGAAGATCCTCATATTAAGAAGGCTTCCATTTTAAACTTGCAAGAAAATCTTCAAATTCCATGTGAATTTAAAACAGATTTTTGGTTTTGCCCATGTTATTTACCCCTTCCTTTTGGCTATCTAGGATAGCTTGCTGATGTTACTTGCAGATTTACTGAAGGCAGATGGCAATGTTTTCATTGTAGACCATCAGAGGAAATCAACAGTTGTTAAACGACCCTAGCAGGTACTATCTCTGTGGCCCTGCCTTTTGATTAAATAAAGTACAACATTTTGTTATGGAGAAAAGTGAATGCTATTATGTCTAGCAGCCATCTAGTCATGTCATAGAGGCGAGCTAGACATCATCTAGCCTGTTGCTGCTGCTGCTAATCTGATGAAAACAAGATTGTCCAGCTTACCCGGTCACTAATGGTGTGGGCAGCTGACTCAAAAATCATCAAACTGGTCTTCTCTGCTTGCTGGCGGGACCATGGGTTTCAAGACAGATGTGGGTGCCAAGGGTTTAACATCTTTTGTTACTTTTACTTTTTACAACAACCCCAAAATGTTAGCTGTTAAAACAATTGAAGTAAGTTAATTAAATTAACAATTGCCATTTTCATCAGCTAGAGTAATGCTGGATGACCAACTTAAAAGCATATCCACATAAAACTTCGATATATTAAACAGACCCTACTTTAGGCCAGGCACAGTGGCTCACTCCTGTAACCCCAGCACTTTGAGAGGCTGAGGTGGGTGGATCACTTGAGGTCAGGAGTTCAAGACCAGCCTAGCAAACATGGTGAAATCCCATCTCTACTAAAAAAATACGAAAATTAGCAGGCCGTGATGGTGTGTGCCTGTAATCCTAGCTACTCGGGAGACTGAGGCAGGAGAATTGCTTGAACCCAGGAGGCAGAGGTTGCAGTGAGCAGAGATGGCAGCACTGCACTCCAACCTGGGCGACAGAATGAGATTCAGTCTCAAAAAACAAACAAAAAACCCAAACGGACTCTACTTTAGATCAGCCACCCTAAGTGGTTAAAATGTATATAGATAGATATATATTTATGAAATGACTACTATATGGCAGGCACTGTATTAGGCACTTATACATATTATGCTGAAAGCAGCTTTGTTTCAGAGGAAAGTTGGGCTTCAAAGCAGCCAGATCTGGGCTCAAATCCAGGCTCTATCACTGACTGTATGGCTCTGGAAAGTTGGTTAACTTTTCTTTCTTTTTTTTTTTTTTTTTTTTTGAGATGGAGTCTCGCCCTGTCACCCAGGCTGGAGTGCAATGATGCAATCTCAGCTCACTGGAACCTCCGCCTCCTAGGTTCAAGCGATTCTCTTGCCTCAGCCTCCCAAGGAGCTGGGACTACAGGTGCCTGCCACTATACCTGGCTATTTTTGGTGTTTTTAGTAGAGACAGTTTCACCATGTTGGCCAGGCTGGTCTCGAACTCCTGACCTGAAGTAATCTGCCGAGGCCTCTCAAAATGCTGGGATTACAGACATGAGCCACCGCGCCTGACCTGTTTAACTTTTCTGAGCCTTCAGTTCCTCAGCTGTAAATTAGAGATGATAGTGCAAAATCATTGTAAGAATGAAATGAAATGAAATGATGAATTTATGCAAAAATGCTTATTGAATAGCATATTAGCATATATGAAATACTCCATTCAGGCCACAGATTTTATTACTGTATTTATGGTCTTTATATGCCACGTGCCATTCTAGCCACTTGGTTCTAGCTGCAGTGAACAAAACAAAATGTTTTAAATTATTATTACAGTACAGTGATTAAAAGCAATCTCTATTAGACATAACTGAGTTTGAATCCAGCCATTTCTAGTTGGGTGATATTGGAAGTTTCTTCATCTGTATAATGGGAATAAACCACATTGTGTGTGGTGGTAAAGATAAAGTAATATATCAAGTGCTTGGCACATAAATAGCTACTTAGCACATAAATAGTGCTCAATTAGTGGCAGCAACATATTAATTTATTATTGCTATTAATACGAATCCTCCTAACAAACTTGAGAGGAATATATTGGTGTCATTTCATGGAAGAGATAACTTTAGCTGAAGAAGATTAAATATCTTGCCAGGGGGTGCAGAGCTGCTTGGAGATGAAGTCAGGATTCAGATTTGTCTGATTTGAAAGTCCATGTTCTTTATCCTGGGCCACCTTTCATGTCAGTACGTGGATATTTGCACTGTCCACCTCTGTTACTCTAAGGAGATTGGTTTATTGTGAGTATCTATTGGCAAGTATCTGATCTAGGGAGTGTGCAACGTTTTTTTTTTCCTGTTTGTGTATCTGTGTGTTGCTTGATTAATAGCATTTACTTACAAATATAAAGCTGCATCACATCTTGACTTCACTGTAGTATTCTGAACCCTCCACCTGATGACATCTTCTCAGGATCTACTTATATTGTTGGTTATACAGGTAGAAAAACTTAGTTGGCGAGATAAATGGCAATTTGGAGTAATGGCTAGTGCACTTAATTCAACTGGGTCATTCGAAGGCCTACGTTTGAACTTAATCTGGCTCTTCTCCCTGTTGTGAGTTGTGACTTTTCTATTCCTACCTAACTCTGATTTCTCATTTCTTTCTTATTGGCTCTGTGAGTTGATGACATCCTTAAGAGTATTCATCATGTCAACAACTCGCAGGCCAACAAGAAAGTTGGGTGCATTATTGGGCATATGGTGTGGTAAATGATATACTGAAAGTTTATTTGAAAGTTTAATGTTTCTCACGTGAATTTAATGTTTTCTCCTCTCCAATAACGCTCTTCTTAACTATAAACATAGTTTGAAGATGGAGCTGATGTTGTTCTAGGATGCTAAACCAAAATTCAGCACTTCCTCCTTTTCTTGTCTGCCCTCCTCCTACTCAAATCAAGTTTAATTTTCATTCTACAGTTGGAAAAGCTGAGATATAAATGCCTTCCACTCCCATCCCTGACTTTTTGTTAAATACTAAAAATGAGCCATCATCAACAGCCCTTGTATGGTCTTATTGATACTGGAATTGGTTCAGGATATTTATCAAATAAATAGCATATTTCCTTAATTATACTTATAAACATTTCAATGATCACTTCTTTTTTTTTAAATATTTTTAACATTTTTGAAATTAGGCTACCTCTAACAATTGATATATTTATCAAATGTGGTATTTTCTTTCCTCCCCTCCAAAAATCAGTGGTATGACTTTTAAAATCAGTGGTGTCTTAGACTCAAAATAATTCTTGCTCTATCAACCTCACAGAGTTAGAAGACTCAAAATACAGCATTCGATATTCCTCTTTTTCTTTGGAAGGGTTTACCTTATTCTGGGTGGATCTAGAAATGTGTGGGGTCTTGCCACATTAGGAGCTCGATCAATTCTAACATCACTGTGCTGCGTGGGACAACAATCTTCAGCTGCAATCTTCAGCCCAACAGAAGATTCACTAGGATAGGGTTTTCTATTGAGCTCTGAAAGGCTAATTTGATGAGTGCCCATACGAAGCACTCACCATGCATTTCTTTCCTCATCGCTAGGTTGCCTCACTGGAAGGCAGGAGACCTGTGGACACCTTAAGGCGATTTTCTCTGGCAAGAAGTGGAGATCTGATACAGACTTTTCAAGAACATCTCATTGCTTTAGACAATTCCCTGACACTACCTGTCCAGTTCCTTTGATTAGTAAAAATAATGATAGTAAGAATACCAGTTAAAATACCCTGTATTTATTCGGTAAGGTTTATATCTCTTTACAGTTTTCAAGTGTGAGAGTGTGTGTGTGTGTGTGTGTGTGTGTGTGTGTGTATGCCTTCAAGAGAACTCTGTGAGGTTGACAGAGCAAGAATTACAATTCCCATTTGCAGATGGAGACATGAAGGTTCTGGAGTTTGTGACATGTCTATGGAACAGCCAGGAAATGAACCAGGTCTCTGAACCCGAGAAAATCAGGGTGATATGGAAGAATGGGAATGGACTTTGAACTCAAATCTCAGTTCTGCCACTTCCAAAAGATGTTATCCCAGGGAGTCACTTAACCCCTGATGCCTTGAGAGTTTGCACAGCTGAGACAATCAAATCTGCCGTGAACTGCTCTGTTAGGATTATAGATGATTCCAGCCCCAGGGTGAAGGCTCAATGCTTGGGAGATATTATTTTCATTGTTCTTTTCTAGAAGTCACTTGGCCCAAAGGACTTCAGCTAAAGCCTAGCACTTCTCTAAGAATTAAGCCAAAGAGCTTTGCGCACAGTAAGAAGTCACGTGAACATTCGTTATCGTATTTTGCCATAGGGAGGCACTAATTGGAATGTAAACTATGCTCATGAAAGAAAGAGCTAATATGTCAGACTAGCTCTGAGGGAGCTGTTTGTAAATGGCATCTTGTTACGCAGTACCTGTTTAGAATTATAGCTGCTATTTAGGTTGCTTCGTTAGTTAATTGGTCCTCTCCTGTCCTTTAGACAGACAAGATGTGCCAACAGTCTTGATTTAGGAGCCTCCACAAGAAAACGTTTCCTAATTCCCAGGAAAATGAAATACTCACGGATAAACATTTAAAAGATGGGCCAGGAGTGGTGGCTCACCCCTGTAATCCCAGCACTTTGGGAGGCCGAGGCAGGTGGATCGCCTGAGGTCAGGAGTTCGAGACCAGCCTGGTCAACATGGTGAAACCCCGACTCTACTAAAAATACAAAAATTAGCTGGACGTGGTGATGTGCGCCTGAAATCCCAGCTACTAGGGAGGCTGAAGCAGGAGAATCGCTTCAACCCTGGAGGTGGAGGTTGCAGTGAGCCAAGATTGTGCCATTGCACTCCAGCCTGGGCAACAAGAGTGAAGCCCCGTCTCAATAAATGAATAAATAAATAAACAAACAAAATAAAAAGATAAACAAAACGCTGCAGCAGCCAGAAAGGGGGAAAGTGACAGCACGCCAGTTCTGCTTTAGGTGAGAGAGAGCTTGGTCCTCTCTAGCTCAATCTTCAGGGAGAATCCTGCAAAGTAGATTTCTCACTGTGCATTCCTACACACCCCTTTTACGGTACATGGCAGCTTGCACTGCTGAGTTTTGCTGGGCAAGGAGAGTAGAAAGAAAGAGTTCAGAGAGGGCTTTCCTTTCAGTTCTTTAAGGTAACCCTAAAGCTATTGATAATATTTTCATTTCAGAAATGTGGTGCGGGGATAGAAGGATGGAGGGCGGGGCGACCTTGGGCAGGGCCGCACCCGCCGTCCTAAGAAGGCACAGCCTGGCGCTTCTGCTGGGGCCCTGACATCCAGCGTGTCCGCAGCTGGGCCGCACCACGGCAAAGCTTCCCGTCAAGCCCGTCGCCCGCGGAGTCCCTGCGCTTCGGGGCTCAACAGCGCCATTTACCATCGAGAGGGTCCCAGGCCTCAGGACGGCGAGGGCACTTCCGCCCTTCACTCCACAGCCACCCTCCCACTCCCCCTCTGCCTGGGCACTGCAGGAGAGCCCCTTCAGGGAGCGCCTCGGGTCGTCCCACGTTCATTTGCCCTCGGTTTGCATATGACGAGTCCCTGGGACTTTTTGGCAACAGTTTGAGATGAGATCCTTTATTTCTGCAAAAGTGTTATGTAGGTGTGTGCCCTCAAAACAACACAGAAACCACCGCGAAGCCCCGGTTGCAAAGGAAGCCCCCACTGGAAGAGGTTCTTTTCTGATTTAAATCACTATTTCGCATTTTTTAAAAAAGTGGATAAGGATGAGTGTGAATGGCTTCCTGCAGCATTTTTTGAAGTGGGCTCTGCCAGCGTGAACTCTAGGAAGTGTTCGGTTGGGAAAAACAGGGTTAAGAAAATAAAAGAGGTTGCTGGGGTGAAGCTCAGCGGGGCAGCACTACCGCCTGGCTCCGCCCACGGGTGGGTCCCACGCAAGACGGCTGCGCGTTGCTGCCCGGCTCCTCGGACCAGACGACTCTGGTTTGTGGGGGGCATCTTGAGGGACTCGTTATTTTCCCGAAGCGCACACTTAGGGAAAAACGTCATTAATGCAACTGCTTCTCCGGAAATGAGGAAATAAAACTCTCAACTGGGCTCAAAGGGGAAATTTGGTATGTTAGGAGAAAGATTGAGGTTGTTTATTGTTTTATCTTTATAACTCAGATGAAGTCAGGGTAAAATTCCTATAATGTTACTAATCCCGCGAACATATATATTTCCCAGTCTCTAGAAAGAGCTGATTTAAGAAATGTTACTCGATTTTTAAAAATACTACTTGAAGTATAGTTCACACAATGCGACTTAATTTTTACACCTTTTAAAATAAAATTTCCTGTAATGACATTGCACATGAGACAATACAAGCTTTTTTCAAATTTTTTTTGGTTTATAAAAGATGGTCAAAAGCATTAGTTAAGCAATGTGATATGAATAGATTGGTCTCTTCATTGTATTTGTGAGAAAACATACAGACACCAACTCTGAGTTTTCAACAAAACATGTTTGATTCTTATTTATGCAAAATATAGAAACAATATATTCTAGTGCCTTTTTTTTTGTATTTAAAAAGGGTATTATTCTGTACATATTACTTCGTATCTTGCTTCTTCAATTAATATTTTGGAGTAAAAATGCAGAACGTGCATGGAAAGGGTTCATTTTATCATGGTAATCACCTTGAGAATGGGAGAAGAAGGTGCTACAGTTTCAGCTATGTCTGTCATGTTTTCTTTTTTATCTTAAAAATTTTTTTTAAATTAATTTTTTGTGTGTGGCTGCTTCCCACCGCTCCTACCCCTCTGTTTCTTTTAAAAATAAGCAAGAAAACTGAAGCTAATATGGAGAAAAAATGTCAATATGCAGGTGGTTAAACAAGAGTGCCTTTTGTATTGTTTTGCAAAAATTATTTTCTATACATTTAACATGTTTCATTGTTTAAAATGAAATAAAGTAATATATGTGAATCTCCCTAAACTCCTGATCAACTGGCTTTGGCAGGATATTTCTAATGAACCTCATTTATTTAGTCACATGGTCAGAATTACACATATTTCTTTTCCACAGGGTTTGAAAATAATTTTACAAATGTGTTCAGCTACGGTTTTGTTAGTTCTTGGCAGATCTAATAACTCCTAGAGTGGGACTCAACACTCACTGAATAAATTCATTATATCTCAATCCTTTGGCTGAGATTTGCATTTACTATAACTGTATTTTCATTTATTTTGTAGTGATTTGCTTTAAAAGATTCTCATGTATTTAAAAGGTTGGGCTAATTACTTTCGCAACCCACAGTTCAGGGTCAATTGCTGGGTTTTCGTCCTAAAAGAATAGTCATGATTTATTAAATGCTTATGACATATATCAGGCACTGTGTCAGGCACTTTTTCTACCACATTTAACCCCACAACAAATATATGTGAGAAGCCTATCATTCCTGTTTTACTGATGAGGAAACAGAGGCCCAGAAAAAAGTTTTATAACGTATCCAAGGTCCACGCAACTAAGAAGTGATAGTGTTTGGGTTCCAATCAAAGCCCATGCTCTTAGCTACTCTCTTGCTCTCCGGAGATGTTATTTATCTTATTACAACTCAGAGCAACATCCCCATCTGAATATCATGTTGCTTCAATTCTAAGATACGTATTTTTAACCATGTTTGAAAGTGATGACATCAGGATGGCCTTCCAGTTGATGCGTACATCCATGATGCTGGTGGTGTTCCTGCCTCTCCATCCAGCCCTCTCTAGCTCAGAGCTTTTGAATAGAATTGAATGGCAATCAATGGTTTTGCACCATCAAAGGCATATTCTCTAAGTCATAATGCACAGGCTGCTGTTAGAACCATTCGATAGGTTTTCTTTCATCATGGCCTTGTGGTCATTTTAGGAGGCAGCCCCTATCCTACACTGCTCCAGCAAATCCTTCCAAATCTCACCAAACCAACTCTGCTCAGCTGACATACAATAGTATGTACATTCTTGAGTAACCTGACCAGGTAAGTCTCTTTACTTTTCCTTCTTTTTAATACGTTGAAATAGTGATGTTTAGTTGATTTCACCTCCCTGCCTTGATTGGCTTTTTAAGGACCAATGCATTTGACTTTACTTGCTGCCACTTAAGAAAATTTCACAGTGGTTTAGGACTTAATTTCATCAGGAAACATTCTGAGCTTCAGTTAAAATGTAGAATGCTTTCTTTAGCACCAGTAGAAAATAAAATTTCATTTGCTTTTACTTTGCTGCAATAACGCCAATAAGAAGATATTGCCAGGGGCACCAGGGAAGCCAATTCTATAGCTGAACAAATCGATAGTAAATCTACTTGCCAAATCTTGAACATACCCACTGAGTAAGTGTTAAGAGCACGTATATACACTCACACTTTCCCTCCTCCCTACTGAACTATCCAAGATAAGGGTAAGATTTCCTTAAAATAACTTAATGTCCTACTAAGATTTTCACATTCTCAAACTCCTCACACATACAGACTTTAGCATGGGTTTTTTGTGCACAGTTATGAACTGAAAACACATACCATCTTGATTAATAGGTAGCATTTATTGGGTGATAGCATTATTGAGTGATGATTATGTGCCTGATGCCATTCTCAGGACTTTAATCCTAGGACCTGGTGTTATTATTATCTCCATTTTTCAGATGAAGAAATTGAAGCACAGAATAAGGAAACTGCCCAGTCTCACAGCTGGTGGATGGCAGTCTGGCTCCAGAACCCTTTCTTTTTGCTTGTACACTGTACTGCCTCTTGCTGCATGTTCAGATCAAATATAGGTTTCCAGAAACTATGAGACAAAACTCTTAACAATGATGATGATGATAATTATGCAATCATTTATTGAGAATACCTGTGTACTCAGGCACTGTGGTAGGCTTTCCCCACACATTATCTCATTTAATCTTCACAACCTAGGAGCTTAGATTTTAGTATCTTTACTTTATAATTGGCAAAACTGAGGCTCAAAGAGCTCAAGTAATTTGCCCAAGGTCACAGAGCCAGTTATGGGCCAACCTGGAATTCAAACAAGTCCACAGCTAGCACCCATTCCATTGCCCACCTGCCACACTTGCATGATTTCCAGATCCAGTAAACAAAGAGAACTAGGATGTTTTTCTCAGCAATGCCATAGTCATGATCAATTTCATGACTACTAATTTCAGGAGGACACATGCTACCTTCCCACCTCAGAGTGAAGTTGGGTATGATATAATTTTAGAGCCTTTAACATCCTTGGGTAAGATATGTACTTTATGATTTTATTTATTTATTTTGGAAACAGGGTCTCACTCTCTCACCCAGGCTGGAGTGCAGTGGCACAATCTTGACTCACTGCAACTTCCGCCTCCCAAGTAGCTGGGACTACAGGTGTCTGCCAGCAGACCCAGCTATTTTTTTTTGTAGAGACAGAGTTTTGCCATGTTGTCGAGGCTGGTCTCAAACTCCTGGACTCAAGTGATCCACCTGCGTTGGCCTCCCACAGTGCTGAGATTACAGGCATGAGCCGCCATGCCTGGCCTCTACTCTATGACTTTAGAACGCAGTATTTCTGTTAAAATTTATAACTCTATTGAATAGTGTCTGTTCTTTGAATTAATGACACATGAGTGGGTGGGGTTAGAAAGTTATAAAAACGACTGAAGTTTTTCCTCCTTGTTTTCTCATAATAACTACCGGTTGGGAAAAAAAGGAGCAGGAATAAAATTCTTCAATATATGGAGATTTCCTATCTCTTTAAATTTACTGATATCTGGTTAATAGAAACAGAGTCAGATGCCAAGATAGGGAAGCAAAACTGCCAAGTCCCAGGTGGGGGAATTTCTTTCTGTTGAGAGTTGAGGGCCAAGAGCCTGAAGTAAGATTCTGGCATGTCTCCTCATGTGAGGTGGGCATCTACCCAGCAGAGGAGGCAGCCTTAGGACTGCTTGCCCTGCAAAAGTGCACCACTGGCATAGTCTGTGGGCCCTGTGAGACACTAAGTAAGTTTCGCGGCTGCCTCATATAGGTTCCATTTGAACGTTAAGAATGAAATCATGGCTTAGGTAGGTTAAGTCATGGCTCCAAGATCATAAAACTAGAAAGAGGTGAAGCCTAAACTCAATCCCAGGTAGGTCTGAATTCAAAGTCTTAACTACTGAATCTTGTCTTTTGTTTCCGGGCAGCCAAAAGAATCTAGCAGGAGGGGAGGATCAGAACATTTCTGATAATAGAACCCCCATCTCACCCCACCCCTTCTCAACAGACCTAACCTCACCAAATGATCACTAGAGTAAAACATGCTTTCCACACTTAGGTTTAGATTTTAATGTGATTACTCCTGGGTGAACTTCCAAATGTAAACAGTAGTTGATGTCAAGAACTCAAGTGAAAGAATCTTTAAATGTATTCTGAGTTTTCTCTTTGTACCCTTCCTGGGAAAGCGCTATGGAGATTTTTAAGAAATCGAAAATGGGCTGGGTGGAGTAATCCTACTTTACATGGTATTTTGAGCAAGGCTAATTTTAAGAATCTGGTTTCAATGTATTGCTACCTTTTGTGCCATGTTAACATAAGCCAAAGGAATATGCACACACACAAACAAAAAATAGATAATTTTTGCCTATCTCTTTTGGTGTAATTTGACCATAGGCTGTTCACCCCACTTCACAGGGCCATGCAAGTATCTCTGTGCTAACAGTTGTAGGACATGCACCTTTTCCTGGGAAGATAACCGGGTTGATATTCTAAACATAAAAAAAAAACAAACCCCAAAACAAACAAACAAAACCAACCATATTGCTGCTACAGGAATATGGCCAACTATCCACTGGAACTTTGAGTATTTTAACTCTTGAACTCTTTCTGTACTAGGTAGAAGACATGACCCCACTGGGCACATGTGTTAAAACTTAAGATTTCATGAGTGGGCATTATTGATTTCTCTGTGAATGTAATTTTTTTTCCACTTTAGGAGGTTTGTGTACCACATCAAATAAACGATCATACCACAGTTTCTAAAGTAAAAGTCAACTCTTATACAATGTATGCACAGTACCAATCAATCTTCTACGTGTAAGATCATTTTCTAATGGGTACTTATGGGCTGGTAAAGCTATCCCTGGGGTTTGGCAAAGGCCAAAAAAAGCAAAGGTAGTAACTCCAGCCCCTGAGAATATCTAATTGGCAAAGTAATCAGCCCTTAAATGATCAGAAGAATAAAATCCTAATAATTCCTTCTATATAATGGATTTTCTGCATCACAAATATTCAAGTGATAGAGAGTAGCAGTGTATTTTACTTAGATGTAGGAACACAAAAATCAGAGGAAATATCCGTCGGTGGATATGGTTTCTATCTTGAACCCCTAAAATTTACATCTCAAGGGCCAGTTCCCTGGCTGGAGTGAGGCAGGGTGTCCTATTTCTGGGCACAGCTCTAGGAAGCAGCGAGCTGATGTGAGTATGAGTTATAGATATTAAAACCAACTTTTCCTCCACACCAATACCCCGTCCCTCCAGAAATCTTAATAGGCTTTTGAGAGCCTCCATTTAGAGCCGGCTGCATAAAATGATCCTTTGATGAAAAGGGATTGGAACAAGGGTTAAAGCAGACATTGAAAGGTTACTGTAGAGGGCACAGTGTTCATACAACCCTTCTTTAATATGTGTGGTGTGCACCTGTGATAAGATGATTCATTACATGGGGCCTCTCTTTGACAAGCTCCATCGTTCAGCCCTCAGGGTTCTGATGGGACAATCCTGCACCCGCCCAGGAAATAAAACAAGGTCAGTTTTTTTTCCCTGGGACGTAGACGGAGACGATTTAGCTTATAATGCATCTTTGTTTACTCTTTATGTAAAATAAAAACAGGGTTCAAGACATCGAAATGCCTGCTCTCCACAGAGCAGGCCAAGCAGGGAGGATGCAGACACACTGCTGGGCAAATAAGTAAGGCTGGGGAAAAAATCTTTGTGAGAATGCTAGCCCCTTCTCCCTTGGATTTCATGATCATGAACAGTCACACTGGAAAACCAAGTGTCCTAACCACTGGGTTGTGAGAAAGGCCTTCAGATGGAGGGTACCCTAACATCATCAGTTTCATCTCGTTTGCTTTTTATGCAGGTTTTGGGTTTATTGAGTCGTATGAAGCTCTTCCAGTATCTTGTATGAGCATTACGTGGCACATTAGCAGTGTGAGGGGACGGACCCTATCTCACGACATGAGGAAGGTTTACTGCCCCTGTCATACTGAAGTAAATCAACAAGCATGCCAGAGGTTGCCTGGCTTCCATGGGAATTGGCAGGAGGCCGGGGGCCATGGAGCTGACTTGCATTTGGCTTCATTCTAACTCACCCCTTTTCTTTGTTGCTTTTAAAAGACTTCTTCATCACCTTCCCATACATTCAAAAATTGGCTTTGTTAAGACTAATTTTGATATCTTACAGCAATTATGGAAGGAAACTGATCAGTTTCCCTCATTATCCAAGTTCTTCCCTAAGTGAAAAATAAAAAAAGCATTTTATTTTTTAAATGTAACTTTTTTTTTTTGAAAGAATGCCCCTGTAATGCAAAGTAACTTCTTCATATAACGTCATAACATGAGTCACAGTACAGAGATAAAAACAAAATAAAACTTTGACAATCTAGAGGTAGGAAAAAAAATCTTGCTTCTAAAATATAGAAACACCTCCCAACCCTTCTCCTATTCTTGACATTGCTAGTAAACATTATTTATTTGCCTCGAATAGATGCGGTTACATATCACTGTCATGCAAAAGAAATTCATTTCCTTTCCGAGTTCAATCTGTGATAAAAATGCACTCTTGTTCCCATCTCCCACTCACCTGTCCTTGTGCATTAGTAACTAGTTGACCTGTGACCCCCTGAAGACTGGAGAGGGCATTGCCAAAGGCCTGTGAGCTTGCTATGGAGCTCATGGCTGCTGCAGCCGCTGCAGCCTGACTTGCTAGTGGATTATTAACCAGCTGCAAAGAGAGAAAAGATCACCGTGAAAACCACCGAGAGGCACAGGCACAGCACACGGATACAACATTGACTCTAGGGAGGTAGTTCTTGCCTCAATTCGCTCATGCAAAGGGGCCTGGAATCCACCGGAGGGGCGTGGCGAACATTCCCCGGAAGCTCTGGGGTAGGGGGATGATGGAAACGAGGCTGGAGGGAAAATGTTGGGCAGCTTGATGGAGCCTGGGTTTAGGGCTAGCCCAGGAGGGAACGAGCCTGAACTTTAGGGGTGAGGTGGGCTGTTAGGACCTTCTTGGGTGGAGAAATGATTTTGCAGAAGCCCTCTAGATTAAATAAAACTCTGAGGAAATATCTGCTTTCCCTGAGGTAACCAGACAGAATAGCGGAGTAAATAGGATAGGGGTTGTGGAAAGAGAGGAATAGATTTTTAGGATTTCTGCGAATGAATTTATCATTTCCATTTGTGGATTGCAGTTTCTTTCAGGGACATCGGGTGAGGCAGGTGTTCCACCCCACTTTCTTGTTTGAGGGGAGAAGGAAACCAAAGCCAGTAGAAATGGGAATCTATGGCCTCTGTGCTCTCAGAGGGTGAGTCTAGGGCTGCGACAATTTTGGGGCTTTACCCTAACCACAGGATTCAAGGCCAATAAGAATGGCTGTTTGATGCATGGTCAGATTGACAACTGCTTGCTGTTGTAGCTGATATATGGTCTTTCCTCAGCCTCTTTCCTGGGACAAGAGTGAAACAGGGAGGAAGAAAGAGAGAGGGGGAGAGAGACCTGCCAGGGAGGAGGTTATGGCTGCCAAAATCTGTTTTTCCATGGAGACCAATTCAATATTCTCCTTCCTGCCAATTTTCCACGCCACAGGTTTTCAGGCCTTCTGACCATGAGGCAGAAGTGTGGCTTCAACTAAAATCTGCATTTAGGTTAATGACTAGATATAAATTCAAGAAACATTTAAACTATTTTCACAGTATTGGTTTTGATACATGAATTTCATTTGTATTTATTCTAGGGTGTTATTTTTTTCCCATATAGTTTCTCTCAAGTACAACAATTGTTGTGTTGGAAATAATGCATTTTCCATCACCAGTTCCCACATCCATGAAATTCCTGCATTTTTTTCAGAAACATGCCAAGACTAAGACTTGGTGGAAAAAAATTAATGCCATACCTAATTCAAGTCCTGGAAGCTCTTCTAAAAATGCTACTTTTTAAACTTTCCTTTCTTTATTTTCTGTCTCAGTCTTTCTTCTCTCTCTCTTTTCCTTCTTCCCTGTTTCTTTCCTTCAAACCATATTTAATTTCTTAATTTCTTTGGAAATTTGCCTAGAGATTATACTATCTTATGAAGAAGGAAATATTATCAGAGAAAACATCAAAAAGGGCAGGAATTTAATAATTATTTTTTCATTAATGTGATATCTTTATCTTATTGGTTTCTTTATTCATTTATAACTACATTTCACATAACTGTTCTTCAGTAATTCTGCTGACCCAGCTATTTTTTTTTTAAAATGAGAATCCATTTTAAGTTGATTACTTTATGTCTTTTGCCTTTATCTCTCTCCTAAAAGACAATAATGATTTTCTTTTTAAGGAGAAAAAAATTCTCACTCATCAGCCTAAAGAGAAACCCTGTCTTATCCCAGATTACCACCATGGGATTTAAAATTCAGGTTGGTCTTGATTGTGATTTTTGGAGTATGTCTTTATAGGATAGATGGGGTAACAGTATGCATCCAGAAGTAACTCTCCTTGTTTGTAGACTACCTGAAGTGAGAAGAGTTCATAATGTGTTCTTTTTTTTTTTTTAACTTCTGAAGTGAGAAGACTGCATTGGAAACACTGTCTCCAAACTGCTGGTACAGACACTGACCATTGGTACAATATTTTTAGGTCATTTATCAAGTGCCATGTTTACATTTCTTTCATGCAATACAAGTTGAAATCATAATGAAATTCTTGAGTTTTGGAATATCTCAAAATAAGCTTCTTCATCCTCAACAAATGATTAAATTATGTTCAATTGGATCTTAGTGTCGAACATGGATTTGGTCCATGGATTTTGGGTGAACAATTTAAATATCTATATACAGACTGCTCTCTGAAGAGGATGGGCATTTATTTATATTTAATGAAAAGAAAATATTTTTATTAACTGCAAGACATTTCCCTAACATCTATGTTGATCAAAAATTCATATAGGAAATTATAGAATTATTCTCTGGATACAAAATAGCATAGATTGGGAATTTCCTACATTTAGGACACTAGTGTGTTGTTCAGATATAGTCCCATGCAATTTGCTGCATATTCAGGTATTGCATAAATATAAACAATTATGCTGAATACGAAACAAAGTCTCTACTTAAAAGTGAGCTTCTGAGCCTTTGTGTTTTGGGGTCAGAAATGGGTATACTTCAACTGCTTTGGACTGCTGCCTTGGCTTATTTTTAATGTTTATTTCCTTTGTATTCTGGTCCTAGCTTAAAATCTAATTTGGTCCTCTTTTTGCTGCCCTTCCCTCTTAATAAAGCAAATGCCAACTCAGATGACTCTTTTACTTCCTACCCGGCATTCCGGTAGGTCTTTGTGGAAGTTGTCTGAGCTCTGGGGAGATGCCTTGCTGTCCCTGTAGAACTAGAGCTAGAACCACAGTCACAGAGTGTGGTGTGCACAGACAGTGGGTGCAAGCCAATCTGTAAGCTGACAGCATTCCAGGAGGACCCCTGGTGGTGTTGATGGATGCAACTTTATACCTACATATCTTTTGGCTTCTCTGTCTGTGACTGCCAAGGCAGGGATGTACTATGCATTAAAATATGTGGCAGGGAAGTGGAGGGGGTGGTCAGGAAGCCACACGTGTTCTTCTCATCACCTCGGGTCATGTCACTCTGTATTGTCCCCAGTCATATCATGTTAGCACTGCTCCTATCAATATTTCTTGATTGGAGACTCCGGGTAGATTTGGACAGAGGGGAACTCAGGCACAATAAATGCACATAATGAGCATGTTATCGTTCCGGGACCAACTGGATATTTTGAAGCTGCTGCCCAGTTTATGCCTTCAGATCTTTCATTGCCAATGTACCTAACCAGCAAAGGATGGCCCAAATGAAGTCTGACTATAATACATGGTCTTGTTTTCAACAGACCAGCTTAAAAGACATGATGAATTCTGGTGTGTGCTTGTTGATGAATGTGGAAGCTTTCTAAAGGAAGGATTTGCAGAGGGCTAGAGTTCTTATGTTATATACAAATGGATTCTGGGCCTTGAATACATCAAGTTCTACTTCTGGAGTCTAAAAACCCACTAAGAGAAACATTGATATCTTAAGACAGTTTTCTCCTCCCTGGAATTTTAGAGAATACAATGACAGAATAATTTTTTAAAGTAGTTTTATGCCAGTGAGGAAGGGCTCCAAGCCTCACATTCCCCTGCTCACCCATTAATGCAGGTGAGGGCATCAGCTCTGAAAACAGACTGCCTTGGTCTGTGACTTTAAGTAAACCACACTTCATTTTCTTATGGGTAAAATGGGTATAAAAAGAATATCACACACAGGGTTAGAACGAGAATTAAATGCGATAATGCATTCAAAATTTTAGAATACCTAGCATACATTATTTTCTTAATAAATGCTAGCTAATATTCTGATGGTTTTTACTGTGCATGAAGATTTTGAATTAATCAACTTAGAATTAGAACTCACCTCCATAAATATCTTTTTTCTTTGGAAATAATATGAACAAGGGTAATTATTCCCTATTTTTAGGGCAATTTTATTTTACCTTTTTTTCTTATAAAAAAAGATCAGCTTGAAGAATGTGTGAAAGTATTTTAGAGTAGAGAGCATAAGCAAAAAGTACTTAAGACAGGGCTTCATCTGCCAGTCTTGGGCCTGTCCTATTTGATGGAATTAGCTCATCTATAGAGAAAGTAGTGCTTTGAGTCTGAAGTCAGGGTCAGTGGGTGATAGCAAGAGAAGACATTACCTTATTTATAGTATGTTTTCCTTATCCTTAGTTTGCAACATTCATTAGGTTTCCATAAGGGCACCCATTTTGGAGTTTAATTCCTGCCTCACATCAAAATATTATCAATGAGTCCATCGCACAGTTGCTGATTTGATAGTGAGGGAATGCAGGAAAAAGATTTGCAAAAAAAAAAAAAAAATTCCTTTAGGATTTGCAGTGATTTATTTCTATGTCTGCATATCAATATGGATATTTGGTGCTCATCTCATAATGAGAATAAATCCATATTTCCAAATCTGTATACTTTGTGTATCTCCTTGCTGCCTGTGTACACTAAATGGTGATGAGAAAAAAAGCTTTGATAAAGTCTCCCCAAGAAGCCCCCTTAAATGATGTCATATGGATGTCACCATAGATAATATCACATGATGGAAGAAGGTTTTTCTCTAAGTCATGTCCCATATTCTCTTTCTCTGAAAGATGCATAGTTTGCATCCTGGAAAGAATTCAGTTTCCTTAAATCTGAACATTAGTAGTAATAATATGTTTCATGCAAATGGGCTGATTATATAATTCTATTATTATAAATCTCATTTACAAAAATATGGCAGCATGATGAGAAAATTTAGCTATGGTATTATATTCCTATGTTTATGTCTTCATTCTAAGAGGGACTTATGAATGCAGCTGCCTCAAAACCTTTCTTTGGAGCATAATTGTCCATGATCTATAGTTCTATCATTCTCCTCATGAGCTATGTGGATTTTATAGAGTATGGATTTTGGAGCAGCTCTTTTTTGCTACTAACTTTTCAATTTAGAACCCTGGAACTGTGGTGCCATTTGTTTTCAAATGAGGATATTCATAAATGCATTCATCACTATTCATTCCTCATTTAAGGTTTGAAATGACTTGGCAGTGGCTGCCTAGAAACAGCAGGAAAAATTCAGCTTTTGAGTTCATTTACATACATTAGGACCTCGACTTTTCCTGTATGTATGAAAAAGTGTCTCTTGATTCCTTGGGATTCTTCTAACCAAATCAGTACTTCCACATCTTACCCTCAAGGCTTCTCTTAAAAGGTCAAGAAATTATCAGTAGACAAATATTGGAAGAGTGGCCATATGTATCGCAACAATGTACTTGATGTGTGTTTTATCCTACTAAATGTTTCTCCCGGGTCTCATCATTATTGTTGTGTTATAGCAATACTCTCACAACAGTTAAAAAACCAGTTTTGTGAGTTCCAGCATTGAGCCAGGATTTGCTGCTCGCTGTCTGCTCACCCTTCCCTGTAGTGGTGGCAATGTGCTAGATGCTGACCTGCCCACTCTCTGCCAACTGACTGGAGGTCTCCATTGACCACTGCTGACAGATCTCTTGGGCTGGGGTGCTTGAGATTGAGAGATGCCTCTGAGGCACTGCAATATCCTAAAAGACCTTTTGAGACAGCCAGATGGAAAGGGGTCCCCAGAGAAACTCCAACCAGCCTGCGTGCTGGGAAGAATGTGCCCTGGGGTGGAGCCACAGAAATCCACTCTGTCTGCAGCAGGGAGGAGCCTGGCCCCTCCTCTTCCTGGGTGGAAGCTGGGATTTAATCGGGAAGTGCACCAGCAGGGACTCTGGCTTTGCAGAGAGTCCCTATTTCTCTTTTTTTCCTCCTTTTTGCCCAATAAATCCTGTTTTTCTCACCCTTCAAACTGTCTGTGGGCCTAATTTTTCATGGCTGTGTGACAAGGACCCCATCTTTAGCTGAACTAAGGAGATAGTCCTACAACACTTTGACTCACCAATGTAAAATCCCATGATTTTGGTATAGTTTCAGAATCAATTATATTTTATTTTTATTTAATGGTGAAATTGGAAGTATAGTAACTTCCTATGAGTACTCCAATATACAGCCATAATGGCTAACAGAGGAATTTTTAAGGTAACCTAAGGTTTTTGGTCAGGTTTCCCAGAAACAGAAAAAGGAAGGGAGGAAACCTGACTCAGCATGAGGCTCTGTAGTGTTTGTAGGATCTCACCGTTGTCCTATCCTATGGGAAGGAAGCTGGGCTGTCATACCCTATACTGTCAGTCCTTGGTTAACAGCCCATGGGGTGAAGATGAGGGTTGGCAATGCCCAGGCACTGCTGGCCCTTTGCTCTTGGGGTCAAATGGATCCTGGAGCCCAAGGAAGTCCTTGGAAGAAGGGCTTCAGATGCAGGTCATTGAAAGCCCAAGGTGTGGGGGCAACTCATGGAAAAAGAGGGATTCCAGGGGATCTGGGTGGAATATATCATTTTGTGACATAATAAGAAATATATATTTTGTCTTCATCCTTGGTTCCTGACATAGAACTCCTAAACCCTTGGAATTTCTGAGTAATAGGGGTAAGAAAAACATCTTTTGTTATTCTTAATAAGCCCTCTTTCAGCCACATCCAAATTTATGCTAATGAAGTGGCTCTAGGAGAATTCCACCTGGCTGGTCAAACCCTGTGACTCCCGGGATAGAACTTGCAGCCCCACTCCCAACTGAAGGAGAGGGAAGAGAGGCTGGGGACTGAGCTAATCACCAGTGGCCAATGATTTCAGCAATCATGCCTTCATAATGGAACCCTGCACAACAGATTTGGAGAGTTCCTGGTTGGTGAATGTGTCCATGGGCTGGGAGGGTGGTATACCCCAAACTCCCTGGTGACAGAAGCTCCTGCACTCTGGACCTCGTGAGACCTTTCTTTTCTTTTTCTTTCTTTCTTTTTTTTTTTTTTTTTAAACATTCCTGAGACAGGGTCTCCCTTTGTTGCCCAGGCTGGAGTACTGTGGTCCAATCATAATTCACTGTGGCCTCGAACTCTGGGGCTGAAGCCATCCTCCTACCTCAGCCTCCTGAGTATGTGGGACTATAGGTTCATGCCACCACTTCTGGCTTTTTCTGATTTTGTAGCCATAGGGTCTTGCTACATTGCCCAGTCTGGTCTCAAACTCCTGGTCTCCAGTGATCCTCCTGTCTCAGCCTTCCAAATCGCTGGGATTATAGGTGTGAGCCACTGGGCCCAACCCAGGCCTTGCTTTATGTGTCTCTTCATTTAATTGCTCATTTGTATCCTTTATAATAAACTCATAATCATGTTTCCCTGTATTCTGTGACCCATTATAGCAACTTATTGTGCATGAGGAGGGAATGGTGGGACTCTCCAATTTGTAGCCAAGTTGGACAGAAGTGTGGGTAACCTGGGGCTCGCTACTTGCAACTGGCAGCTGAAGTTGGGTCAGTCTTGTAGGACCGAGCATTTATTCTGTACCCATCATGTTTTGGGCATTGTGTGAGGGGATACAGTGCGAATGACAGACTGACATGTTCTCCACCCTCACAGGGAGTATAGTTAACAGGGAAAAAAGATTTGGGTGGGAAGAGGAGGGAAGCAGGAAAAAATAAGCTGGCCAGGAAGCAGTATCCAGACCTGGAGGGGGTGGCAGTCTGGGGTTAGGGGTCAGTGGGAGAAGGGGTGGTGGTTCAGAGAGATCTGGAAGAGGCAGCTCAGAGTTGCTCAGAAATGCGTCCTGCAATTAATGCTCCATTCTACCTCGAAAGTGGAAGCAGCACAGTGAAACGATTAAGAACTTGAAATATGGAACCAGATTGCCTCGGTTCAAATTCTGGGGCTGCCAGTAGTTAGCTGCACATCTCTGTGTCTGTTTCTTTAGCTGTAGTAAAATGGGAATTACAATAGTGGTAATGACATTGTAGGGTTGTTGGGAAGAATATATGAGTTAATATAGGCAAAATGCTACAAGAGCTCCTGCCATATAATTAGCCCCATATAAGTTTTGCTGTAATAATTGCATTCCTTCTGGGAACTTCTGGTCATACTGCTGTTTTAGGATTGAGTCCCCTCTCCTCCTCATTCCCTCTAGGATAGTGCGACTGGCCTTTTTGCAGATCCTCAACTACCTCAGCTGTTTGCTTTGCTGTTTCCACCAGTGGAACTATTTTTTCCCATTCTCCCAGATCACCTCCTTAGAGCCACCTTCCTTGACTACTTTATCTACATAGCATTCCCTTTCTTTTCAAGATTCACACCAAAAGATTTATAAGCAAAAGATATGATGTCTAGGATTTGCTTCAAAATAGTCCACAGTGGGAGAGTGGGTGGAGATATGGAAGACAGGTCTTGGTTTGATCATTGTAGGAACTGGATAGCGATCTATATGGCTCACTAGACCTTTTTTTTTTTTTTTTTTTACTTTTATATACGCTCACAATTTTCCATAATAAAAAGTTTTTAAGGAACCCTTCAATTCTCCATCTAGTCTTGTTTAT